>NC_134779.1:70647405-70684905 GCF_046742065.1 Oratosquilla oratoria
CGAAATAATACAACAGGGAGGTTAGTAGTTTACCCATAGATACGAACACATAGCCGTCTCGTTCTTTTTGTGCGCAGCTAAAATTTTAATCTGATGCCAAAAATGATTCCGATAACAGGTATGAACACGTTCTGTAAGATTAATGAAAACAAATGTCAATATGTGAGTTAAATGATATAGTGCAGATATAGTAGGTAGATAGTTATCATTATTATTAAGTTTTGAATCTGATGCCAAAAATGATTCCGATAACAGATATGGAAAAAGGGGTTTAAGGGAGTGTACTTCACAAACACTTTGCGTATATACATTAGCTATGAGAGTGTAATCCTTAGAGTACAATTCTGTCTGTGATCGTTCCCTAATAAGAATACGGGGTTGAAGGTAGACACAGTGCTTGAAGGTAGACACAATATTATAAGTAGACTTATACAGTGACCGGAAGGTTGGAGCGTAAATAACTACGTTTTTCCACGTGCCTGTGACCTTACTTATGATGCCCATAAGAAAGAAAAAACTGTGTTATTAAATGTCTCGCATACCCATATATTTTTCGTATTGTAAGGATCAATAGATTAGTTGGAGAAAACCACAAATATACTTTTGTATTTCCTTACTATATTTTTGCTTCAGTGTAATAATTAACACATAGCAGACCTTCGCTTATTTTCTTTTACTACCCCCACTTGGGCATAGGCCTTTTCGCTACCCAGAACCAACCCCGAACGACCTGAGGAAAGGGGACGGAGTCAGACGTGAATAACAAGGAGCAGTTTCCATTTATGGTCAGATATATCCATATAGACGATTGGGTGGTGGCAGCGTATACCTTGATTTTTTTTATTTCCCAAATCGTTCTTATGTGGGTACCTCTGATCACTCCCATTGGAGGTGCTCTTGGTTAAACACTAAATCAATCGACGGCACCACATTATTGGTGGCAGCGGTGGGATTTACGCTATTAACCAACCTGAAGCTCACTTATCTGTGTGTCGACTTAGACAAAGCTTGTGTACCCTGTGGATTGGCAGTACAGTAATCAGAGACAGAATAGATCCTCGGCAGTCACTAAGAGTATAGAAATAGCGGATGAGATTGTGTGGGGAAGTGACGTGTTAAGGTGTATAGCTTTGATGGAACTACACATAATTAAAGGCAGTCAGGTAAAAATGAACAATAGAACGGAATGGGAATCCAATTCGGGAGAGGAAGAAGAGATGAGAACGAGGATGGAAGATAGACCTGAATGGGAATCTAACCCAGGAGGAGGCAAAGAAACAGGTGCTACAAATGAACAGAGAGTCAGTGGAGAGCTATTAGAGATAATAGGTACGTTAAGGAACGTAATAGACATACAGGCACAGAATGCCCAATGCACACCCAAAACCCCAATAAAGGAGGAAAAACCAAGGATACTCGCAGACCCAAACGGCATTCCCATACTAAAGTTGGAAGAGTTACGGGGACTTGATGCCATAGCCAAGTTCCAATTGTTCATTGAGTTGGTGGAGCGATGTAGCGACGATGACCAGGAAAGAATCCTGATTGCAAAGAGTAGGGCCAGCCCGGAATTAGCCGTAGTCATATACAACAATCAAAAGAGGGGAACCATCCACTCATGGGAGTCTTTTAAGACGGGGCTACAGAAGGAATTCGGCATCGAAGTTAACCTAGATCGAGCATGGCAGGACTTAGAGAACATGAGATATGACTGGATAGAGTCACCAGAAACATTCATACATAAGTTTAAGTACCATCATGCAGTACTCGAGACGAGAATCCCAAGTGAAAGCTTACCAAACCGGGACCAGACCATCAAAAGGAAGCTGTGGAATGGGTTACCCACAGGATCAAAGGAAAGGATTGAGGGATTCTTAAATGATGGGTACCCACTTAATCACTTCCTAAATAGATTAGAGAACGAGAGGCAGTTCTTGATGATTCAAAGGGACTCGCCGGTGAACGTGTTACATGCCAAGGAGAGGAAAAACAGCTGTACCCGAGGTGATGTCGATGTCGATGAACTCATGTATAGGATCCGCAAACTAGAGGTTCAGTTAGAGCAGGAGAAGGGGAGGAATGCACAAGAAGGTAGCGACCGTCTCAGATACTGTCAGTACTGTCAAACAGCCTCCCATTGGTTAAAAGACTGTTGGAGGAAACCACCCCCTGGCCATTGTTTTGATTGTGGAAAGCTAAGTTGCAGGAGGGGAGACCCGAATTGCCCAGCCTCGATGAAGAGCCAATACCGCTCAAACTCCAAAGGTTCAAAATGACTGGATAACAGAAAATCAACCCCGGTGATCACTACAGAAGTAGGGGGCCAGCAACTAAGGGCATTAGTAGACACAGGGAGTGATCACACATTGGTGTCGGAGAAAGCATCTAAGATGATAGAAGGAGAACTCAACTTGCGGAGGAATCCTCCAAGATTACAAGGGGTCACAGGGAACCCGCTTAGGATAATTGGAATGATAAAAACAAAGGTCATTTAGGGCAAAAGAAAACAATTAAACAAGCCGAGGAGCTGTTCTATTGGCCAAATTTAAAGGTAGATGTATGTAATTTTGTAAAGAAATGCATTACTTGTCAGAGGTTCAAGGGTACACAAGGGTTGTCACAGCAATACAAAGAGGTTCCCCCTGCTACAAAGGCAATGGAGAGAATAGGCATAGACCTAACGGATATGGTATCCGGGTCGCAGGGATATAGGTATATTTTGACCATAATCGATCACTACAGTAGGTTCGTTAGGTTTTTCCCATTGAGAACAAAACACCACCAACACATACTACACTCCCTAACCCAGTTCTTCGCAGATTACGGCACCCCAGAGAGCATCATAACAGATAATGGAGCAGAATTCACCAACACGGCTTACAAGAAGTTGTGTGGAGAACAGCAAATCACCCTGCTCTACACTACCCCATACCATCCCCAAGCGAATGGAATGGTGGAGCGGATGCATCGAACATTGAAGAGCATCCTGGCAACGCTCTGCCAGGGCCACCCGAACCAATGGCCGGGTCTACTGCAGGCCTGTCAGAGGAAGATGAATGGAGCCACACACACCTCCACTGGACATACTCCCTACTTCGCCTTCTTCGGAAGACATCCACCCAGATTAGCCGGACACAGACTCCCCGGTGTGGATGGAACGGAAGATGAAGCAGAGATCGCTCATCGAATCATCCGAGAGACCCACCACAAGATGACAACGGAGTACCAGAATGTGGCTAACCGCAGGAGAGGCGAGCAAAAAGTGGGAGTGGGAGCTTTAGTATGGATCCGGAAAGAAACTACGATGCCGGGTACCTGCCGCAAGCTGAATCCCAAGTGGGAAGGACCCTATACAGTGGTAGAGGTGGTAGCAGGACATAGTGTATATGGACTAAGAAATCCCTTCACAGGAAAGGAGACAAGGAGAGCTGCTGCTCAAGTGAAACCTTACTTTGGTTCCGAAGAGTGGTTGGTGGAGCCTGTTGCAAAAGAGTTCCACCCAGACCCGGAAGTGGAAATACTACCACCAAGGATGCGTCGTGCACCAAGACGGCTCATCGAGGAATGCTGAAGAAATCAACTGGAGCAACCCGACCAGTTGGTCCCATATCTAGTGATTTAAGGTGCTAAGATGACAGTAGTTAACTGCAATACGAAATGTAGGGATCATATCGTGCCAGTATATGTCCAAAGAAAAACGAATGCTCGTGCAAATTAATGCAAAGATGCCCTCAATGTTCCTATATATTGGACCATAAAGCTTAAATGTAACCCACCTATACTTTTATACATGTGTAAGGTTGAGATGTCCTAGGATTAAGGATGCATATATTTCATATGTTGTAAAAGGAAATTTCAGCAACAGCCAGGTGAAGGAACTAAATGTCAACTTAGGGGGGGGGGATAAAGAAGTCAATATTAGCCTAGGAGAGGGATTACAAACGATGGTTAGCGAGCACTTTCATTCGGAGTAGTATTGGAAAATGGGGAAATTCTTTAGCTCGAGTTGGGATCATGAACCCAACTCAATTCACAATTGCCCGCTTGACAGGGGTGTAGGACTTCAGGACCTGGTGGACAATCGCCGATTGCCCAGAGGTGAGCCCACAGAAGGGGAAGTAGTGTGCCACCCATGGGGCGAATCCACAAGAGAGAGTCGTGGCTTAGCTCGGTCGTAGCGGCTATGCATGTCCAGTCAAGTAGTATGTAAGAGGTCAATTGGGGAATCCAGCCAATACGAAGACTGATGGAAAAGTCCACGGAGACATCCACAGTAAATTGGTGTACCCCCGGGTCACCTGAGATTCGTACACCTACGAGTGTGCTGAGGGGAGAGTGCCTCGTCAAGCTATCAAAAGGATAATCGCTCTCTGATGCAGGATGGATTTTTTTTTTCTTTTGCAGAGGGATTTGGACCACACCAAATAGAATCCTTCACGTGATGTTGCAGAATTTTTCTTACGGGGGGGCGTAGAGCCATGTAAGGACAGGAATTTTGAAGGGATATTATTTTTGGAATTTCGTTTTATTTATTTATTTATTTATTTGAGTGTTGATTTGAGAGACTGGGTATTATGGACGTCGTGACGGTTTTACTCAACCAAGAAGCAAAGTAGAAAATAGAGCCTTAATAGACCATGAATTTATTCTATTCTATGTCTGCCTATCAAGATGTGTTGGCAAAGAGCCTTATTATAATCATTGAAGAAGAACATACAATAGGAGATAGCTACAAATATATTTCAGCTGATTTTGGTTAAACTGAGTTTCGACGCGACATTAGAATGTTCTCGAACATAGCGGGGGCACCGTAGCTCCGCCCACCAGTGACGTCACTAAACGTTCGGACAGAGGCGTAAGCTAAGGCCATTAATTTTAAGAGTAAAAGGAAAAATTCCCAACTTTCAGTTCAGGATTCCACTAGAGAAATAGTTTAGGGAGAGATTGTAGCAGCTAGGGGCTCTGTTGAGAAGCGAAATGAAGTTTTACGAAATAATACAACAGGGAGGTTAGTAGTTTACCCATAGATACGAACACATAGCCGTCTCGTTCTTTTTGTGCGCAGCTAAAATTTTAATCTGATGCCAAAAATGATTCCGATAACAGGTATGAACACGTTCTGTAAGATTAATGAAAACAAATGTCAATATGTGAGTTAAATGATATAGTGCAGATATAGTAGGTAGATAGTTATCATTATTATTAAGTTTTGAATCTGATGCCAAAAATGATTCCGATAACAGATATGGAAAAAGGGGTTTAAGGGAGTGTACTTCACAAACACTTTGCGTATATACATTAGCTATGAGAGTGTAATCCTTAGAGTACAATTCTGTCTGTGATCGTTCCCTAATAAGAATACGGGGTTGAAGGTAGACACAGTGCTTGAAGGTAGACACAATATTATAAGTAGACTTATACAGTGACCGGAAGGTTGGAGCGTAAATAACTACGTTTTTCCACGTGCCTGTGACCTTACTTATGATGCCCATAAGAAAGAAAAAACTGTGTTATTAAATGTCTCGCATACCCATATATTTTTCGTATTGTAAGGATCAATAGATTAGTTGGAGAAAACCACAAATATACTTTTGTATTTCCTTACTATATTTTTGCTTCAGTGTAATAATTAACACATAGCAGACCTTCGCTTATTTTCTTTTACTACCCCCACTTGGGCATAGGCCTTTTCGCTACCCAGAACCAACCCCGAACGACCTGAGGAAAGGGGACGGAGTCAGACGTGAATAACAAGGAGCAGTTTCCATTTATGGTCAGATATATCCATATAGACGATTGGGTGGTGGCAGCGTATACCTTGATTTTTTTTATTTCCCAAATCGTTCTTATGTGGGTACCTCTGATCACTCCCATTGGAGGTGCTCTTGGTTAAACACTAAATCAATCGACGGCACCACACTGGATACGGACTACATCGCCGCGCTGGAGTGATGGGAGTAGTCGGGCGTGGGCGTCGTAACGGGCCGTATCGTCGCGCAGGCGAGCCGCAGCTCGACGATCAAAACTCTCGTCTCTGGCTTGCCACTGTTTCTGAAAGGCCTTGGCGTGCGCTGGGACGCAGGAGCGAAGAGGGTGACCGTAAAGAGTCTGCGCCGGAGATCGACCGGTGTGGTTCGGAGTGTTGCGAAGCTCGAGAAGACCCCTGTCGAACGCCTCACATTCCAAGTTGCCAGACGGAGCCACCTTCTGAATAAGGTGCTTAACCGCCTTCACGGCCGACTCTGCGTGTCCATTCGACTGAGGATAATGGGGCGTTGACATGTCGTGGAGAACTCCCCAACGCTCGAGGAAAGCGGCGAATTCGCTGCTGGCGAACTGCGGGCCACCGTCCGTACGCAAGCGAACTGGGACACCGAGGTCGCGAAATAGCTGCCTGAAGTGACGAATGGTCGCTGAAGTGGTCGTGTTGGAGCCGCATACCACGACGGGCCAGCCAGACAGTCGGTCAGCGAACACGAGGAAGGACTTCCCTGCGATAGAGAAGAAGTCAGCTGACACTGACTCGAATGGCCTGGTAGGATGGTTATCACAGCGGTAGGGCTCTTGTTGCTGGCTTGGTTGCAGAACTTGACACGGCTCACAAGCACGGACCGTGTTCACGATGTCTGCGGCGATGCCGGGCCAGTACACCGCTTGACGGGCACGACGTTTCGTAGCCTCGGGTCCACGATGGCTATCATGCAAGCGGGCCAGGACTTGACGGCGAAGAGCGGCCGGGACGACTACTCTAGCTCCGTAGAGAACGAGGTCCTCCTCGCAATACAGGTCCTCTCGCACCTTCCAGTACGGGCGCAGAGTGTTAGGCAGGGCGTAGCGGTCGCTTGGGAATCCCTGTCTGACGCACTGAAGAAGTTCGATGTATGCAGGGTCATCCCTGGCTGCGCACCTGAGTTCCTCTATCGCTGGGTCGCAGTCCGTGGGTATGGTGGCCAGGGACTCGACTGCTCGCAATGTGACGATGCTCCTGACAGAAAAGTTGGTCTCGGTGTCTAAAGCGTCGTCGTCGACAGTCGGCTGGTTCACTGGGAAACGTGGCAATCCGGGATGCCGCGTTGCCGTGAAGGTGAAAGCTGCAATTTTCTCCTTCAGGCGCTGTAGACGGGGGTTATCGATGGCATCTAGCGTGTAGCTATTGAGGATCGGGACCAGTGGGCGATGGTCCGTCACGAGGCTGAAATGCTGGAGACCAGTGAGGTAAAACTTGCATTTCCTCATTGCCCAGACTACTGCCAGTAACTCGAGCTCGATTGTGGCGTAGCGTGTCTCCGTATCCGTCAAGAAGCGTGAGCCGCACTGGACGAGAAGGTCTTGGAGGAGGGCGTATCCTAGGCCATACAAGCGCGAAGCATCTGTTTGGAGTACGGTCGAGAGGGCAGGATCGAAAGCCGCAAGCACCGGTGGACTGGACAAGGCCCTCTTGATGCGTTCAAAAGCCTGGTCGTGGTCCTGGGTCCACACGAACGATCTCTTGGGGCTCATCAGTGGGCGAAGCGGGGCAGCAGCTGAGGCTACGTCAGGCGAGAAGTCAGCTAACTGATTCACAAGACCCATGAAGGACCGCAGGTCTGTGATTTTAGCCGGCTTGACGAAGTCTATGATGGCACGAACCTTGCCTGGGTCTGCTGCTATGCCGTCATGAGAGAGCCGATAGCTGCAGAAGGAAACTGTGTCCGCTGCGAGTACGAACTTCTCGGCGTTCAAGGTGATGCCATGTTTCCTGCATCTAGCCAGGACGTCGTCGACACGGCGAAGGTGGGAAAGGTAGTCTTCGTCGTATAGAAGAAGGTCGTCCACTACCTTTACACAATGCATCACTCCCTGGAGCGCCAGGTCGCCTCGTAGACAGAAGGCGTCCCCCGTGGCTGCGAAACCCATGGAGCCACGGAGGTAGCGGAAGCAGCCGTATGGAGTGATGAAAGTGGTGAGCCGCTGATCTTCCTCGGCCAGAGGGATCTGCCAGTATCCACACAAGGCGTCAATCGTGGTGAAGTATTTGGCCTGTGAGTCGACGCTCCTGGTGGCTGCAAAAGGAGTCGGTGACGGGTGGGCGGGGCGGGAAACCTGGCTGTTAAGCTTGGAGAGGTCAGTGGTGATGCGTATACCTCCTCCTGGCTTCTCGACGACAACCATGGGGTGGCACCAAGGAGACGGATCCTCGCCAGCTGGGGAGATAATAACTTGTGCCACCATCGATTCCAATTCGGCCCGCACCTGGTCCTGGTATGCTCGAGGGATCAATCGGGGTGTGTGGATTGCGAAGGGCTGCGCGTTCTCCCTGAGGTGAATGCGCATAGGTGCTCCGGACATAGGTTGCAGAGGTGCCTTGTGCAAATCGGCCTTCTTAACAAGAACGTCTGTATATTCCCGGAGGAAGTACTTCTTGGCCTCTGACGGCGAGGTGTCGGCACGCAACGGGAACGGCGACGACGGTGCTGGAGGTGGGACAGCTGTGACAGCTGGTTGCACGTGGCACTGTGCAGTGGCCACAAGCGCAGCACTCGTCGACTCCCTAATCGCTCCGAGGGTGCTACCGTCGTATGAAATTTGCCGTGGGAATTCCTTGGGGATAAGTCCTTTGGGAGCCCTGCAATGCTTCCACGAGAGCAATGGAATGGTCAGGGCACCTTGGCCATCGATCCACCCCGAGCATGTCAAACTGCCATAGGTGAGCTCCGCCTGCAAAGAACCCAATGCTGCAGGCATCTTGGACCCGTCGGCGTTGTTGTACTCCAGAGAAGGGGGCGGTTGCAAGTCGTTCCTTGTGATGCCCAGCTGCTGAAGATGTTGGGGGCCCATCACCGTAGTATCGGCCCCTGTATCTGTAATCATGTCAATACAACCTGACCTTCCACCATAAGTGACGACGACTGAGATGGTAGGCGAAGGCGAAGGCTTGTCACGGGTAGTGGACTGAATGCTGCGCACACCACTTGCTGGCCGTGTACAAGTGCTGGGGTCTGGTGGCGGTGAATGCGTCCTTACTACGTGGATGGTCGAACGACCGTCGTTCCTGGTCTTCGGGGGCTTGGACTTCGAATGACGCTGTGTCTTGGGTTTGGAAGACCTGCAGAGTTTGTCGAAGTGCCCGTACCGACAGCAAGCCTTGCATTGTGTAGACTTGGCTGGACAAGCACTCGTGTGTGACCAGTGCCCTTTATCCCCGCATCCATGGCAAACTGCCTCCGAAGCAGGGCAGCCTTTATGGTCATGCTGCTGACGACCACAATTGCTGCAAGGAGATAGCAGTGGGGGTGCAGTGGAACGTGCGCCTGCCATGGCCTTATGGTCCGTCTTCTTGCCTTTCCTGTATTAAGAGACTGCACGGACTGTGGGAGGAGCACGTAGAGCGGAGGCTGTCGTCCTGGTAGCCTCGTATGAGCGGCATAGGGTCACGACGTCAGTGATTGTCGATGCAGCGTCGAGTGCGACGATCTTCTGTGCCAATTCCTCGTCCTGCACGCCAGTGAGAATTCCATGCTTCAGCCAAGCCTCCATGCAGGTTGTGTTGTTGGCTTTGCAGACGTCTACCTCGTCCGAGAGGTCTTTGAGCCGCACGAAGAAGTCTGCAAACGATTCTCCGGCAGCCTGTTTGCATGAAGTATGCCCGTCGTCGAAGCGCTTTGTTGCTTGACTCCTTGAAGTGCTTCTGAAGGGCGTCGAACACGTCTGCCACAGACGAAGTGGAGTCTGGAGGTATTTGCAGTGTATGGTCCGATACTCGCTGAGTTTCCTGAAATAGGCACATGCGTAGCTGTATCAGCTGTTTAGAGAGGGATAGACTCGTTAAATCCACCATAGTCGCGTAATCATCCCACTTTCGCCTCCATTCCCTAAATGATCGGAATGTAACGTCCTAAAGGAGAGGGGGTGGCAGCTGTGCAGCTGCCTTCGGAGCAAGTGGGGTTGTGGGTGGACGTGAAGGGTCGTTCCCAGAAGGGGTTGGTTGGTTCCGCTGGTCCGGGTTATGGGGTACCAGCCTCGTAAGGAGGGCTTCGAAGCGAGTTGCATCTTCCCGTCTCTGAAGATCCCTTTCAGCTCGAGATTCCGCTTCCCTAGCGGTGAACCATTCTAATAAGGTTCGCATGTCCATTGAAGATGTAGGGGACGAGCGCTCTTCCTCGTCGGACGAAGCTGCAGTGGAGGGCTTCGGAATATCACCGTTGGGCATAATGAAAACGCCATGCGCTAGCAATCACGTACGAGTTACGAGTACTACGTGTAAGCAAACACGGGCGAGTGTGCTGTGTGCGAGGTAGGCTGCAAATGCCGCTGCATGCAGCGGTGTCTCACAAGACTCCGAGGAAAACGGAGGGTATTGCAGCGCGCTCCATGCGTGGGGATAAGCACAACACTACTTTCCACAAACGTAGAATAACACTCGCACGTAACACTTCACTATGACACTAACACTGCACAACACTGTCATGTGATAAAGACGCATACACAGCACAACACCGGTATAACACAGCCGAATAGTTCACAACACATGTACCACGCATCCTAGGTGTCTGCACGTCACGGCACCCTATGCTTGGGAGCCGGAAATGGCGAATTGCAAGGGAAGCCGGTCTCGGGTTAAACACTCTATTGTCCACTGTAGATTCAGCGCCATAATCAGCGCCTACGTGACTGCGCCATGTGGTACGTCCTCTTGGATAAGGAGAGGCCGTATGCAGTGATTCCTTGGTTTATTGGGTATAGAGAAATTAAATTATTGGGCGTGTAGAGAACAGGAACCTCCCACTACCACGCACGTGTGCCCACTGAAGCACGCGCAGGTGCAGAGCATACAGACTCGCCATGGAGTACACAGATACATGGAGTAATGGAAGTGGACACTGCGCGCACATATCTACAGTAATGGAAATATAATATCCCACAGATCCATTACTTCATTTCGTGTTATTGTTACTTCCCTCATGGGGGAGGATGGATCGCACTTTAATTCCTTTATCCCAATGCTACCTTTTCCTTAGTGAAAACCGACTTGAAGTGATTGTTCATGATTTCAGCCATTTCAAAATTTTCTGTATATCTATATTTCCGTGGTGTAGTTTCACCACTTCCTGTTTATTTTTAAGTTTACCATTCACATATCTATAGAAAAGTTTGGGTTGATCTTTACATTTTTCTATGATGTCTTTTTAGTATTTTTTCCCTCTCTGCGCACTTTTACATATTCACTTCTATGGTTGATATATATTTGGCACTTTCCAGTTTTTCTTTTTCTTTTTTCCATATTTTCTAAGCTTAATCTCTTCTATCTTTCGCCTCACTGCATCTTCTGTTGAACCAGCACTTAATGTACACCTTTTCCTGTTTCTGTCTTGGTATGTATCTATTCACTCCTTTATTATAAATTTCCATCAAAGTCATCCATTCTCTTCCACTTGTGTGTCTTCTTTGAAACAATTTGCCCAATTTGCATTTTGAAAGAATTTCTTAAGTTTCCCAAAGTCTGTTTTGTTATACATCAGTCTTCCTTTCCTGTATTTCTCATTTCTCTCTATATATATTTCCTCCTATAGTTCAACCTCCATTATTATGTGGTCACTCTTCCCAAATGGTGTCTTGTATTCAATTTTATCGACAATTTCAGGTTCTGTTGTAGACATTAAATCTAGTCTTGCCGGTTCTTCATTACTTCTATATTTGGTGTTTTCTTTTTGTCCATTGTGTCATTGTATGTGTATAGATCGTCTACCTCCCGTGTAAGGGAAAAAAAGCCTTTGGTATATGTATGTATGTATGTATGTATGTATGTATGTCATTGTATGTTCTATAGTCATGCCAAGTAATACATTTTCCCATAATTTTTTTCTGCCTTTCACTGTCATCTCTTCCCAACAGATTTCCTTGTAGTTACAGTAAAATCTCCCATAAGTACCAGGTTACCTCCATCCTTTAGCATCTCGTTTAATGAATGCCTTGTATCTTCTACATTTTTAAATTCTCGTCCTCTTTCCAAGAGCCCGTTTTTGGGGGCACATAAATCACCACAAACTTTCTACTTTTTATGTCGCTGTCTTCAACTTTCATGATCATTTCCACACTTTTTTACCCTCAGTAACTTTCGTCACATTTAAGTTTTTCTTAGCCAAAAACATGATTCCTCCTCCCTGTTTCTCGTTTTTGTTTTTAATCCAATAGTTATATAACCCATTTCCAACACTATTTTTTTGGTATTAGACCCCTTAATTTTGTCTTCACAATTCCCATTATGTCTGGTTTTTCTTCTGACAGGTAACCATTTAGTTCACTCAATCCTGAGATTAATCCGTCTATATTAGTATAGGCTACTTTTAATTTACTTATCTTCTCCATCCCGTTTTCCGTTCCTTTCGTTTCCTCTTACCTTGGTGTACAATTTTCTTAGCCTCATGTCTAAGACATGCCAATAGAACTCCTTGTTTTCGGTCTCCGTTCATTTTTTTTTTTTTTTTTTTTTTTGCTTCATCTCTTAGTGGTTTCTCTCTTTCCCTTTCCTCAACACTCATTTCTCTTTCTATCCATATATTTTTGTAATGTTCTCTCTTTGCTAACTTACCTGATTTTGCCAGTATGTCTTCTGCTACCATTTGTGATCTTAGTTTTATCTTTAGGATTCGATTTCGTTCTTTAGAATATTGTCCCATACTATATACTTCTATTTCTTTCTCTACTTCTCGGCCATCGTCTTTTATTTCTTTTAGATTTTTTTTTTTTTGCCATTTTTTCTGCTTTTTCTCTCAAGTACCTAACCACACCATTTTTTCCCTTTAGTCCATATACTACAATATACTTTTTTCTATCCAGTGTATCTCTGACCCAATTTGCTTTTTCTTTGATTACTTGAATAATTGTGTCCTTTGCATTTTGAACTGCATCTGTTGTTGTACTATTTCTTTAAAATCTCTCTTCGTTTTCTCTGTTTTCATTCCATTTCTTAATCTTCTATAAGATTTCCTCACCTAAGCTTTCTTCAATTATTTCAGACATTGCCCTGTATTTTGTGACTTACCTCTCTGACCCAATTTGCTTTTTCTTTGATTACTTAAATAATTGTGTCCTTTGCATTTTCCTGCATGTGTTGTTGTACTATTTCTTTAAAAGCTATCTCTTCGTTTTTTCCCGTTTTCATTCTATTTCTTAATCTTTTTCAAATTTTCCTCACCTAAGTTTTCTTCAGTCCTTTCAGATTTTGTCTGTATTTTGTGATTTACCCCTTTTTTTAAATTCTCACCATTGGTAGTATAATCGTTTTCATTTTTTCATTTTTATATTCAACCTCAGTCCCTTTTTAATTCACTTAACTTGTTATTTATGTCGGAATTCTTCTTCTTTAGTTCACATACCTCTCTATTGACTTCAAAATAGTCTTTCCTTAAAATCACAATTTCTTTCCTTGAATTCTCTCTCCCACGAGTTTCTAATAAAATTCATCTCCCTTTTTCCATGTCTATGATTTGACTCAAATTTCTTTTTTTTTTCGTACTTACCAAAGCCAGAAGATAGGTAAACGCCATACAATCTTGGGGTTTCAAAGCATCTATTTACATTTAGTTTCGGTATAGCGCCTCCAGAAGGCTCTGCGTTTATGTCGACATTCGAATCAATCTTGTCGCTGTTTTCTCCTGATCCGCCTTAGTTCCCTTACATTTTCTCACAATAGACACGTTCAACACCTCACAGAGACAATTTTGGGCAACTACAAGTGCTCCCCTCCCACTTAATACAACCCAGCCCTCTTGCTTTCCTTGTGTGTGTGTGTGTGTGTTTGTGTGTGTGTAAGAGGATGGTAGATGAAGGTAGATAAGTAGGTAGATACAGGGGTAGGTGGCGAGAAATTCATTTTTACGAATAAGATGTTTTGAAAACAATAGCCGCGAAGGAGGTGCGGAATTGCATAAACTCACCACCTGGAATTTGTAAATAAAAGCTAGGGTACAGATTTTAATGCTGAGGTGACAATATGTAAACTAGACCATTCCGCTTCGATGTTGAGATTGCTTGTGTAAGCAGTATTGCTTAAGACGGTATAACAATCTTTCTAATTGGAGAAGGGTGGAGGAGAGCAAATTTATTGGTACACTGGGGAGAAAAGTCACGCCTTAAAGGGAGGCACTTATTTGTAACGGTCAAGATTATTGGATGAATTAAGTAGTGACGTCGGAACAGAGATGGCTTAGTGAGTGAGTAGATTGGGGATCCCAGGTGGTAGTCCCCTGGTGCATCTAAGAAAAATAAGTTGCAGAAGATTGAGTGAAGAAAATCAAGACAATATATCAACCGTTTGAATATCTTTTTTCGAAGCAAAGACTAAGTGGAGCTTGACTAAGTAGGATGAACTGAGGCATGGGGCCAACAGATGAAAATAAGTAATGGAAATTGAGTGACTAACCTACATTAAGATAATGATGAAAAGAAATTGAAAGTGAAGAAAGAAATACAAAACAAATTAAGGGAACAGTTAACAGAATTAAACCAGTTAATTTCATATAGAGACGAAGCGAACTGAAATAAAATGATGGGGTCAACAGTGTGTGTGTGTGTGTATGTGTGTGTGTGTGTGTGTGTGTGTGTGTATGTATGTGTGTGTGTGTGTGTGTGTGTGTGTGTGTGTGTGTGTACAGACAATGCCTCCCACGGTGACTCTGGATAGGGATGCAGTAAGAAGGAGAAAATCTAGGTGGGCACAAATTAATGAAAAATAAAGAAGATGGAGGCACAACACAGAAATATGGAATCACGGCCAGGATGAACTGAATCTGGAAATGATCAAGAAGGAGGATAACGCATCGAGAAAGTGACCAATAAGGGTACGAAATAGATGTTACAAAAGAAAGAGGTCTCTAAGGGTTACGAGAAAACACAAATAGCACCAGTTTATAAGGGGAAAGGTTACAAACTCATAAGTAGAAAACATAGAGCTAGTACCCTTTTGAGTATCCCAGGTAAGATGTATGGAGGGGTGGGGGACATAGGAAAATGGAAGAGATTTAAGAAATTATAGGAGAGTACAGTGTAGTGTTCGCAAAGAAAGGTATTGTGTAGACGATATATTTACTCTTAGAAAGCTTAATAAGAAAATATGTGAGAGAGAAACCAACTATACCTGTGTTTTGTGGACCTGAAGAAGGCGTATGACCGAGCAGATAGGAAAGGAATATGGGAAACTGTGTGGGAAAGGAGGTCGGACGGAAATTTAGGATCAGTGAAGAGCTGTGGGTATGAAGCTTGTGTGAGAGTGTGAAATAAGGAAAGCGGGATGTCTGAGGTGAATGTTGGTTTGAGGCAGGTGTGTGCAATGTCACCATGCCACATGTATATAGATGGAGTGATAGCAGAAGTGAGTAAAGTTAGAGGAAAATGAAAAAGATTGGATGGTAACCATCCCGGTAAGTGTAAATGACATTATTCTACTAAAAGAAATAGAGAAGAGCTTGAGGAAATTCAGGGAGATTTTGGTGAGTTTTGGTAAAGAGAAAAGCTCCAAGTTTATGTATCAGAAAGAATAAGCTAATGGAGACCAAATGAGTGATGTACAGTTATATTAAGAGAATATACATCATTACATTAAAAGATCGATATAGAAGGGCTCTACTGACACCCTTATGGACTAGAATCGATCAAAATTATTCTGCAACTCTTACTAGAATTAGGATATATAGTAAAATTTTCTCTTTTCAGGGCAGGAGTTCCTCGAAATCGTCTGACGTTATTTACATCAAATCTTTCAAGTAATCATATTGTGTTACTTAGCCAAAGAAGGGTTAAATCTCTTCCTCGCCACCTCTTCGGCTCAGTATTGACGATGAACTCCAATTGGAGATATCAGAACAAGACGAAGACCTACCTAGCGAAAGGTAACTTCTGCAGTAGGGTGATTGTAGACATATGGAGCTCTTGAGGAACTACGAGGTACAACAGAAACAACATGAGGACGTGGGGACCATGACACCTGTGGCACACCTGGTGATAGGTGAAAGGGCGGCTGGACAAGAGCAGGTGTATAAAGACAGCGATCGGAACCGGTGTACGACGACGCGACGGCGAAAAGGAAGAACCACAAAGTGTGTGGCACAATGTGATGAGAATGACGGTGAGATCAATATTCGTGCTCTTCCTCTCTCTTTACATATCCATATCTATATCCATTATCCATATACATATACACACACATATACTGACACATGTACATATATATATACAGTATACACACACACATACACACACGCACACACACACGCACACACACACACACGCACACACACACACACACACACACACACACACACACACACACACACACACACACACACACACACACACACACACACACACACACACACACACAGTTACAAACCTCTCTAAAGTACCAAAGGTTCACCGGCCTTGTGAATATACTGACACATGTACATATATATATATACAGTATACACACACACATACACACACACACACACACACGCACACACACACACACGCACACACACACACACACACACACACACACACACACACACACACACACACACACACACACACACACACACACACACACACAGTTACAAACCTCTCTAAAGTATCAAAGGTTCACCGGCCTTGTGAATATCAGAGGTTTGTAACATCAAGGGAACCCTTTAGACCCTATGTCTATTACGGGTTCAAACGGTCAAAAGAACTGAATAAGGTCGCCACCCGGTCGGACACCGGGGAAAGAAAATCAAACTAACTTAAAGAAATATAATTAAATAAATTATAAATATGAAAGTTAACACAAGTAAAATGACACGAAAATAATATAACAAAGACACTATTACAATTAAACAAACATGATTTTACATAATACATCTGACTTCTGATCATACATTTGACATTACACAAAAGAATCAAGTTCGAAGGTTTTAACGGGATTGAACAGACGTAAGACCGGGTCACAGATCACCAAACAGTTTTGAAATATAAGCTAATCCTAAGCCCCGATGCTACTCACTCCGCGTTCACTTATATATAGGGCTCTACAAAGCTAAATCCTAGTAGATCTGGCTCACTGCTATACCAAAGGAAAAGGGTACTAACCTCAAGGCAGTCATTTTGAATCTGACCCGTGTAGTAGGTCTGAGCAGGGTCTGGACAATCGTATAGACTCGTTGGATACTACAAGGGGGCGGGATTTACTAGCCTGACGAGCCTACATTGTTTAAGTGTGAAATACAAACGAAATATTTTTACGTCACGGCCTGTGACGTAGCAGAGACGCATGCGCAATGGACATTTGAACAATCAACATATTACAAAAAACAATCAATATTATTATAAACTAATACCATAGTTACATTAATAAATACATACAATACATAATAAAGAAAATACCTTACGGTGACATATTTGGACATAACCAAAGCAGCACAATACGAACACACGTAACATGACATTTCCTCGAAACAACAATAACAATTACATATTTGGCAAGTATACATCGCAGATGTAACACCTCCCCACAAAAAAAAAAAAAAAAAAATCTTGAAAAGAATTTTTTTCTTTACTTGCGGCAGATACGTGCTATGATCTAGAAAGACAGTCTGCTATCACATTATTCCTCCCGGAAATGTGCTTTACATCTAGATTATATTCTTGTAAAAATAAACTCCACCTAGTTAAGCGGAGGTTCTTCTCTTTGAACTTCTGAATATATTTTAAGGGATGGTGGTCAGTGGACACAGTTACATTTGGGCCAACAGGGATATATACATCAAAATGTTTCAAAGCCAAAATAATGGATAATAATTCCTTTTCAATTGTGGAATACTTTTTCTGAGCCACATTCAGTTTTCTGCTGAAGTAACTCACAGGATGATCTACACTGTCTTTAGCTTGTAATAGTACGGCACCAACACCAATGTTGCTGGCGTCACAATACAGAGAATATGGTTTCGAGAAGTCTGGGGCCTGCAACACTGGAGCTGTACACAAAAGGCTCTTCGCTTGAACAAAAGCGGTGTTGTAAGACTCAGTCCACTGGAACTTTGCTCCTTTCTTTAGCAGGTCGATTAAAGGAGCTATTAAGGAAGAGAAATTATAGATGAACATTCTATAAAAGGCAATGGTTCCTACAAAACTACGAATCTCCTTCTTGGTCTGAGGTACTGGAATTCTGAGAATGGCTTCCACTTTGGCCTGGGGCGGAGCCAATTCTTCTTGTCCGATCACATAACCAAGATAATGCACCTTGGCCTGAACAAATTCACATTATATTAGATTGAGCACCAAATTGGCAGACACTAACTTGTCAAAGAGTAAGGTTAGACGATCCAAATGATCCTGCCAAGTGTCATTATACACTACGACATCATCGAGGTAGGTTACACAACCAGGTATGTCCTCCGTAATTTTATTCATTAACCGTTGGAACGTGGCAGGGGCGTTGGTCATACCAAAGGGCATAACCTTACATTGGTAAGTCTTTCCCAATGCGGCGAAACAGGAGAGAGACTGGGCACGGGGTGTCATGGGCACTTGCCAATATCCACGGAGCAGATCTAATTTAGTTATGAAATGTGCCCCTCCTACTCTATCTATACACTCTTCTAACCTAGGTAAGGGGTACGAGTCCCTTTTAGTCACTGCATTTTAGTACCATCTGCTTTCGGAACTAAGATCACTGGCGAGCTCCACTCACTTTGTGCTGGCGTAATTAAACAGTGGGCCAGCATATAGTCTATTTCCTTTCTGATTATGGCTGCTCGTTGCGGGTTGACACGATACGGTGCCTGCTTAATAGGCTTCGCGTCTCCTACATCAACATCATGCAGAATTAGGTCAGTCTTTCCAGGAGTATCTCGAAAGACCTCCTGATACTTACTTAATAAGGCAGTTAAGTCCTCCCGTTGTGTAGCCGTGAGGTGGTCCAGCTTATCCACTACCTGGGGCCACCCTCCTCCATTCTCCTTCCACGGCATCTCTAAGGTGGGGGAAATAGTGTCCTCGTCTACTTCATGCATGAGAGAAACCGTACAAACACTCGCGACAGTTTCACCTACCGGGTTCTGCTCCCTTTCTCGATACAACTTTAACATATTTATATGGCATAATTGTTGACTCCGTCTCCGATCTGGAGTGGCAACAATATAGTTTAGTTCCCCTACTCGTTTCACTACCTTATAGGGTCCACTGAACTTTGCCCTTAAGGGGTTACCTTGAAAAGGCAGCAGGGCCAACACACTATCACCGGGATTAAATTCCCGTATTTTGGCATTTCTATCATAATGTCGCTTCATTCTTTCCTGAGCACTCATTAAATGTTCTCTGGCCATTTCCCAACACGCGGCCAACTTACCTTTCATGTCCGTCACCGACTTCGACATGTCCTTAGAGGCAGAACTATGCCCTTTCAATAAACATTCTTTCAGGACTTTAAGAGGTCCTCGAACCTCGTGCCCGAAAACTAATGCAAAAGGCGAGAAGCCCAACGATTCGTTGGGTACTTCACGCACTGCAAACAACAGGTATGGTAAGGCTTGGTCCCACCCCATATCATTTTCTAAGCACCATTTCCTCAACATTGTTTTTAACGTTTCATGGTACCGTTCAAGGGCACCTTGACTCTGAGGATGGTAAGCACTTGACGTCACTTTCGTTATCCCCAGTGCTCCCAAACTCTGCATAACCTCTCTAGGTAAAAACACAGACCCCTGGTCTGTCTGTAACTCGCGAGGTAGTCCCCACTTCGTAAAGAAGCTAATCAGCTCATGCAACACCACTTTGGCGCGCACTTTACGTAGTGGTATTGCCTCGGGATACCTAGAAAATGTATCCATCAAGGTGAGAATATACTCATGTCCCCTAGCAGTCTTAGGCAACGGACCCACTATATCCACGATAACCTTAGCAAAGGGTTCCTCTCCTACAGGGATTGGTTTCAAAGGGGCTACAGGTACAGGTTGGTTTGGTTTTCCTACCAACGCCATCTAGTGTATGTGTGTGCATGTGTGTGCTTGTGTGTGTGTGCGTGTGCGTGCGTGTGTGTGCGTGTGCGTGCGTATGTATTTACCTAGTTGTATTATACGGGAAGTGAACTTTGATCGTGGTGACCCGCCTTTGTATCTTTCAGCATCAAGTTTTTTCTTAAAATCTTGAATAGTGTTTGCACATATTGTTTCTTTGTCTAAATTATTCCAGGTATCCAGTACTGTGTGTGGGAAGCTATTTTTTCAGATTTCTTCTATAGTTATAATTTATTTTATTTTATTTTCGTGTTCTCTTGTTTTTCCATTGTCCCATTTTAGTAAATCATTCCTATCTAGGATTTCTATTCCTTTCATGATTCTATATATAGTCAGCAGATCTCCTCTTTCTCTTTGTTCCAGAGTTGGTAATTCCAATTTGGACAATTTTGTTGTTCTATTAATTTGGAAAGAGTTGGTGCCAAATTTGTCGTTGCTCTTTGTATTCTAATTTCTTTATATTCTTTTTAGTAGTGGGTGTCCATAGCGTTGCTGCGTACTCCAGTTTTGGTCTTATTAGTGTAACTAATATTTTTTCTAATCATTTCCTCATCCAAGTAGTCAAACGCCACTTTCATTGACCTTAATAGGTTGAAAGTTTCTCCGACTATTTTATTGATATGTTTGTCCGGTGTCATGTCTTTGCTGATTATTACTCCAAGGTCTCTTTCCGAGTTCACTTTTTTGACTTCTTCACCAATTTTATAATTTCTTGATATTCTGTTTTTACTTTTTTCCAAACTCCATTATACTACATCTCATGATATTGAAGTTCACTTCCTACTTTTGAATCCATTTCCAAATTTTGTCTAGGTCTAACTGTATTTATTCACAATCCTCCTCTGTTCTTACCTTCTTTAGTATTTTTGCATCATCTGCGAAGAAGTTCATATAACACTCTGCTCCTTCATCCATGTCATTTATATAAATGACAAACATGATTGGAGCCAGTACCGAAACTTGCGGGACACCTCTTATAATTTCTTCCCAATTCGAGTATTTGTCTCTAATTACTACCCTCATTTTTCTCCCAGTCATGAAGTCTTCCGTCCATTCCAATAGTATTTCGATGATGACATCTATTGATTCTATTTTTCTTATTAGTTTCCTGTGTGGTACCTTATCAAATGTTTTTTGTAGGTCTAGAAAGGCACAGTCTACCCATCCATCCTTCTCTTGTATTATTTCTATTAGTATCGAATAGAAGCAGATCAGGTTTGGTGTACATGATCTTCCTTGTTTAAATCCAAATTTATTTGGATTCAGTATAGTTTTTTCTTCCAGATGTTTAATCCATCTACTTTTGATAACTTTTTCACATATTTTTGCTGCTGTGCTTATTAGAGAGACCGGTCTGTAGTTGGTTGGATTTTCCTTGTTTCCTCCTTTATATATTGGTACAATATTTGCATTTTTCCAGTCCTGTGGTACCTCTCCTACTTTGAGTGAGTATCTGATTACATTGTATATTTTATCTGTTAACTCCTGTATGCATTTTTTCAGTATCCAATTTGCAAGTCCATCCGGACCATGTGATTTTCTGACTTCAAGGTTTTTTATTTGGTCGCTGATTTCCATCTGTGTTACAGTTATTTCCTTCATTGGGGGGATTTCTCTCTATTCCCTCATAGTTAGGTGAGCTCTCAATTGTGAATACCGATTTGAAATTATTATATTTATCATAATCTATGCAATTTCTAGTTCTTCTGTATATTTATAATTTCCCTGGCGCAGCTTTTCTATTTCTTGTTTATTTTCTAGTTTACCATTTACATACCTGTAAAATAGTTTAGGTTGTTCCTTGCATTTTTCTATTATTTCTCTTTCATAGTTTCTCTTTTCATCTCTGCGTATTTTTACATAATCGTTTCTTAGTTTGATGTATGTTTGACATTTTTTTTTCTTCAAATCTTTATACCTTTTATCTTTAGCTTCACTACATTTTTTGTTGTACCAGCTTTTTATTTATACTCTTTCTTGCTTTTGTTATGGTACATATTTGTTCACTCCCTCATTATAAACTTCTTTTAATATATTCTATTTCTCTTCCATTCTTTAAAAGATAACTTTTTACTTTCCTGTTCTACTTTCCACTGTTTCTTTATTTTCTTGGAAGTCATTTTCTTTTATCTTTTCTTCCACTTTCTCGGTCAATGCCTGCACTGGCTCCTTCATCTCTTTCTTTAATGCCTCGTTCCTCTACATATCTTCATTTTTCAATCTTTCATTTTTTTTCCTTTATCCTATTTAGTTCCTTTTTCAACTCATCTATTTTCTTGTTATTTTCTGCATTGGTCGTTCTTAATAGGGCTACTTTTTTGTTTATAATCTTATATTCACATTTGAGTTCGATTATTTCATCTAACAAGTCGTTGATTTCCCTATTTCTCATTATATTTTCAAGCCTGGGTTCTCTTTTCATTTCTATCACTAAACATAATGCCACTCTCTCTGTCAAAACCAGTTTATATATATATATATATATATATATATATATATATATATATATATATATATATATATATATATATATATATGAGAGAGAATGTGGGTGGCGAAGGGCACACGAAGATGTGTTAGGAATAGAGTTTATTGCCCTAACGTTGCGACCAACTTGGTCTTCTTCAGAAGACCAACTTGGTCTTCTTCAGAAGAAGACCAAGTTGGTCGCAACGTTAGGGCAATAAATTCTATTCCTAACACATCTTCGTTTGCCCTTCCCCACCCACATTCCCTCTCATTTGTCTGAAATAATCTTATATATATATATATATATATATATATATATGTATATATATATGTATATATATATGTATATATATATGTATTTATATATATATATGTATATATATATATATATATATATATATATATATATATATATATATATATATATATATATACGGTAATTCGACACTACTTACGTCTAGGCATCTTTTTGTTGGTTCTTTGTCCCTCTGATTTTCGTTTTTTTTTTTTTTTTTTATTATTATTATTTTTTTTTTATAGTAACTGACCGTGAAAAAATAAAAATAAAAATAAATAGATAAATAAAGATACAAAGACATTGTCGGTCACTCGAAGTATATTTCTCCCTTCTTGTTTTTGTAAACAACTAGGTAGGGTTGGTTCCAAATTGATCCGTCGTCGAGGCGCTGCTTAGCGGTTCGGATCTTGCTTTTCGGTACGTCTTACTTAAATCGTTGTTCGAGTCTGTGTGACTCACCATGTTCTTGGATCACGTGTTGGACTCGTGATCTACAGCTATTAACCTCAACGATGAGAGCTCAGAGCTTGTATGACCGATCTATGGGTAATACATGCACACACACGCACACACACACCCAACTCCCCGCCCACGATACTGAAATTATTTCAGCCCTATGAGGGATTCGAACCCGGACCCAGTAGTGGCAGGCGAGAACTCTAACCACTGCGCCACGAGGTGTGTGTGTGTGTGTGTGTATTCACCTCGGATCTGCTGCAGTCTGTCGAGACAGCCAGACACCACCCTACGGCAGTGAGCTTAGAGCTCATTATTTGCCGATCTCTGGGTAGGTCTGAGACCACTCACACACCACACACCGAGACAGCAAGGTCACAACTCCTTGACTAACGTCCCGTACCTACTCACTGCTAGGTGAACAGGGGTTACACGTGAAAGGAGATAAACCCAACTTATCTCCGCCCGACCGGGGAATCGAACCCCGGTTCTCTGGCTTGTGAGGCCAGTGCTTTACCAATCCGCCACCGGGCCGTGTGTGTGTGTGTGTGTGTGTGTGTGTGTGTGTGTGTGTGTGTGTGTGTGTGTGTGTGTGTGTGTGTGTGTGTGTATGTGTGTGTGTGTTTCTGTGTGTGCGTGTGCGTGTGTGTGTGTGTGTGTGTATGTGTTTGTTTGTGTGTGTGTGTGTGTGTGTTTGTGCGCGCGCACGTGTGTGTGTGCGTGTGTGCGCGTGTTTGTGTGTGTGTGTGTGTGTGTGTGTGTGTGTGTGTGTGTGTGTGTGTGTGTGTGTGTGTGTGTGTGTGTGTGTGTGTGTGTGTGTATGTGTATGTATGTAGGTGTGTGTGTGTGTGTGTGTGTGTGTGTGTGTGTATGTGTGTGTGTGTGTGTGTGTGTGTGTGTGTGTGTGTGTGTGTGTGTGTGTGTGTGTGTGTGTGTGTGTGTGTGTGTGTGTGTGTGTGTGTGTGTGTGTCGAAAAATGTGACTCAATGGAGAGGAGCATACTTTGATTACACTAATCCCGTACAAGGGGGTAAAGGTTATCAGTGCATTACATACGTGAAATATAGACATTAATAGAAATAAATAGATTATAATGAAAATTGTATTTTGAATACATTTGACAATGAAGAATATTTTCATCCCTTTTAGATTAATGGAGTTCATAAAGCGCTTTGGTTAGGTCTTTTTTATTGTTCTTTTTTAAGGGGGGAAGAGTGAGAGGAAGAGAGAGAGGAAGGGAGAGGGAGGGGGAGTTCTGGGGAAGGATGACTCCCGGGTTTGCTGCCAGAAAGTGGGACGAAGAAGTCTTCTCATCACCATCACCATCAATACCACAATCACCACTATCATCATCATCATCATCATCATCATCATCATCATCATCATCATCATCATCATCATCATCATCATCATCATCATCATCATCATCATCATCATCATCATCATCATCATCATCATCATCATCATCATCACATCATCATAGTCGTCGTCATCATCATCATCATCATCATCATCATCATCATCATCATCATCATCATCATCATTATCATCATCATCATCATCATCGTCGTCGTCGTCGTCGTCACTCGATTAGACTCACCATCACCTTCATAATCACCAAAATTTTCATCGTCATCATATCATCACTATCACCGTCACTTCAAATTAACGTCGTCAGCCTGGCACTGTCACGGTTACCGTTACTAACACCCTCAACTTCGCTGTTAATAATTTGACCCACTAGGGACTCCACTAGTAACATTGCCCCACTTAGATTTTACTCCATTTATGGTGACCCGCTGTTTTCTGTTACTAATCCAAGCTCTAATCCATTCTAACACTTTTCCTCCTAGGCTTTGATTATATTTAGTAGTCTCTGGTGTGGCACCTTATCGAGCGCTTTGCTAAACTCAATGTAAATAATATCGTATTTATCATTGTTATCTGACGCCTTATATACTTTAGTGTAGAAGAATAGAAGATTAGTCACACATGAATTACCCTTGGAGAAACCATACTGTGAATCACGAATTAGTTTATGTCTTTCGATGTGTTCTCTGAGTCTATTTACTATTACTGATTCAAGCATTTTTCCTATAACCGATGTCAAACTGATCGGCCTGTAGTTGCATATAGACGATCTGTCTCCCTTCTTAAATACAAGAACAACGTTTGCTTGCCTCCAAGCAGTAGGCACAGAACCAGTGTCTACTGATTTATTAAATATTTCAGTTAACTCGTAGCAGATTTCAAATTTACACTTCTTTAGCATTCTCGGAAAAATTTCGTCTGGACCCGGGGATTTTGTAGCTTTAATCTTTCAATCTGCTTGACTACTTCTACTTTACTAATGCTGATATTAGATAGACTACTTTCTTCATCCCCTCTGAAAATCGGATCGCAGTCAGGTACTTTATCTAACCTCTCATTAGTAAACACCGATAGAAAATAATTGTTAAACTCCTCACTCATTTTTCCTCCGATTCTATCATGACATTTTGATCGTTTTTAATTGGTCCTATTCTTTCTTTATTTTTTTGTTCTATAGAGTTAAAAGAAACCCTTTGGGTTGGATCTTGCTTGACTAGCAACCTTAATTTCATAATTACGTTTCGCTGTACGTGTATTCTTTTTAACCAGCTTTGCCATTTCGTTATATCTTGATCTAAGGTGTGTTTCCCCGTTTTTTATTTTTACGTAAAGTCCTCTTTTCATTCCGATCTCATGTTTCAATTTATCCGTCATCCATTTGGGAGTATTACTATTTTTCCGTATTGACTTCAGGGGGATAAATGTATCTTGTGCATTAATAATTAAATCA
The DNA here is from genome assembly GCF_046742065.1 of Oratosquilla oratoria. Lineage (NCBI taxonomy): Eukaryota > Metazoa > Arthropoda > Malacostraca > Stomatopoda > Squillidae > Oratosquilla > Oratosquilla oratoria. The sequence goes on from NC_134779.1 coordinate 70,673,456, forward strand.
GTTAACTTGCTATACATTTCATCCAAATAGCTGACCTGTCTGTTGAGCCTTTGCCCCCAAATGACCTAACCCAAGGTATGCATATTACCCTCTGTGACCTGACCTCTAGTCATGACCTGATCCCCGGTCACGCACCGAGACTCGACAATGTCCGAAACGTCCGCATGACATTTCATATTCAATTTCAAATAGGTTTTTATATTGTCAAAGTTTGCTCTGCTGGACGTTATTCGTACTTTTTAATTCTTCCCAAATGATATTAAATGTTATTTCTTGATGATCGCTAGAGCCTAGACTATCTCCCACTTTTACGTTACTCATTTGGTGCTCAATATTAGTTAAAACTAAGTCCAGGGTATTTATTCCTCTCTTAGGATCGGTAATAATTTGTTTTGGGAAATTATCCTGCACCACATCTAGAAACTTCTTTGTTTCCTGATCTCCTATGAAAGTTTCCCAGTCAATGTTTTTATAATTAAAATCTCCCATGATCACAACGTTTTTGTACTGGGACGCTCTGTGAATTTCATGAATCAGGGGATCAGTCTGCTCAATGCTGAGATTAGGAGGTCTGTACAAGACGCCAATAATAACTTTCTTATTCTTGCCTATAATCTCTACCCAAATGGATTCCGTACAGTCCTCTTCCTTAATCGAATTGTTGATAATACAGTTTATTGTATTTTTAATGAAAAGTGCTTCACCTGCCCCACTCCTGCTAAACCTATCCTAGTGAAAATACTTATATCCTACTTTTTCGATATCCGGAAGGAAATGTTTATCAGCCATGTTGATCCAGGAATCAGTAATAGCTATAATATCGAAGTTCTCTACGCATACTTTACCTTGCAGTAAATAAATTTTGTTAATTATGCTTCTGCTATTTGTATAGTAAACTTTAAGTTTATCTTTCCTCCACCTGCTTTGGTGATTGTTTTCACAGTCCCTCTCTAAGTTGCTTCTATTGCCTAAACTATATTCCGATACTTCCCCCCTACTCGCACGTAATCTACCCGAAAAAACCCTGTAGGATGCCTACTTCTCGCTCAATGGATTCAGCAAGGAGCCGAAATCCTCTGGGTGAAAAGTGCACCCCGTCCCTTGTATATAGATGGATTCTACCGTAAAAGCGGTCCCAGTTGTCGAAACAAATGCCCATCCATTGGCCTTACAATGTTTTGCCAGCCTGCAATTCATTGGATTAGCCCTGGAATGCCGCATACCTCGGAAGGATGCCACATACAACAGGAACACACACACACACACACACACACACACACACACACACACACACACACACACACACACACACACACACACACACACACACACACACACACACACACACACACACACACACACACACACACACACACACACACACACACACACACACACACACACATATATATATATATATATATATACACACACATATACATACATATATATATATATATTTTTTTTTCAACCACAAATCACTTTTAATTCCATGCCATCGCAATCGAGACTGAGAGTCGCTCAAAGGAGGCATCCGTTGGAAATTGAAACGTGGACGAGCCAAGGATTCGAACCCAGCTAACCCGTAACAAAGTTACAGTGACGTAAACCAATACGCTATCGAGAAAGGTATAAGTTGAGTACGACTTTCTTATATTTGTATGCTCGAATTACATACACCTACACGAAATATCGCGTTTAACCCACCTCCACCATGAGAGAGTATTGGATTGATCACTGGGAACCATTGTGTGTGTGTGTATACATATATATATATATATATATATACATATATTTATATTCATACATATACGTATATGTGTGTATGAGAGAAATTCGCTAGTAACAGCGACACCAATACGATAATTTTCTGACAGTCGCATGCAGGATTCGAACCCACTGCTATCGGCCTCCCGTAAGATCACCTTCACAGAGCCTTAGACCACTACACTAGCAGACACTTAAAAGCTTTGAAACTGGAATCGAACTGATTCCCTAGGATAGGAAAGATCACTAATCTGCGACCCCAATTCCTGTTTTAAACAAGGCCCAAGTGCACCAGTTGGTAAAGGGTATGGACCGGAACAAATCCCTTTCACGCTTTTCGCCATTGTAACTATGAGAGAAATTCGCTTGTAACAGCGACACCAATACGATAATTTTCTGACAGTCGCATGCAGGATTCAAACCCACAGAGCCTTAGGCCACTACACAAACAGACACTTAAAAGCCTTGAAACCTGGAATCGAACTGATTCCCGAGGATAGGAAAGATCACTAATCTGCGACCCCAATTCCTGTTTTACACAAGGCCCAAGTGCACCAGTTGGTAAGGGGTAAGGACCGGAACAAATCCCTTTCACGCTTTTCGCCATTGTAACTATGAAAGAAATTCGCTAGTAACAGCGACATCAATCCGATAATTTTCTGACAGTAGCATGCAGAATTCGAACCCACTGCTATCGGCCTCCCGTAAGATCACCTTCACAGAACTTTAGACGACTACACCAACAGACGCTTAAAAGCTCTGTGAAGGTGATCTTACGGGAGCAGACTTGTTACATAAGGGAACCAACCTTTCAAAACTACTAAAGTGGTCCACACACACAAGGACACGCACAGAACCTTGAGTACCACGAGGCCATAGTCTGGAAAGGGTGAGATGGATTAGGTTACTCTGAGATTGGAGCAGTGTGCGTAGAACCCTTGTTCTGGGCACAAGAGCTACACTGGGCTACATGAGAGGTTATGTCTATTCGCATTTTTGGCCAATAATAGTTCTTACGTGCCATAGCCAGAATTTTGTCACGATCTGGGTGACGAGCTTGAGGGGCAGCAAGAGCAAGGGACAGAACAACAGGAACTAGGGACTCAAGGATCACTAGCTGTGCCACATCCTGCTTAAACACTTCCACATGAGAATCTCGTGCTGCAAAGAAAATTGGACAGGAGTGCAGGTGAATCTGGTAAGGTTGTATCATCACCAGACTCCAAAGCATAATTAACAGCAGACCAAGCAGGGTCCTCACACTGAGCTTTGGCCAGATCCCTCAGAGAGAAATTGTCAATTACTGTAACAGCAGCAACAGGGATATTACATGAAAGTGCATCAGCAACATTGTTTGTACACCCTGGAATATATCTAAGGGTTGGGTTAAATTCCTCAACAGGCTAGGCGGCCTGAAAGGTTTTTGCCCCTGAAAAGGTGAGTGACAGCAGTGTGATCAATGTAGACTGTTACATGATATTCAAAAATGATATCACGAAAATGCTTTAAAACCCATACCACTGCCAGTGCCTCCAAAAGAGTAACAGAGTAACGAGACTCAGGCTTGTTCAGAATGCGACTAGCATATGCAAGAACATAAGGTCTACATCCGTGTACTTGCTGAATAAGTACAGCTCCCATACCTGTACCAGAAGCATCTGTACAATTAGTAAAGGAATGTCAACACAGGCGCTTCAGTAAGTGCAAGTTTCAAGGAATCAAAACTTTCCTGGTGAACATCACGCCATTGGAAGGAAGTATCCTTCTTGAAGAGACGTGTTAGAGGGGAAGCAATTGAAGCAAAAATCCTGATAAATTCACTATAGTACCCTGCCAGCCCAAGGAAGGAACGTACATACTCAACTGACTTAAGTGTAGGGAAGTCCCTAACCGCTTTGATTTTATCATCAGTAGTGTGAATACCATGTTTGTCAACAACATGACCTAGGAATTGGATGCTAGACTTAAGAAAAGATCACTTGGGCAAATTGAGTTTCAATCCAGCATCAGCAAACCGTTTCAAGACCATGGACAACTTAGTGAAGTGGCTCTCCACATCCTTGGAAACTAAGATTAAATAATTCAGGTAAACAAAAAGTCTGTTACCTACTAGGCCATGAATATTTTTCCGATAAGCCTAATTTTAGTGATTATTATAAAAAAAAAAAAAGATGAAAAAGCAACCAGGGACATTATTAAGAAAAAATTTCGCCCCACCAGTAAGAACTGTAAAATTCGGGTTCTTATATATTATAGAACATAAGAACATAAGAACATAAGAAATAAAGGAGACTGCAAAAGACCATAAGGCCTACACTAGGCAGCTCCGTATCCATCACCACCTGTCATACCCATCCATAAAGTTGTCTAATCGTTTTTTAAAACAACTGATAGTATCAGCGCTTACTACGTGGTTACTAAGTTTATTCCATTCATCGACCACCCTATTTGTAAACCAATTCTTGCCTATTTCCTTCTTAAAACTAAATTTGTCCAGTTTATACCCATTACTGTGAGTCCTGCCCTGTTGTTTTATTATGATGACCTTGTTTGCATCACCCTTGTTATAGCCTTTGATCCACTTGAACACTTCTATTAGATCACCCCGCACTCTGCGTCTTTCCAGAGAGTGTAAGTGTAGGTGCCTAAGCCTCTCTTCGTAAGGCAAATTTCCGAGTCCTTGTATCATTTTGGTCATTCTTCTCTGTACTGATTCTAGTGAATTTATGTCCATTCTGTAGGACGGAGACCAAAACTGTACCGCATAATCAAGGATGGGTCTAATTATCGCTAGATAGAGTTTAATAATTACCTCTGCACTTCTATTCGTTACCGTCCTAGCAATGAAGCCTAATGCGCTGTTTGCTTTATTTCTGGCGCTAATGCACTGCTTCCTGGTTTTAAGGTCCGGACTCACCAGAACAGAAACCCCAGAACTAGTTCAATGGTTATGAAGAATAATAGTAATGGACGAACTGACACTAAATCCAAAACCAACGTGGTGTATCAGTTTCAATGTTTCGCCGAGGGCTGCACACCTCGCAATTATACATACGTTGGACATACCAGATGTAGTCTTAGCAGAAGATTCTCTTTACACCAGCAACACGGGGCTATCAAAGAAAATCACGGAAAACATCATAACCAGACCATCGACAGAGACACCCTGATTCAGTGTACCAAAGACATCGGACACAAGGAGGACCCTAGAAGGTTAAAATTTTTAGAGGCTTGTAATGGGGACATGTAATATTCCTTGTTTGTTGTACATACCTATTTGTAATATTGTTTATTTATTATTATATGTTTAATGTATTATTGTGAGAACCAAGTGTTCATGTTAAGCGTGTATGTTTTTCCCGCCAAGTCTGAGTTTGGTCGCGTGGCTTGGCGTCGGATTCAGTCTTGGTTCGGTTTACAAAGTGATCGCATGCTTGTCTTTGTAGTGCTTTATCCCATTGTAAGTAATATAGTATTTTGCATTGTTAAACTGGTTTAATTAGCCACATCCGGTACATACAGTAGCAGCTAAAACGTTTTATATAGTGTTCACATTTTTTGTGCGTTAAAAAAGTACTCTAAACGCAACTTTCAACGTTGTAATGCTGTGAACTTTCTAGCCGGCCGGCATATTGTGCTTGTTGTTGTGTTTTCTTCTTCCTCCCTTTCTCGGTTCTGGGCTTACAAGGAACAGTGACTATGAAGTATGTGGTGTTCAGGAACAGTGTATTTGCAAAATGCACCACATGATTTTATTGAGAGACAATTGCCTCGTTATTCTTCGTGTTTGGGCTTCGTCTGGACTTTTATTTATCGTCATTGTCTTCAGCATTGGTGGAACGCTTGCTTATGGTTGCTGTGCAGTTGGCAATTAATTTGGTGACTGGATGATGGATTCATGCCTACATTGATTGAAGATTTGGTCTGCGTGATTGCCGGTTTCGATCGTCGCCTCCGAAGGACTAGTTATTTTGAATTGATTACTTTTTTGTATGTGGATATATTTGCTTACCGTAAGCATTCGTGTAATCTCCTTTTGAGATTTTGTGATTTTTTTTTCTTTTTTAAATTTCATGTATTATAGCCAGGCATTGTCTTGGCTACCATGTTTGTTTCTTCCGTGACGTCATTTGTTGACGATCACTTTTTCTTTGATTGCTTGTAAGAAAATTAGTATTATTGTTTTTTTTTGGTTTTAGGTTTTTCCCTGTGTATTGGATTCGTCTTTCATGTAAAAGGGCATGTTTTTGTGAACAATCGCAATACTCATTGTATGTATATAACATTTATTTTTATTTTCCAAGTTAATGTTATTACGTAGTGGGACCGTACTCCCAAGATCTAATTAAGCGATGTCTAGTAAACATAAAGTTCTCTCATTTATTCCTACCCAAACATCACTTCAAACAATGGCCCACACGTTTAAACTGTTATATCAGGATCCTAATGCTATAAAATTTTCTGGTGAAAGTTTCCATTATTAAGCCATTGATATTCTTCACCAGTGTGAAGATTGTATTGTTAATACTAATGTGTTAACAGGGTCATTGAAAATCTACTTTGTAAGGCCACATCTTGTGCCTAATTCTTTAGCTTATGAGATGTTATCTGTGGTGTGCCTCGACCCCAAGTCTTTAGCTTATGATTATGACTGATTTTGGTCTAATTTCCTTAAATTTTTTTCTGATACCCCAGAAGGAATTCTTTTAATTGGTGCTTTACTTTGGCTGATGTCATCACTTCCAAATTGGGCACTCTTGAGTACAGGCATGCTCAGGCCCAAACCAGCAAAATTGTAACTGAAGTCTTAGATTCTCTCTCCCATTCAGAGTGGATTGATCATGGCACCATCTCAGTGGATAGGTTCCGTCTTATTCTGGAGTTTCTTTTATATATTCTTTTCTTAACGCCTTTTGACAGGAGAACTGCCTCTTCTCTCAGCTATAAGGAAGATGAAACCCTACTGCCTTTTGCAACTAAGCTTTCATGTAATCTTAGGGAAGTGCCTTCTGGTTCCTTGTGTATTAGTAATACTCAGCATCAAGCCAATGTTCCTAGTCCTCCCCCTCCACCCCCACAGTCTTCAGTTCCTACTCCTACCTCCCCTTCCTCTACATTTATCCCTCCTGTAATCACATGTACCTATTGCAGCAAGTCAGGTCATTCGAGTGATTTTTGTTTTCGTCGTAAGCGTCATGTGCACAAGTCAATACAGTCCCCTGTCCGTAGGAATATATCGCATGTTTCTTCTAAAGTGACACATGACCCCTCTAGAGTAGAGCTGCAGGATGACTTTAGCTATTGTTATATCCATGGTCGTTGTAAACACTCGACTGATCAGTGTTTGAAGATTTTGCAGCTTAGAGCAGAGACATCTTCTCAGCCTAGACAATCTCCGTCCCATTTTCACAAGCGCTCGTTTCCTAACCCAACGGTTTGACTCTACTGTGATGTCTCATATAATCCCCTTGGTGGCTGCTGAGTCTTCTCAGTTACTCACCTTCCAATTTCTTACAGAGAATACACCTCTTACAGTCACTGTAGATACTGGTGCAGAATGTAATCTCATAAGTAGAAAAGCTTATTATGCGCTCCGTGATTTGTACAATCTCCCTTTATCTCCTTTTTATAATGGTTTGCATTCTGTACAAGGTGCCCCCTTGCCTATTCTTGAGTCTGTTCGGATTCCCTTAAGGTTTTCCTCACATGCTACAGTTTTCCATGTCACTTTTGTTGCTGTCTCTGGTCTTGCCCTTGTGTGATTGCCTCTTGGACATCAATGCTCTTACTGCACATGGCATTGACATATCTCCTAGTCGCCGTGTTGTGACTTTCTGTAATTTTGTTATTCCTGCAACAGATAGGCCAGTTTCCATTTGTGACTCCCTTCCTGTGCATGATCAGGCTGTTCAGCTGCCTTCTAAGGGACCTCCTCGCTTTAATTCTCCTACACATTCTTGTGCTGTTGTTGTTGGAGAGCATTGTATTGAACCTTCAGGTGCAGTTCAAGTTCCGGTGCGTATTTCAGATGCTCCAGTTGTGTCTGACGTTTTATCTCAGCCTGACTCTGTTCGTGTTCGTCGCCCTGCTTTGGAAGGGAGTCTTTTCCACTATTTGCGAGGATCATGTTACCACAGCTATGGTAACCAACGTCACGGGTGCTCCTATCACACCTTCTCCTGGCAGTCACTTAGGCTCCTTTGAAATGTTTGACGATGATACTTTTCAGGATTCACCTCCTATCATTGCAGCTTCTGTGCTACAGTCTCCACAAGCGAGGGCCACGGCTCACTTGGCCTCAAATTTGCAACGTTTGAAGGTGAGACTGATTTTCCTAATGAGACGCCTCGTCTAATTGAACTGTTAGTGACCCACCGTCAGGCTTTGGCTTTGCCTGGTGGTTCATAGAATTGGTCTTCAACCAGGTGTTCGTCCTGTTTACATTACCTCTTATAGGTTGCCTCATTCTCGTTGGCTTGTTGCACAATCCTTGGTTGACGACATGTTACGTGAAGGCATTGTACAAGAGTCTCACTTGGAGTATAACTCACCCCTCCTTCTGGTGCCTAAGAATGATGGATCTTTTCGTCCTGTTATTGATTATAGGCGAGTTAACGTGGTCACTATTCCTGATCATTTCTCGTTGCCTGTATTAAGTGACCCTCTTCAGTCTATTGGCACTGGTAATACGGTGTTCACCACCTTAGACTTGAAAGCGGGTTTTTGGCAGATACCCCTGCAGGAGAAGTCTCGTAAAATTACGGCCTTTTCTACTCCCAGTGGACATCATGAATGGCTTCGTTGCTCCATTGGGTTGCGGAATGCTCCTTTGACTTGCCAACGCTTGGTTAACTCCATTTTTCATAGTCTAATAGGCAACGGACTTTTTGTTTACCTGGATGATTTGATCTTAGTTTCCAAGGATGTGGAGAGCCACTTCACTAAGTTGTCCATGGTCTTGAAACAGTTTGCTGATGCTGGATTGAAACTCAATTTGCCCAAGTGATCTTTTCTTAAGTCTAGCATCCAATTCCTAGGTCATGTTGTTGACAAACATGGTATTCACGCTACTGATGATAAAGCCAAAGCGGTTAAGTATTTCCCTATACCTAAGTCAGTTGAGAATGCACGCTCCTTCCGTGGTCTGGCAGGGTACTATTGTGCATTTATCAGGATTTTTGCTTCAATTGCTTCCCCTCTAACACGTCTCTTCAAGAAGGATACTTCCTTCCAATGGCGTGATGTTCATCAGGAAAGTTTTGATTCCTTGAAACTTGCACTTACTGAAGTCCCTGTGTTGACATTCCAGGACTATAGCCTTCCCTCTACTATTTGTACAGATGCTTCTGGTACAGGTATTGGAGCTGTACTTATGCCCCAAGTAGACGGTTGTAGACCCCATATTCTTGCATATGCTAGTCGCATTGTTATCAAGCCTGAGTCTCAGTACTCTGTAACTCACCTGGAGACCTTGGCAGTGGTGTGAGCTTTAAAGTATTTTCGTGATATTTTTGGATATCCTGTTACCATCTACACGGACCACACTGCTGTCACTCACCTTTCCCAAGGCAAGAATTTAACAGGTCGCCTAGCTAGATGGTTTCTCACGATTGAAGAATTTAACCCAACCCTTAAACATATTCTAGGATGTACAAACAATGTTGCTGATGCACCTTCACGTAATATCCCTGTTGCTGCTATTACAGTAATTGACAACTTCTCTCTGAAGGACCTAGCCAAATCTCAGCGTGAGGACCCTGTTTGGTCTGCTGTTATCTATGCTCTGGAGTCTGGTGATGATACAGCCTTACCAGATTTACCTGTTCCCCTGTCCCAACTTTCTTTGCAGGACAAGGTTCTTATTCGTGATGTGGAAGTGTTTAAGCAGGATGTGGCACAGCTAGTGATACATGACTCCCTAGTTCCTGTTGTTCTGTCCTTTGCTCATGATACCCCTCAGGCCGGTCACCCAGGTCGTGACAAAACCCTGGCTATGGAACCTAAGAAGTATTATTGGCCAAAAATGCGAATAGAGATTACCTCTCATGTAGCCCAGTGTAGCTCTTGTGCCCAGAACAAAGGTTATACGTACACTGCTCCAATCTTAGAGTACCCTAATCCTTCTCGTCCTTTTCAGACTATGACTATAGACCTTTTACAACTACCTCGTAGTACTCAAGGTTCTGTGTATGTCCTTGTGTGTGTGGACCACTTTAGCCGTTTTTTAATATTGGCTCCCTTACGTAACAAGACTGCTCCAGCAGTAGCTTATGCTTTAGTTTCTCATGTTTTTTGTCCATACACGACAACTTCGGTGCTCCTTTGTGACAATGGTTCGGAATTTAGGAATGAGGTTTTAGCGAGCATTTGTGAGCGTTACGGCATCACGCAAACATTCGTGACTGCTTACCATCCTGCATCCAATGGTCTTGTGGAAAGGACGAATAGGAAGATTTTAGACATACTCAGGCACGTTGCTAGTAACCTTCGTGAATCTTGGGAGGATTGGCTTCCCCATGTCAGTGCTTGTATTAACAGCACCATTAATGTCTTTACAGGTAAGATGTCTCATTATGTTATCTATGGGGTTGAAAAAAGGCTCCCTCATGATGTGGTTGATAGTCCTCTTCGTCCCCTCTACAATATTGATGACTATGACCAACTCCAAAACCACACTTTGCATTGTATTCATAGTTCAGTTAGAAGTCAACTTGATGTTTCCAAGGACAAGATGTTAAAAAACCAGCATCTACGGGCTAAGCCTGTTAAAATTAGCATTGGGGATCATGTGTATAAAAGCATGCCTGACCGCCAATATAAGCTTAATTGTAGATTTACAGGTCCCTTTTTGGTAACAATGCAATTATATCCTAATAAGTTCAGGATCTTTGATCCTTCACAGGGACTGAGGGAGGTGTTACACGCGGATAGGCTTAAGGTTACAAAAGTGCCTATCCCTGCATTTACCCGGCCTCCCCCAATGCCTCCTGTACAAACTATGCCTTGTATATCTACCCCTCATAATTATAATCTTCGGGCAAAGGGTCTTGTATCTACTTAAACTGTATTTGTGTATTGCTTATGATGTATTCACAATGTCTTGTGTTCTTTGTGATGTTTACCATTTTTGTGTCCTTTTCCTAGGTATAATGTGTAACTATTGTTTAGCTCTTAAGTGTAATGTTTTGAATTGCATTTTGTAATGTTTATCTATTAAATGTCTTGTCCCAGACGTCCAGGAATTGCTGTGTTTCTTGTGTTTAACTGTCGCCAGTTCCTTTGTGTATTTCTAGTGTTGTACAGTTCCCTTGTGTAATTCTAGTGTTTGTGTACAGTTCCCTTGTGTATTTTTAGTGTTTGTGTACAGTTCCTTTGTGTATTTCTTGTGTTTGTGTACAGTTCCTTTGTGTATTTCTTGTTTTGTGTATATATTCCTAGGAATTGTCCTTATATCTTGTAATTATGTGTATTATCTTTATGTATAGGGTGTGCTGATGAGCCAATTTCTTTCCATATTTTGTCATTCCCCTATGGTGTGTGTGGAGTCAGATGTATATGTTGTTCATTTTGTTTTGCTGTGGTCAATTGTTTTTCTCGTCTGCTCGGTGGGGTCACCGAGTGGTGGTGGCTGAGCAATGTAATGGTGACATATAATATTCCTTGTTTGTTCCATACCCGGTAAA
>NC_134779.1:70689905-70749905 GCF_046742065.1 Oratosquilla oratoria
AAAGTGTGGTAATAGATTATGTAATCATTTTAGAATGAGGTATGAGATTCCTTGGTGTATTTAATATTGATATGTAAATTGGTGGTGAATACTATAATGTTTAAGTGCTTTGATCACGAGAAGAACACAAGGTAGTCTTTGAACATAGTTTTCTAGTTTATTCTACTACATATTATCTATAATAAGGTGTACAGATTGTTGAGATCCAGTGTAGACATCATGTTAGTTAACATTGTTACACAAATTGATGAATAACAGGTAATCTTGAGTGAACTTGGAATTTAAATGAGGTATAGTTTCTAGTTGCATTTATTTGTATTTACTGTGAGTGAGCCTTGAATATTCTATATTGAACAAAATGGATAAAGCTACAGTGTATCAACTAAAATCATATCTAAAGGCAAAGAATCAAACTTGTTCTGGCAATAAGGCAGAACTTATGAATAGGATACAGGAGTTTATTACAGCTGAGGAATTAGAAACAGACGAAGTCATTCTGGAGATATTAGCTTTCAATAGAACACATGTAGAAGAAGGAACAGATGGTACATTGAAACCAATAGATAGTGTGTCTCAAGTAGGAGATAGTGACATAGATAATCAATTAGGTAAGGTGATAGCTAAGAGGGCGAGCTTAGATATCAAATTACAGAAGTTGAAAAGGAAACAAGAGTTGGAAATGGAAATGCATAGATTAAAATTAGAACAGGATAGGCTTGAGTTGGAAACAGAATTAGAATCAGCTATAGCAGAATTTAATAGTTTGAGTAAATTTGACAATAACGTAAATGGTAATGTAGAGAATGATCCTCGTGACTGCAGAAGTACACATCAGAATAATAGTGATAGTCAACAGACAAATAGAGACATGGTTGCGACTTTAATGACAAAGAACATGATGCCTGTCCATGTGATTCATAAATTCAATGGTCAGTTAGATAAATATTTTGAATTTATTAGAGATTTCGATATGTTGATTGATAGCAAGCATGTGTCAGATAGTGAAAAGTTACAATATCTAAAACAATATACTGAAGGTAAACCACACAACATAGTTAGAATGTGTTTGAATTTAGATACAAACGAGGGTTATCAAAGAGCTAGAAGTGAATTAAACAAAAGATACGGTAATAAAGAAAGGATAGCTTTAATGCACATAGATAAGGTTCTAGCTTGGCCTGAAATTAAAGAAGAGAATGTTGAGGCATTAGACGACTTCATCGTTGAATTGAATTCATGTATAAGTGCTATATCGGGTATTAATTATGGAATTTCAGAATTACAAAATCTTAGGACGTTGCGTCAGTTGGTTGAGAAATTACCTAGACACTTACAGGATAGATGGAGGAGACTAGTCGACGAGGTAGCTGAGAGTGGGAAGCTAGTGGACATTAAAGACTTAGTCAGATTTCTAGAGAAAGAAGTAAGAATATTGAGTAACCCAACATTTGGGAGAAGTAGTAAGGGAGGATTTAGAGATAAGAAAGTAGAAGCGAACACATGGAGTTCACATAGAAAGACGAATTATAAGAAAGGTATAGAACCTTATGATGGAAGAGTCCATGTCAATGTGACACAGAAAGTAAGAGTTTCTTGTTGGTTATGTCAGGAAGAACATGTCATTGATGTATGTCCAGAATTAAGATGGTTAAGTTATGAAGAGAAGTTGAATAGAGCTTACAATTTAGAACTTTGCTTTAAGTGTTTAAGGAAAGGACATAAAGCGTTTCAATGTAGAGTAATTCGTACTTGTGAACAATGCGGTGGTTCACATCTTACAATCATGCATAGGATGAATGAGAATTTCAAGGTTGAAGGAAGTAAAGAAGTAACGGCAAATCCAGCGGTCACTAATGAGGTTGATGATTCTAGAATTCAAGTATTATCCAGTCAATTGAAAGATTCAGTAGGAGACACTACTGCTATCCCAGTTCAAGTAGAGTTAAATGGTAAAGTTGTTATTACCAGATGTTACCTTGACAATGGTAGCTCAGTCACATTTTGCACTAAGAATTTATTGCAGAAGCTTGGAATGACAGACATGAATTATCAGTCAACTACACTACAAGTAAGTACTATTGTAGGTACAAGAGGAATGTCTTGTCTAAATGTTGAAGGGATGTCAGTAGCCGACATAGAAGGAAACAACCAAATTAGACTACCACCTGTATTTGCAGTGAATAAACTTCCTCTCAATCACAGTCATAATATCAGAAAGAATGATATAGAAAGGTGGAAACATTTGATGAAGTTAGAATTTGATCACAGCCAAGGAGAGATAGAAATCATGATAGGTATTAATGTCCCAGAGGCGTCTGAACCTTGGGAAGTTGTACATGCAGAGAAACCAGGAGATCCGTATGCTGTGAGAACACGTTTAGGGTGGATATTGTGTGGAAGAATAATAGACAATAATCATGAAATTCCTGTGAATAAGATAAAGGTTGATGGTAATTATTTAGAAAGGAAACTGATTGAATCTTATAATAGAGAGTTTGTAGATTCATCACTGAATTCAGTAGAACCTAGTATAGAGGATAGAAGATGGTTACAATTTGTCGAGTCTGGGTGTAGGCAAATGAATAATGGAAAGTATGAGATCCCTTTACCAATGACAGAGAAACCTAGGATAGTTCCTAACAGTGAACCTATGGCAGTCAAAAGACTTCAACAATTGAAGCGTAAGTTTAAGGATCATGAATATTATCAGCAGTATAAGCAATTTATGACTAATTTACTAGAGAAAGGGTACGCTGAAGAAGTACCTAAGTAAGAAGTGAGTAATCAACAAGCTTGGTATGTTCCACATTTTGGAGTGCAACATCCTACAAAAAGGGATAAAGTACGTGTAGTATTTGATTGTGCAGCACGTGTAAATGACTTATCGTTAAATGATTTGTTGAGACAAGGACCTGACATCAACAATCTTTTGTTAGGTGTCCTTTTGAGATTTAGATTAGGACTATATGCATGTACTGCGGATATAGAAACTATGTATTATCAAGTTAAAGTGCCTGAAGATGATAGAGATTACTTGCGTTTCTTATGGTGGAAGGATGGACACATAGGAAGTGATATAGTTAAACTGAGGATGACTTCTCATCCATTTGGTGCTAGTTGCTCCCCTAGTATTGCAAATTATGCTTTAAAACGAGTTGTGCAAGATCACGGGAGTCAGTTTCATAAATCAGTAAGTGAAATAGTTCTTAATAACTTCTATGTTGATGATATGTTGGTGTCATCCGATGACATTAATGAGTTGATTGACAATTGTAATAATGTGATAGATCTTTGTAGTAAAGGTGGATTTAATTTGACAAAGTTCAATAGTAATTCCCGTGAAGTTTTGAAGAATATACGCAAAGATAAGTGTAGTGATGATATTGAGAAGTTCATTGAGGATGAAGAAGTGGTACAAAAGACATTAGGATTGAATTGGTCTCTTGGCAAGGATGAGATGAGCATATCAATCAACATTGATGAAATACCTAGAACAAAAAGAGAATTGCTAGCAGTAATTGGTAAAATTTACGACCCACTGGGCATGGTAGCACCAGTTGTTCTTGAAGGAAGGGTATTATTACAAGAATTATTCAGAAACGGCATTGGATGGGATTGTACTTTGAGTGAAATAGATCAAGGATTAATAAATGTTTGGATGTCAAGAGTAAATAAGCTCAAGTTGTATAGTATTGATCGTTGTACTAAGAAAGGTATAACGTCAAAGGTAGAGGCAATTGAGTGTCACATATTTTGTGACTCTAGTGAAATAGCATATGGTTCAGTGGTATATTTAAGATACAAACATATTGATGGTACAATCCAGTGTAGCTTCATGTTGGGAAAAGCTAAAGTAGCACCTTTAAAATCAATTACAATTCCAAGACTTGAATCGGTGGCAGCCACGCTAGCCATTAAATTGAAGTGTGTGATAGTGAGAGAACTACCTTTAAAGTTAACTCAAATTTATATTTGGACAGATTCAACTACAGTATTAAAATATTTGCATAATGATCACTTAAGATTTAAAACCTTTGTAGCTAATCGAGTGTCTCAGATTCGAGAGAACTCTGAGGATGTATGTTGGATGTATGTCTCCAGCAGGGATAATCCTGCTGAAGATGTCACTAGAATGAGACAGACCAGTAGATGGTCTGAAGGACCTGCTTTCTTGTCCCAAAATGAAGAGATCTGGCCAGTTCAACAGCAGATAAATAAGGAAGATTTTTCGAATCTTGAAATTAAGAGGGTTATGAAAGTTGAAGTTAAACCAATACAAGGTCACACAGTTGATGTAATGTCACGACTAGTTTGTCACTATTCTTTATGGTTCAAGTTGCTAAGAGCATGTAGTTATCTTATATTATTTGTCAGACATTTGCAAAGAAAAGGCGTGTCAATTATCGAACTCAATGTTCAATTAATGGAAGTTGCTGAAGAAAGAGTAATCAAATTTGTACAAAACTGCTATTTTACCAAGGAGATTGTCTGTTTATCCAAAAATGATCCTATTAATCTTTCCAGTTCTATAAGGAAACTTAAACCTATGTTACTGAATGGTATACTCAGGGTAGGAGGCAGATTAATTAACCTAGAATTGCCCTTGGATATGAAACATCCAGTTATTCTTCCCCATGAACATCATGTGACCAGTTTAATCATTCAACATTATCATATGAAAGTAGGACACATGGGAAGGCAAGCAGTATTAAATCAATTGAGACAGAAATACTGGGTTATTAAGGGTAATTCAGCTGTAAGAAAAGTATTATCTAAATGTGTTAGTTGTAGACGCTTCAAGAGTTCAACGATCACTCAGGAGATGGCAGCCTTGCCAGTAGATAGAGCAAATGTAAATCAGAAACCATTTTTTGTAACTGGAGTAGATTGCTTTGGGCCATTTTTTGTGAAGAGAGCACGATCTCGAGTCAAGAGATATAGAATATTATTTACTTGTCTATCCATTAGAGCCATACATCTAGAGATTTTACATGATTTGACGGCAGAAAGCATGATAAATGCATTTACCAGGTTTATGTCCAGAAGGGGTACAGTTAGTAAATTGATTAGTGACCACGGCACAAATTTCATTGGAGCAAATAAGGTATTGAAGGACAATCTTATCATGCGTCATATTGGTAATGAATTAACAAAGAGAGGTGTGGACTGGGTATTCACTCCTCCTGGAGGTTCTCATTATGGTGGTGTTTTTGAAAGAATGATAGGATTAGTCAGACGAGTGTTAGAAGTTGTGATAGGTTCACAAACCTTGTCTGATGCTAGTTTGAGTACATTTTTTTGTGAAGTTGAGAGTATAATCAACAGTCGACCTCTGACTGTGGTATCAAATGATGTGAACGATTTGTGTCCCATCACTCCTAATTCTTTACTTAATTTGGATAATTATGTAGTGACACTCGATGGTGGAGAAATGATCTGTGAAAGCAGAAGGAAGTGGAAACAGATGCAGCATTTAGCCAAAGAGTTTTGGCGCAGATGGCAAAAGGAGTATTTGCCTTGTTTGCAAGAACGTCAGAAATGGTTGAAAGTTAACAGAAATCTCAAAGAAGGAGATATTGTCTTAATGGTAGAAAATAACACACCACGCAGTCATTGGTTATTGGCAAGAGCTGTGAAAGTGATAATAAAGCACAGATGGACTGATTAGACAAGTAGAAATAATACGTGGTAAGAAACTTTATAAGCGACCTATTTCTAAATTAATACTATTATTAGAAGGTGACTCAGTGTAAAAATGACCTCCCGTCATTGATGTTGTGATCTTGGATGATCACAAAGGGGAGGGTGTGAGTGCCGATTGCACTATGTATAAGAATATTTGATGTATGATGTTCTACAGATAAAGTATAATATGTATCGAGGTTAATTACTAATCATGGCTGGTGCTAGATCTGTGTTAAGCACCAATTGTATGATATTCAAGTGTACTGACAATGGTATGTACTAAAATTAATTACAAATCATGGTTTACGATATTTGATGTATGTATAGTACAGAGTACTATGTCTGGGTGGATATGAGAAAATATCTATGACATGTAAAGGAGGCTAGAGTCTAATGGCAATCATAATCACGTGTTGTACGCATGCGGTTACTATGTATGTACAATATATGTAAATTGTCTTTGTCGAAGTTGATGTATTGTAGTGAATAATTAACTATGTTATAAAATGAAATAGAATTAAAGAAGTCATATGGAAGGGAGAATGTTGAGTAGAACGTGACTTATATATATTTAATGTGGATCCTTTCAATTTGGTATTCCTCCGCTAAAAAGTAGTGCCCCATCCTCTTCGTGAGGAACGTACAAGTATTGTTCTTTCTGTGTCTAGTTGTCAAAGTGACAACACCTTCGGGTGTGTGATAGGAAGCATAATTGGTAAGCATTAGCAGAGTGAATTATTATCTGTGTTATTTGACTTATGAAATATTTGAAAATATAACCAAGAGTTAGTGTGGACATTATGTTAATTAGTGACATCCGTGATTTAATAGAACAGGAACGGATCACGGAAGTATAGAGTGATGAATATTGAAGGGGCGGAAGAAGAAAGAAAATAATGGTATGAAACATACAGTTTATCATGTATTAATAATTGAATTATAGAGGTTTGTCATGGTTGAATATAGTGCTATTTTGATAGCTTGATTATGAATGTAAATTACAATGTTGAATTGATTTACAGAAACCACCATCACCATCACCATCACCACCACCACCACACCACACCATACCATATCACATACAGCCAGATATACACCATCACCATCACCACCACCACCACACCACACCATACCATATCACATATACAGCCAGATATATATACCTTCACACCAGTGAGACTGAACTAAGAGAATAAAGAAGACAAGCGTGGTGCGTAACATTATTACTTCCTCCTTTACCTCTGTACCTCACGACCGACGACTACAACAGACGGCGATGACATATATATATATATATATATATATATATATATATATGTTGAAGTATGTAAGACAAATGAGTGGAAGGGTGGTGAGTTAAACACAAAGAACAGTTGGAGTTTTATTCACTGACGTTTCGTCCTTACCAGGACATTCTCAAAGTACATACAGTTTCAGAAAATTAACAACTTATATAATCCATCCTTGCCGTGTTCCCCTCCTTCTATACTCTCATCCGTCCTCTACCCGACTCCGACTATGTCACTTCTCCCTCCGTTCTCAATTGTCCTTTTTACCTCCTTGACAATCAGAGTACTTACCGCTCCCGCTAATTTTATAAACCCTTCCCTATGGTTGATGCAGGGGTGGGAAGTAATGTAGGCTGCCTCTACTATTTTTCTTTTCTTTTTCTCTAGACCTTTGTGGAGCACCTCTATCTTTTTCCAATCTGGAAGATGACCACATTGGTCTAAATGAACTACTAGCGAGTTGGAGGTTCTGTGAGCTCTGACGTCATTTTTGTGCTCATATGTCCGTAGCTCCACTGATCTTCCCGTCTCTCCATAATATCCTAACGGACAACCACCACATGGTATATTGTAAATCGCGCCCTTCTCTATATCCTTTTCTGATCTATTTCTATTCTTGACAACTTCTCCTAATTTTTTACCCGTGGAGAAAGCAACGCTCACACCCGCTTTTGTGAGAATATGTCCCAACTCCTCCGCGTACTTCGAGTTGGGGACGGACAAAAACTCCGCCCTGCCTTCTCCGGACCAGTCGTCCTTCTTCCTTCTCATTATTGCCGTTGCTTTCTTCCTCAATCTGTGCAGTAGTCCTTCCGGGTATCTGAGTTTAGTGAATACTTTGAAAATATATTTGATTTCATCCTCTAAAAATTCTTCGCTACAAATACGGTACGCCCTTAAGAAAAATCCTATAACCACTCCGTTTTTAATTTTGTTGCTATGCGCTGAGTAGAAATGAATCACATCGTCTTTATTGGTGCTTTTTCTGTAGACAGAGAAAGATATCTTATTACCTCTCCTCCAAATCACCGTATCCAAGAAAGCTAGTCTATTATCCGTCTCGTGTTCGATAGTAAACTGGATGTTTGGTTCGACCTGATTCAATCTACTCAACTTGTCATCTAATTGTACCTTTTTCGGAGCGATGACAAGGACGTCGTCCACATACCTCAGCCAAAGCGTGTCTCTACCCATTATCCTTATGAAATAATCTGTCTCTAAAACTTCCATATACAATGAAGCTAGAACCGCACTGAGAGGACTACCCATTGCAAGTCCTCGGTGTTGTCTGTATTCTTTCCCGTTGAACATGAAAGGACCAAACTTCACACATAGAGACACTAATTTCAAGTAATCACTTTTGCCCACTGGTAAATCAGCCTCATCCAAACTGTCTACCACCTTCTTTGCCGCTGCCAACGCTCCTTCTACCTCGACATTCGTAAAGAGCGCAGTTACATCATAGCTAGCCATTACTTTTTCTGAAAGATCACCATTCTTTAACCTCGTGATCAGATCTCCGGAGTTTTTTAAATGGGCATTACTTATCGAGCCTAGCCTCTGTGATAGTGGTTTGGCTAAGCACTTGGCTAGTCTGTGCGGGGCGCTCCCGATACCAGAGGTGATGGGTCTCATCGGGACGTTTGGTTTATGGGTTTTCGGAAGTCCCCGCATTCTGGGTGGTTTAGGGGCTTCCTCTAACAGACCCAGTAGCTTTTTCCCCCGGCTGGTTCTTGTGAGTATCTTCCTTGCTTCTTTCTTAAATTTCTCCCCTTCTAAAGCTGCGTGCCCAATATGTTTCTCTTCATATGTATTGGTGTCGCTGAGCAAGTCTAACATTTTTGCGTCATAATCTACCCTGTTCATGACGACAACTCCTCCACCTTTATCCGCACTAGTGATTACTATATCGTCGTCTCTTCCTAGTTTCTCTAAGGCTAATCTGAACCGTCTGGGTATGGAACATTGATTGATCGTGGCTAGAGCATGAAAGCATGTGACTAGACCTTGTTTGAAACCTTTTTCCACGTCACTGTCATTCCATTTGTAGTTTCTGTTTAAATAATCAGTATAACCTCTCTTATTCACACCGATATCAAATTTAAGACCAAGCGAGAGGGATTGTTTTTCTATAACTGATAATTGTCTGTCAGACAAATTCACAATCAGGTCGTCTCTACCTACTTCGTTCCACTCACTTGAATCACACAGGCGAGCTAATTTATTCTCTAACCTGCCCCTCTGCACAAGGTTTTCGTGTTCCAATTTCCGAGACAAGAACAGTGGTAATTTCACATTGTTAATACTATTACGTAGTTTGTCCACTTCATTTAATAGGTCTTCGCATGTCTCTGATAAGGAAGGACGACTGGTCCGGAGAAGGCAGGGCGGAGTTTTTGTCCGTCCCCAACTCGAAGTACGCGGAGGAGTTGGGACATATTCTCACAAAAGCGGGTGTGAGCGTTGCTTTCTCCACGGGTAAAAAATTAGGAGAAGTTGTCAAGAATAGAAATAGATCAGAAAAGGATATAGAGAAGGGCGCGATTTACAATATACCATGTGGTGGTTGTCCGTTAGGATATTATGGAGAGACGGGAAGATCAGTGGAGCTACGGACATATGAGCACAAAAATGACGTCAGAGCTCACAGAACCTCCAACTCGCTAGTAGTTCATTTAGACCAATGTGGTCATCTTCCAGATTGGAAAAAGATAGAGGTGCTCCACAAAGGTCTAGAGAAAAAGAAAAGAAAAATAGTAGAGGCAGCCTACATTACTTCCCACCCCTGCATCAACCATAGGGAAGGGTTTATAAAATTAGCGGGAGCGGTAAGTACTCTGATTGTCAAGGAGGTAAAAAGGACAATTGAGAACGGAGGGAGAAGTGACATAGTCGGAGTCGGGTAGAGGACGGATGAGAGTATAGAAGGAGGGGAACACGGCAAGGATGGATTATATAAGTTGTTAATTTTCTGAAACTGTATGTACTTTGAGAATGTCCTGGTAAGGACGAAACGTCAGTGAATAAAACTCCAACTGTTCTTTGTGTTTAACTCACCACCCTTCCACTCATTTGTCTTACATACTTCAACATGTCGAGTGGTGGTGAGAAACCAGGAACAATATGGAAGGAGTTTCGTACAAGACGGAAAATCGACAGCTATCTACTTCGCCGAAGATTCCTGCAAGATTGCCTTGAGGAGAAAGTCCTACCCAGAGAAACACCCAAGGTGCTCAAAATAGGCAAACCGTTTAGTGAAAGTGCTGGAGTGTTCTTATCAGAGACATGCGAAGACCTATTAAATGAAGTGGACAAACTACGTAATAGTATTAACAATGTGAAATTACCACTGTTCTTGTCTCGGAAATTGGAACACGAAAACCTTGTGCAGAGGGGCAGGTTAGAGAATAAATTAGCTCGCCTGTGTGATTCAAGTGAGTGGAACGAAGTAGGTAGAGACGACCTGATTGTGAATTTGTCTGACAGACAATTATCAGTTATAGAAAAACAATCCCTCTCGCTTGGTCTTAAATTTGATATCGGTGTGAATAAGAGAGGTTATACTGATTATTTAAACAGAAACTACAAATGGAATGACAGTGACGTGGAAAAAGGTTTCAAACAAGGTCTAGTCACATGCTTTCATGCTCTAGCCACGATCAATCAATGTTCCATACCCAGACGGTTCAGATTAGCCTTAGAGAAACTAGGAAGAGACGACGATATAGTAATCACTAGTGCGGATAAAGGTGGAGGAGTTGTCGTCATGAACAGGGTAGATTATGACGCAAAAATGTTAGACTTGCTCAGCGACACCAATACATATGAAGAGAAACATATTGGGCACGCAGCTTTAGAAGGGGAGAAATTTAAGAAAGAAGCAAGGAAGATACTCACAAGAACCAGCCGGGGGAAAAAGCTACTGGGTCTGTTAGAGGAAGCCCCTAAACCACCCAGAATGCGGGGACTTCCGAAAACCCATAAACCAAACGTCCCGATGAGACCCATCACCTCTGGTATCGGGAGCGCCCCGCACAGACTAGCCAAGTGCTTAGCCAAACCACTATCACAGAGGCTAGGCTCGATAAGTAATGCCCATTTAAAAAACTCCGGAGATCTGATCACGAGGTTAAAGAATGGTGATCTTTCAGAAAAAGTAATGGCTAGCTATGATGTAACTGCGCTCTTTACGAATGTCGAGGTAGAAGGAGCGTTGGCAGCGGCAAAGAAGGTGGTAGACAGTTTGGATGAGGCTGATTTACCAGTGGGCAAAAGTGATTACTTGAAATTAGTGTCTCTATGTGTGAAGTTTGGTCCTTTCATGTTCAACGGGAAAGAATACAGACAACACCGAGGACTTGCAATGGGTAGTCCTCTCAGTGCGGTTCTAGCTTCATTGTATATGGAAGTTTTAGAGACAGATTATTTCATAAGGATAATGGGTAGAGACACGCTTTGGCTGAGGTATGTGGACGACGTCCTTGTCATCGCTCCGAAAAAGGTACAATTAGATGACAAGTTGAGTAGATTGAATCAGGTCGAACCAAACATCCAGTTTACTATCGAACACGAGACGGATAATAGACTAGCTTTCTTGGATACGGTGATTTGGAGGAGAGGTAATAAGATATCTTTCTCTGTCTACAGAAAAAGCACCAATAAAGACGATGTGATTCATTTCTACTCAGCGCATAGCAACAAAATTAAAAACGGAGTGGTTATAGGATTTTTCTTAAGGGCGTACCGTATTTGTAGCGAAGAATTTTTAGAGGATGAAATCAAATATATTTTCAAAGTATTCACTAAACTCAGATACCCGGAAGGACTACTGCACAGATTGAGGAAGAAAGCAACGGCAATAATGAGAAGGAAGAAGGACGACTGGTCCGGAGAAGGCAGGGCGGAGTTTTTGTCCGTCCCCAACTCGAAGTACGCGGAGGAGTTGGGACATATTCTCACAAAAGCGGGTGTGAGCGTTGCTTTCTCCACGGGTAAAAAAATTAGGAGAAGTTGTCAAGAATAGAAATAGATCAGAAAAGGATATAGAGAAGGGCGCGATTTACAATATACCATGTGGTGGTTGTCCGTTAGGATATTATGGAGAGACGGGAAGATCAGTGGAGCTACGGACATATGAGCACAAAAATGACGTCAGAGCTCACAGAACCTCCAACTCGCTAGTAGTTCATTTAGACCAATGTGGTCATCTTCCAGATTGGAAAAAGATAGAGGTGCTCCACAAAGGTCTAGAGAAAAAGAAAAGAAAAATAGTAGAGGCAGCCTACATTACTTCCCACCCCTGCATCAACCATAGGGAAGGGTTTATAAAATTAGCGGGAGCGGTAAGTACTCTGATTGTCAAGGAGGTAAAAAGGACAATTGAGAACGGAGGGAGAAGTGACATAGTCGGAGTCGGGTAGAGGACGGATGAGAGTATAGAAGGAGGGGAACACGGCAAGGATGGATTATATAAGTTGTTAATTTTCTGAAACTGTATGTACTTTGAGAATGTCCTGGTAAGGACGAAACGTCAGTGAATAAAACTCCAACTGTTCTTTGTGTTTAACTCACCACCCTTCCACTCATATATATATATATATATATATATATATATATATATATATATATTGCAAAATGGAATATCTGTCTCCATCCAACATATATATATATATTTATGTATATATATATATATATATAATATATATATATTGCAAAATGGAATACCTGTCTCCATCCAACATGTATATATATATTTTGTGTTATTTGACATTTTTGGAAATAGACTCATCCGATCACGCTATCTCGACCCTACAAAACGAAACGACTTAGTTCACGGCGGAACGACTGGGCCGTGAACTAAGTCATTTCGTTTTGTAGGGTCAAGATAGCGTGATTGGTAAGGTATTTGTCTTACAAGACGCAAGCCTCGTAGGCAAGGGTTTGAATCCCAGCAGATGAGTCTATTAAAAAAAATATATATATATATATATATATATGTATATGTATATATATATATATGTATATATATATTATATTATATATATATATATATATATGTGTGTGTGTGTGTGTGTGTGTGTGTGTGTGTGTGTGTGTGTGTGAGTGTGTGTGTGTATGTGTGTGTGTATACATATGTATACCAAGGCTTTTTCCCCCTTACAAGGAAGGTAGCCTAAAAGGAAAAGGCATAAAATCATTCCCACCCATTCCATCCCTGAATACACTCCACACCTCTCCACCCTCCCTCTTATCTTAGCACCTCCTGCATGACGGGTCATCCCTGCACCTTGTCCACTGCCCTGGGTCAGAAGCAGTGCCGCAAGACACAGCACATCCACAGCAAGGCCGCTTCATTAAATCGGCGACCCCCCCCCTCTCCGTCCCCCCATGCATAAAAGGAGAAGACGGGGAGAAATCCCTTCGGGCTGCGTCAAATTTTGCTCACACATACTACCTCATCCCCCATCCCCCCGCCCATTCCACCTCATGCATTACAACATCATCCATATACAACCATTCTCCATTCACCCCTGTCTTCTGCCCTTTCCCGTCCTTCCTCAACAGACATTCCCCTGTTCCCCAAAGCCTCCTTCACCCCATCCATCCACCTCATCCTAGGACATCCCCTCATGTTCACTCCCTCCACATCTGCCTTCCATACCTCTTTTACTAGTCTTTCTTCACTCATTCTTTCCATGTGTCCAAACCATCCTAATACTCTTGCATCAACCCTATCTCCCAACTCCCTTTCCACCCCTGTTCTCCTCCTCACTTCCTCATTTCTCACTCTATCTAGCCTAGTAACCCCCATCATACTTCTCAGACACCTCATCCCAAACACATTCAAACTCCTTCTCTCTTCCTCTCTTATGTTCCATGTCTCTGCCCTATACAGTGCTGTTGGCACAATCACTCCTTCATATAGTCTCCTCTTAGCATCCATTCCCAAATGTCTATTCCTCATTACACTCTTTAATCCACCAAGGCATTTACTCACTTCTCTCAATCTACATTCTACCTCCACCTTCACTCCACCTTTTCCTGCCACATTTGCACCCAAGTATCTAAAACTATCCACTTCCTCCAGTCGCTCTCCCTTAATGCTTACTTCCAGTCTACTGCCACTTTCACCCCTTGTACATCTCATCACCTTACTTTTACCCACATTTATCTTCAGCTTTCTTCTATCACATACTCTCCCAAACTCTGTCACCAGCTTCCTCAATCCCTCCTCCGATCCTGCCACAAGCGCAGTGTCGTCAGCAAACAACAGCTGGCTCACCTCCCACTTCTCTCCATTTTCTTTATAAATCTCCAATTCCTGACCCACTACCCTTGCATTTACCTCTTGCACTACCCCATCCATGTATAAGTTGAACAGCCAGGGTGACATAACGCATCCTTGACGAAGTCCCACCCTTACCTAGAACCACTCACTCTCTCCATTTCTAATCCTGACACAAGCTCTACTACTCTCATAAAAACTCTTGACAGCTCCTAGAAGCTTTCCTCCTATCCCGTATATCTGCATAACCTCCCACAGTGCCTTCCTGTCTACCCTATCATAAGCCTTTTCCAGATTCATAAAAGCCCAAAGAACATCCTTCCCCTTTCCTATAGCTTTCTCACATATCTGTCTTACCACAAAAATCTGATCTACACAACCTCTACCTATCCTAAATCCACACTGTTCCTCACCAATTACTCCCTCTGTTCCTCTCCTAATCCTCCCAATCAAGATCCTCCACTTAACAAACTAATCCCTCTGAAAGTACTACATTCTCACTTGTCCCCTTTTTTCCCAGTAAAGCGGAACTATACAGGCACTCCTCCAGTCCTCCGGCACTCTACCCTCTCTCCAGTAAACATTAAATAACCTCACCAGCCAGTCCACCATCACTGTACCTCCTTTTTTTAGGCATTCTGCATGGCATCCATCCACACCAGGTGCCTTACCTGCTTTCATCATCTTAACAACTGTCTTCACTTCATCCTTCCTTATTTCTCCTCCATTTTCCTCACTCACCACGGTCATTTTCTTAGCATTTCCCACTGCAACTATCTTTCCCTCCCTATCCTCCTTCACATTTAGCAACTCCCTAAAATATTCTGCCCATCTTCCCCTTATTGCCTTCTCTTCCATTATCATCTCTCCATCTGCACCTTTTACCTTTTCTTCTCTACTTGATTCGCCTCCTCTTCCTCTCTTAATTTCTTTCCAAAACATCTTTTTATTGCTTTCAAAATTTTCTGTCATACCCTTACCCCATTTCATATCTGCTCTCCTCTTTGCCCTCTTTACCTTTTGCTTTACTCCTCTTTTCTTTTCTTTGTACCGCTCATATGACTCCCTCGTCCTATTTTGTAACCAATCTGTGAAAGCTCGCTTTTTCTCTTCTACAACCTTCTTTGTTTCCTCATCCCATCATTCAATACCCTTCCTTCTATTTCCTCCTGTCCTTCTTGTTCCACACATCATTCTTGCACACTTTATGACTCCCTTCTTGAACCATCCCCATTCCTCCTCCACTCCTAGCTCTACTTTATCCTTCATTCCCTCCTACTCCTTCTTAAGCTTCTTGTACTCCTTCTCCTTTTCCTTTTCATTCAAAGAGTTCACTCTAAGCACCTCCCTACCTTTTGCCTCTTTCCTCTTTCTTCATCTATCCTCCACTCTCAACTTACCTTCCACCAAAAATGATCTGATATTCCCCCACCCTCTCCCCTTAGCACATCTACATCCTTAACTCTTCCTATCATAATCCTATTTACCACTACATAATCCATCAACGCTCTATATACCACCCTTCCATCCACCACCCTCTCCCATGTGTACTTATTTTTGACTTTCTTCCGAAACACTGTATCTCTTTCAAGACACATTTCCACCATCAACTCTCCACTACGATTCTTTCCTGGAACTCTACATTTCCCAACCACTCCATCGATTGGATCATTTCCTACCCTAGCATTGAGGTCTCCCAGTACTATTACATTGACATTTCTCCCTAAATCCTCTATTCACTCATTTAAATCTATCCAAAAGGCCTCCCTTTCTTCTACACTCTTCTCACTGCCAGGCCATATGCACTTACAAAGACCCACATCTCCTTTCCCAGTTTCACCTTCATCCACATTATCCTTGAGGAAACCTCCTTCCACTCCACTACACGTTTACCCATCTCTTCACTTACTAGAATAGCCACCCCTTCCCTCCCTCGCCCTCTCTTCACTCCTGATAACCTCCCACTTACACTCCCAAACTTACACTCACTCTTCCCTTTCAACTTAGTTTCACACAAAGCCAACACATCCATCTTTCTTCTCACAAACATACTACCTATCTCTTCCCTTTTACTCTCATCTGTACCACATCCACGCACATTAAAAGACACAAACCTTAGGGTGCTGGTCGGAAAACTCCCAGACCCTCTTATGCCTTTGTCCCCTGTGGGGCTACAAGGAGAAGGATGCCCAGTCCCAATCCCCGTCCCTTTCTTCTCGCCTCTTACGATCCAAGTGGGAATATTTGGTGACAGTATTCTTTTCCCCCACCACAGGGAATTCCCTCACCACAGAAAAAATTAATACTCAGAGAAATGATACAGGACAGCAAACAAGGGGTTGGGGGACAGTATAATGGAGGGACAGTCATAGTATAAAAGTGCCATCATTTCTCTATGAACAGAGTTTTCCTCTATCATAGACAAAATGATGTGTGACTCTGGTCCGTAGGGGCGCCCCATATAGACCCTAAAGTATCAACTGCATGCTACTTTGCCACAATAATAAGCAGCCAATACCCCAGATGTATTCAATTATATATATATATATATATATACATATATATATATCTATATATATATATACATACATATATATATCTATATAT
This sequence comes from Oratosquilla oratoria, assembly GCF_046742065.1. Taxonomy (NCBI): domain Eukaryota; kingdom Metazoa; phylum Arthropoda; class Malacostraca; order Stomatopoda; family Squillidae; genus Oratosquilla; species Oratosquilla oratoria. The sequence continues at coordinate 70,706,772 of NC_134779.1, forward strand.
ATATGTATGTATACATATATGTATATAGATATGTGTATATACATATATTTATATATATATACATATATATGTATGTATATATATAGCTATATATATATATATATAGCTATGTGTATATATATATATATAGCTATGTATATATATATGTATATATATAGCTATGTATATATATATATGTATATATATAGCTATGTATATATATATATACATATATATGTATATATCTATATATATATGTATATATATATGTATATCTATACATGTATATATATGTGTTTATATATATATACATATATATATGTATATATATATACACATATATATATATATATATATATGTAGTTACGACTACAGACTCGTCGTAGTGAAGATTTCATTCAGATGCACATGCGCGCATGTGCGTATGTGTACCTTGGACTATGCCGGCCTTTCCCACGGTAGGCTTGGTGGACTCTCGGCATCAAACCGTCGGTAATCGACGTATGAAGGCTGTTAAAGTCATGAATTATATATTTATGATGTATTCCATTCTTTTTGTGCTCTGTCAAACATATTCTATACATTGCATATAGATTTATATATGTATATTATCTTGTGGATCTATCTTATCAATCTTATGAATTGATTTACGTAAGATTAGAGAAATTACATATTCTCTTAGTCTTCGGACGTCGGTGAGAAAGATCTGTGCCTACGTGCGGTAATCGACGTATGGAGACTCTCAAAGTGATGAATTCTATTCATCAGACGTATTTCGTTCTTTTTTGTGCTTGACAAAACTATTCCATACATTGCATATAGATTTATGTATGTATATTACCTTGTGGATCTATCTTGTCAATCTTAGGAATTGATTTACGTAAGAGTAGAGAAATTGCAAATTACCGTCGTTCTCGGACGCCGAAACGCCGGTGTGGGAATTCATAGCTTACATGCGTTCTGGAGTAATTTCGTTAGAACCAATATTTTGGCAACTGCGTCCCTAACTTACATTTACGTATGTATAGATTTTCATATAAAAACTATTAAGTGTCTGCTTATCTAAGATTGACAAGGTAACTTTATCATATATTACTATGTATTAATCATTGTAAAGAATATCCGTGTATGTACTAAGAAGTATTCCTAAACACTCTTGTTAATCGTCGCGTCTAGCGACACTGGGCATCTCTCCGGATCTTACGGAGAAGTGTATATATATATATCTGCTTGTAACGGTCAAGCTGGACTCTGCTTATCAGAGCTCCCATGCTACCTTGTCTAGCTTTGCTAGTGTTTTATCCACTTTGTTGGACTGACTTAGTCGTAGTTTCATCTCGACTTGTATTTTCTCGAGTCATTCTGGTCTCTGCTTAAATCAGAGTCCCATTGCACTAATCTCATATCTTAGTCTAGCTTTGCTAGAACTCGTCCACTTTGTTGGACTTAGACTTTTAGTCGTAGAATTTTCTCGACTTGTAATTTTTACGTAAAATATTACGTAGGACTTAGTTTCCATTCTGTGGGTCGATATTTCTCGACCTTACCACATATTGTCTTTAAGACTTTTTTTTTCTTTATTGAATGTCGATATTTGATCGACACTTATATATATACGTGTCTTGGCAATCTTAGCCTTTTATGTTCTAAAGAAACCCATTGTCTGGTATTTATTTGTCTGTGAATTTACGTGTTTCGGACATTGTACTTTTCGCGACTTCTATTTTTCGATCTTGTTTATTTGTTTCTTTTGAAGGAAATAATCATTCTTAAGCAAAACTCTAGTTTTTGAACCTGGTCCTTCCCCATAGGCGTCACAATATATATATATATATATATATATATATATATATATATATATATATATATATATATGTATGTATGTATGTATACATATATGTATATAGATATGTGTATATACATATTTATATATATATACATATATATGTATGTATGTATATATGTATATATATATATTTATATGTATATATATACATATATATATATGTATATATGTATATATATACATACATATATACATATATATATATATATATATATATATATATATATATATATATATATATATATATATATATATATTGTGACGCCTATGGGGAAGGACCAGGTTCAAAAGCTAGAGTTTTGCTTAAGAATGATTATTTCCTTCAAAAGAAACAAATAAACAAGATCGAAAAATAGAAGTCGCCAAAACTAGCGAAAAGTACAATGTCCGAAACACGTAAATTCACAGACAAATAAATACCAGACAATGGGTTTCTTTAGAACATAAAAGGCTAAGATTGCCAAGACACGTATATATATAAGTGTCGATCAAATATCCACATGAATCCACATGCCCTCTTTCACAAATACAACGCATATGAGACATGTAATTGAATTTATCGTTACTTAAACAACACATAAAATGAGACAAGTGGCATTCATTACCGCGATGGAAATTCTTCCAAAAAACACTGCCTTGACAAACTCCCAAGTCATTAAAGAAAAAGAAGAAAAAAAAAATTAGTGTCTGGTATGCAATTTTTTTTTTCATATCAGGCTATAGTACAGTTGTAAAGACAACTTATTTTATTTAACGGTATATTTGACTTTCCCACAAGAATGGGTGACGAGAGAAAGACATCTGCTGGCTCTCACAAATGTCCTTGAATCTGTTTATTCCTCGTTCATCGTGAATGGGTATCCATTTGCTAAAATTTGATTACACTGGTCAACAATTTTCTAAAAGTTGTGTGTTTCTTTCTGTTTCGTCTCTCTTGCTTTTAATCTGCATGGCCCTTCTTTTAATTAGGTCATTTGTAGCTTTGGAGCATTTCTTTTCTCTAAAGATTTTTGTACTTCCTACTTTCTCTGCTGATTCCCTAATGATATTCACTAAATTCAATTTAATATCTTCCACGGTGTCCTCGTTAGTTCTTAGAGCTTCGAATCAATTTTTAATGTCTAACTGAAATTTCTTCTTATTATACTTAACTTTTGCAAGGCTTATTTTCTTTTTTTAAAACTAGTTTATTTCTCTCGGCTTGGAAGTTGATTCTAGCTGTGCAACCTTGTTCGCTGTATTGGACAAGGTAACAAGAAAATTGTTATCATGATAGGACGGTAACGAATAGAAGTGCAGAGGTAATTATTAAACTCTATCTAGCGATAGTTAGAACCATCCTTGACTATTCGGTACATTTTTGGTCTCCGTCCTACAGAATGGACATCAATTCACTAGAATCAGTACAGTGAAGAGAGGCTTCGTTACACTCTCTGAAAAGACGCAGAGTGCGGGGTGATCTAATAGAGTTGTTCAAGTGGATCAACGGCTTTAACAAGGGTGATGCAAACAAGGTCATCATATTAAAACAATAGGGCAGGACTCACAGTAATGTTTATAAACTGGTCAAATTTAGATTTAAAAAGGAAATAGGCAAGAATTGATTTACTATTAGGGTGGTCGACGAATGGAATAAACTTAGTAACCATGTAGTAAGCGATGAAACTATCAGTTGTTTTAAGAAACGATTAGACAACTTTATGGATGGGGATGACAGGTGGTGATGGATACGGAGCTGCCTAGTATTTCTAACTACATAGGTGCCAAGCTTCTATCAATCCCATATCTGTATACATTACATCATTGTATAAGCCGTGGCTGCGAATTACAGTTTGTTGATAAAGGCTGGTTGTGTTTGGTGTTGAGTCACACATCTGTGTATACTATAAATGAAAGTACAGTGGTTATGTGATTGGTTGGTGATATTAGGCATCTGCTTTGATCATGTGTCCATTATGAGCTTATTGTATGATAGGAGGTGTTTCTCGTGTCTGGACACGTGAGATGGATGTGAATCATGGTGATGCGTGAGTGATGCCTTATGTGGTTACATGCCCATCCTCCCCTTTCCAAAAGGTGACTCCCGTCACCTGATACAAAATGAAATGGAAATATTTATATGAAAATCAGTGTAATTATAATACTTTTGCGACGTTCATCGTCTGTTGACGGAGGGGGGAGTGGTTTGATTCAATTAAATCTGTTCAAATTACGGGATGGTTTAAATGGAAATATAACTTGAGGCATCGTTCACCAAGGTACGATCAATCATAGATGTTACAAACATGATTTTCAACTACGCCGAAGTGATATTATCTGTCTTTAGCGAGTTATCACTGGACTCTCGTTATTATTGTCAGTTCCTGGTAAGAGAAAGGTGGAATGGTGTTTATCTCTTATCTGTGAGGAACATTGTGCATATTTCCGTTTGTCTCTTTGCTTCTCTGTTCTGTGAGGTTTATTGTTTATATTATCGTTAGTCACTTTGTATCTCTTTTCTGTGAGATCCGTATACGTATATACATACAATGCAACTGATGTTTCTTACTTTAATATTTTGTATCATAAGTAATAACCTACCATCCCTTGATGAAGTGTCACTAGAAAAAAATCATGTAATGGATGAAATACACACACACACACACACACACACACACACACACACACACACACACACACACACACACACACACACACACACACACACACACACACACACACACACACACACACACACACACACACACACACACACACACACACACCTCTCATGGCGCTGTGGTTAAAGCTCTGGCCTGCCACTACGGAGGTCCGGGTTCGACTCTCGCCCGGGGCTGAAATAATATCAGTATCGCAGCGCTGAGGGGTGTTACTCCAACTCTCGTGGGCGGGGAGTTGGGTGTGTGTGTGTGTGCAAGGTCATAGCATTACCCATAGATCGGACCTACGAGCTCTGAGCTCTCTTCCAGGAGGGAAATAGCTGTCGATCACGAGTCCAACACGTGATCCAAAGACCAAGTGAATACACACACACACACACACACACACGCACACACATATGAGCTTCTTAAGTTATATGAGCTTCTAAGTTATATGAGCCTCTTTGCAGATGATGCAAAACTATTAAAAAAAGTGAACACGGAAGAAGATTGTGAGTCACTACAGAGTGATCTAAATAAAGTATGGGAATGGAATAGGAAGTGGGAGATGGAGTTCAACACTAAAAAGTGTAGTATAATGGAATTTGGAAAAAGCAAAAACAGAATAACAGGATCATATAAATTGGGAGAAGAAGGAATAAAAAAGTAGAAAATGAGAAAGACCTGGGAGTCATTGTTATGAATAATATGTCACCTGAGAAACATATAAATAATATTTTTGGAGAAATTTATAATTTAATAAGAACAATCAAAGTGGCATTTACTTACCTGGAAGAAGAAATGGTGAAGAAAATTATAATCACTCTGATAAGACCAAGATTGGAATATGCAGCAACGATGTGGTCACCAAGTAAAAAAAAAAAAAAAAAAAAAAAAAAAAAAAAAAAAAAAAAAAAAAAAAAAAAAAAAAAAAAAAAAAAAAAAAAAAAAAAAATTATCTACTAACTAATAAAAAATTAATTTCAAAACCGTGATCGACCACCGGCGGCACATGGTAATTCTGTGACACGCGCAGCGCTACCTCATGCAAAGCTTTGCTCCATACCTTTGGCGAATTACCATGAGTGTGTAAGATGTCAGACAACACAGCAGCTAGGAAGAAGCGCCAACGTCACTTTTGGAAGTGGGTGACTGATACGAAGAATGTATCTAAAAGTGAGGTATCAAAGGACCTTAAAACACTAAACACATTAAGGGCAGAGCATAGCAAAAACTTTCCGGACCTTTATGGTACCAAAAAGTCCTTTTCTCTTAACGAATCCGTGAAGGAATTTCATCGTAAGATATTGAAGTTCAATATCACAATACGAGAATCCGATTATTTTACGTATTGTGATGAAATGTTTGATGGTTTGCCATTATTTGATGGTGAAATAGAGGATAATGTTTCTGGTAATTTTCTGAAGCACTATTTAGCGGGCTACAAGAGCTTTACGAAAAATGGAGGTGTGTCTAATCACAGAACTTATCAGATGCATTATTTGGACATGCTTTTCAAGAACTTCAAGCGAATTGAACGGAAAAATAAGTACGCTATACGAAAAGACAAAGAAGAGGTACATAAAAAAGTGTTGCTGAAACAAAAGGAAGAAGAGAGGATACAAAATGAGAAAAAGGAACAAATAAAAAGATTGAGAAAAAAGGAAATGCGAAAGAGGAAAATGGAAGAAACAGCCAAGCGGAAAGCGGTGAGGAAACTAAAAGTTAGTATAGAGAATGAAGGGTTGTTGAGAAAGTTAAACAACGAAGAATTGAAACTTTTAAGTGAGGATAGAGAAGAGCGACGATTGAAGCAAAAGGAGGACAGTGAAAAAACTGTAATGGATGATTTCGATATGGGGGAACTTGAAGGAACTACACGTAACGAATCAAAAGTTAAACCTCACTATATCGGAAAACTCGGCGACTTCAAATGTAAATTCTGCCAGGCATTGTTATGGAAAAAAGATCCCAAGACTCTATGTTGTAATTCTGGGCAAGTGCCTCCCATTAACCCTTCAGTTATTGAAGATGGAGACATACTTCAACTTTATGAGGGTAAAACGGAGCTCTCTGAGCGGTTTTTGAATAACATAGCGGGTTTTAATTTAATGTTTTCCTTTACGTCTTTATGTACATCAGGAAGATTAGAAAATGATGCAGATAAAGCTATGTGCTATAAGATCCAAGGAAGAATATGCCATAGAATAGGGTATTTGAGACCCGAACGCCTTCAAGCATCTTTAGGATTATTTAAAAATGAAAGTAGTGTTTTGTGGAAAAAGAAAACCGACTGTTTTCTGGATCTTTATTTCTATCACGATGTCGACTAACAAATAAAATTCAGAGCTAGCAAAATAACGAATGCGTCTAATTTATCGAAAAGGGACAGAACCGATAATCCAGCAACTAAAAGTAACCGAAAACGAGAATTTAAAGCTTTTCAGGATAACGAAGCAATAGTACAACTCTTTTTTCAATTATTTTACAACAAATAATAAATGCCTCTCTAAAATTTTGAAAGAAGTTGAAACTGCAAAGGATTTAATAAGACTCCATGTAGAAAAGAATGGAAAAGTCCCTGAAGTTTCAATAACTTTGAAGTCCGCGGAAGGCATACAGACCCGCGAACACAAAGGAGTGTATCATCTACCAACCTCTTCTTCTTCAGTTGGAGCCATCGTTAACTTAGATACTTCAAATCGTCATCTGGAAATAACTATAGAATCTCCCTAACCAGATACGAAATATAATACTAAAATTGTTACCCACGAAAACGTATTCTATGATGCCTTCCAGTATCCGTTATTAATACCTAATGGAAACGTTGGTTATTCACATAGTCTGAAACTGACACAGAAGGAAGGACGTAAAAAGCGGGTGTACGATAGGTTGACCCCTGCTTCCTTTTACTCTTCGATGTACATGGAACGTGAAGGGATTTTCAATTATGTAACAAAATGTCGACGTTTATTCCAGCAATTTGTTGTTGACAATTATGTAAAAGTTGAGTCAATGAGGTTAGCATTCATTGAAAATAACCAAAGTGATATCAGAAAAGAACGGTCTGAGATTTTGCAGGGAGAAAACGGAAAACATAAAGGGCAGCGGATAATCATACCTCCAACCAAGGTCAATACATGCCCCCAACATACGTGGGAGGGCCAAGATACATGAAGCAGCGACAGCAAGATGCGCTTGCTTTCGTGTCCAATTACGGTTCTCCTGATTTTTTCATGACGTTTACGATGAATCCAGCATGGACAGAACTAGAGGAGTCGTCAACACAAACCAAAAGCACGTCGAAAAACAAAGGAGATAGACCTGATTTAGTTAGCAGAATTTTCAAGATGAAAATCGACAGCCTCATAGATGACTTGACAGTCAGATGCGTTTTCGGAAAGGTAAAGGCGTATCTTTATAGTGTAGAATGGCAGAAAAGAGGTCTTCCCCATATTCATATTCTCTTATGGATGAAAAACACAGTAAATGCGGAATTGGTTAGTAATATAATATCTGCAGAAATACCAGACAAAAACAAAGAACCGAAATTATTCGAAATAGTTACAAAATGTTTGATCCATGGACCTTGCAAAGGATTCGATGAATCACTTGTGTGTTGCCAAACAAAATCTGTGCAAGGAAAAAATTGCTGTGGCAAAGGGATTTCCTAAACCGTGTAGGGATAATTTGTTATTCGGGAATAACGGGTACCCACTGTACAGAGGAAGGGCTATAGGAGAAGGAGGCAATAGTTTTGAAAAGAAAGTCAAAGGAAACATTGTGAATGTGGATATCTCCTGGGTTGTGCCGTATAATCCGTATTTGTGTCTTAAATATAACGCCCACATAAACGTTGAGTGTTCAAACTCTATAAAAGCTATAGCTTATGTGACTAAGTACGTGAACAAGGGTTGTGACCGTATATTACAAAGGATTACAAAGGCGGAGCATGCCAACAGGAGACCTTTTGATCCATATCTAGGTCGGATGCAAAAAAAAAAAAAAAAAAAAATCATATTAGTAATAAAATAATAAATAAAAACTATAATAATGTAAATAACAAATAAAATACATAAATAAATGCATAGGTATAGTTAAAATGATAAACAGGTAAATAGTAAATAATAAATTAACATATAACTAATAATAAATTAAAATGGGGCAGACAAATGATAACAAAACAAAAACAAATAATATGAGATAAATTATAATCATTACAGCATCTTACTTAAGTATTTATCTAAATGATTCTTAAAGCTTTGAACTGAACTACATTGCACTACCTGTGCAGGAAGTTTATTCCATTCATTTACTACACGGTTGGCATAGTTGTTTCTACCTACTTCCAAATTGAATCTATTTCCGGACAGTTTGAGACCATTGTTTCTTGTCTGATTCTCATTCAATGTGAAAATTTGGTCACTTTTGATGTTGTCAATTCCCTTTAAAATCTTAAAGACCTGTATCAAGTCACCTCTGAGTCTACGCTTTTTTAGGGAAAACAGATTCATGTGCTTTAGTCGATTTTCGTATGATTTATTTTTGATATTTGGAATCAGTTTTGTGGCTCGCCGTTGTACTTTTTCCAGTCTGTCAATGTCTTTAATGAGATTCGGTGACCATACGGAAACAGCATATTCCAAATGTAAACAAACTAACGATTTATATAGCTTGTTAATGAGTGATGGACTTTTGAAATCAAAAGATTGCGCAATCAGTCCCAGAATCTTATTTGCTTTCTCAGAGGCTGAAATACATTGCTTGGATGATTTGAGGTCGTTACTGATAATTACACCGAGATCTTTTTCACTATCCACTTTTGTTAACGAATTTCCAAATAACTTGTAATCGTACTTACTGTTATTTTTACCTATGTGCATTACCTTGCATTTACTTGTGTTATATTTCATTAGCCACTTTTCAGACCATTGCTGTAATTGATCTAAATCTTCTTGAATATCTAATTGGTTTGAGTGATCATTTGCCACTCCGCACAGTTTTGTATCATCAGCAAATTTGGAAACAGTAGATTTTAGTCCATGGTCTATATCATTTATATATACTATGAATAGAAGTGGCCCAAGAACGGAACCCTGAGGAACTCCACTTGCAACACTTTTCCATCCAGAAGTTTTTCCATTTAAAACAACTCTCTGTTTTCGACCCTTCAACCAATTACTAGTCCAACCTAATAGGCTACCACTTATTCCATGCAAAGTTAGTTTAGTAAGTAGTCTTTCGTGTGGGACGGTATCAAAAGCTTTTGCAAAGTCTAGATATATTAAATCTATATTGTTTCTTTTGTCATAATTCGAGATAACTGTGTTGTAGAATTCGAGTAAGTTAGTCACGCAAGAACGTTTCCGTCTGAAACCATGCTGGCTATCATTTATCAAAAAGTTACTTTCTAAATGATGTTCGATAGCATCTCTGATGATAGTTTCCTATATTTTTCCTACGATTGAAGTCAAACTTATAGGCCTATAGTTATTTGGTTTCTTTTTGTCACCTTTTTTTAATATGGGAGTAACGTTAGCTAGCTTCCATTCTCTTGGGACATCTCCGGATATGATGGATTTCTTGAAAATAATTTCTAATGGAACAACAATCTCATTTTTCATTTCCTTTAAGATTCTTGGATGCCAGCCGTCAGGCCCTGGTGTTTTATTAACTTTGAGTTTGTCTATACACCTTTTAATTTTTTCTTTTGTTATATCTACCGTAGTGAGTAAGTTTAACCCAGACTTTTCACAGGTTTCAGTTTGGAATTCACTTTGAGGTGTTTTGTTTACGAATACCGAGCTAAAATAATTGTTTAAGATATTACACATTCCTTCATTTGAATATTCAAGTTGACCGTCAGCAGATAATAGTGGACCAATGTGATTCCTAACAACCTTTTTATCTCTAATGTAACTATAGAATTCTTTGGGATTCTCTTTGGATCTATCAGCGATGTTCATTTCGTATTGTCGTTTTCTTTTTCTTATTGTCTTTTTTAAATCTCTCTGTATTGATACATAACTTTCATAGTCATTAGATGCACCCGAGCACTTATATTTCTTATAAGCCTGTCTCTTTTTAGCAATACTTTTTTCAGTTTCTTTGTCGAGCCACTTTGGGCGAGCCTGATTTGGGGGACGTCTGTCCTTAAAAGGAATGTAAGTTTGAATCATCTTAGTGAGCGTATTTTGAAATATTTCCCACATCTGATCTACAGGCCTTTCGTTTAATTTTGCCTCCCAATCTGTAAGCTGAAGCTCCTGACGTAGTCCTATGAACTGAGCTTTACTGAAATCGGGTATTTTAGAAGCACAAGTATCTATTCTAAAATTGTTTAGGAGTTTGAATCTGACTAAGTTGTGATCGCTATTTGCAACAGATTCACCGACTTCTACATCACTTACCATGCTTTCGCGGCTAGTGATCAATAGATCGAGTAAGTTTCCATATCTTGTGGGCTCTTTTACATGCTGAATTAAGTAATTGTCACCAAGAAAATCAATCAAGCGATTACCTATATGGCCATGTTCAAGGGTCATCCAATCAATGTCAGTAAAATTGAAATCACCCATTATCAATAAATCCCGGTTGCAGAAACTAGACAGTTCTTGAAATAACAGTTTGTCGTCTGCTAATGATACTGTCTTTGGCCTATATATTACACCTATATTCATTTTTTGTCCATTTGTTTGGGTTAACTCAACCCACAAACTATCATATGCATCCTGTTTCACTTTCTCTAAAATACAAGCATGAACATTGTTTTTAACGTACAACAGAACACCTCTACCTTTCTTGTGATTTCTATCCTGATGAAAGTGTTTAAATCCCGCAATATTAAATTCAGCTTCAAACTCTGTACCATTTAACCATGTCTCAGTTATTCCTATCATATCGAGATTTTCGCTTTTGACATACGCCTGTATTTCTTGAAATTTGTTTTTAATACTACGAGCATTAAAGTACATGGTTTTAAGAAACTCGTGATTATTTCTTTTTGACACATTTTTATTTTCAATATCATGTCTTATATTATCATTTTGTTTTTTATTTATACCTTGCTCTATATCATTATCATTTGGTCCTTCATTGACATTCAATGCCTCATTAACATTTCTCCTATCAAAATTAACATTTCCCCCATCACGGACATCTGGTCGATCACGGTCATCCGATCCTTTTTGTACATTTTGTCCCCCTACGTCACCGTGATTCACGCCGGCCTCCCATCGTTCAGTGACATTATGTCCGGCATCCCTTTCTAAAATTATATTTTGTCTAGTGACATTATATCCTACCGTGATATTTTTTCCTCCACTGTATTCAAAAACAAAAGAAGACGACGAAGTCATCAATGAAGTAAGAAATTATCAAGATGCTCGGTATGTCAACGCTAACGAAGCTACATGGAAGATATTCAAGTTTCCAATACACAAAAGTTTCCCCCCTGTTACAACTCTAGACCTTCATCTGGAAGGCGAAAACGAAATTTTTCGGTGGAAAGAATCAGGACACTTGTGCTTATACATCGGGGGTAGCCATCATGTCCCGTGTTGGCTGCCCTTAAGGTCCGAAGTATCTGAAGATCATCAATGAAAGAAACTTTCATTAGCCAGTGTTTAACAGATTCCAAGAAGAAAGAAAACGAAGAACACGGCAAATGCCGATAGACTAAGTAAACTGCGCATGCGCATCGCGGGTCGTGGGCAGGGAAGGCCAGGATACCTCATTAAGCTTTTTCGGACCGTGTCGTCGACATCTCCTCTAGAAGACAGCACTCTTCCTTCTCGTCCGACCCCTCTCCTCTTCATGGTAAGTTCCGAAAAAGTTTTTGGCCGTTTCCATTCTCTATCTCTCCCGTGTGAGTTAGAGAAATGTGGCGGCTGTGGTTTTTGTGCGCGGGGACTTAGAACTTCCGGGGTTGCTCCACATGTGTACTCCCTCAGTTCTTTTTCCTCTCGCTAGATTAACCTCCGTTTTTTATCGATCCTGTTGTTAGATTTTGTGTTCCGTCGTCTCGACGTACCACATTTTCTAACAATGGGTGGTTTTTGTTGTCCCATGCCGTCCTGAGGCCCGTACGTGGGACCTCCTTGGTGTGATGAGGGTGTGTGCTCACCACACTAGGGTTAGCAATTTCTTCCCTCCCCCCCTCCTCGGAATCGGTTGTTCCCTGGGTACTCCGTTCTCCTTTGAGGTTTGGGGGACCTCTGGACGTTTGTTTCAGAGTAGACTCCTCTCGTTTTTACCGACGTTTCCCAGCCAGTTACGCCCGGTCTCGAGAGTACGTGTTCGGTTGTTCCCTGGGTACTCCGAACTCGTGGATGCGTGCTTCCACGCACCCCATAGTAGCTCTTGCTACGCTGCTTGGTTCTTGATCTTAGCATCACCCTGAATCCACGCGGACCCTGCCCGCCGTCCACTCTTGGCAAGGGTGGACAACATTGGCCCGACACGTCACACACTCACCCCCGTGCCGGGCTACTGTCGTCGCATCCCGTCCGGCGAGGGACGGGTCACGCCACCCTCCTAGCGTGGGTGACTACCCCGTTCCGGGGTACAGCTCTCACCAACACCAGTCGCCCACTGAGCTATCCTGGTGTTGGTACCACCCTCTGGGTGTTTTTTGTCGATGTACGGAGTTTTGGGCAACCCGTACCTCTCGAGTCACGTTTTAGAATTGTTAGTCACTCCTCCCTTGGTGGACTACTTCTAACTCCGTGCATTTTATCTTTTCAGGCAGAGTGTGCTGACCTGATCTGTTCTCAGGATGGCTGCACCGCTAAGGTGGCTAGAGACGGCCACTTCGCCTGCTCCACGCACTCGCCCTGTTTCGTAGACTTCCGCTACGACCCAACCGCCTGCCCCCAGTGTGAGTGTTGGGTGCACCAGTTGAGGCTCTACCCTAAAGACACTAGACCGGCTCCGCCTCCTCTAGTGTCCCTACGGGCGGTGTGGCAGCGCCTGAAGAAGGCAGCACAAAAGCGGGGCAGCCCGCGGGTAGAGGTTGCTGATCAAGCCCTGGCCCTTGAGCTGGGTCTCGTCAGGGCCCGTACGGTGTCGGGAGGCACCTCTGCCTCTCCTGAGCGTGCCTCATCTCAAGCAAGGCAACACTCTACCCCTAGGAGACGGTCACGCTCTCGTACCCGCTCCATTTCTAGGAGAAGCTCCACCTCGGGCCTCCATTCCCACTCCCGTCCTAGCTCTCGGCCTACCCGCCGCTCTCGCTCTCCACACCAGTCAAGGGAGGAGCTACGCCCCTCGCCTGGGCGACGCTCACCCTCGCCTACCCGGGACTGTGACACGCCTCGTTCACGCTCGTCTCCTCACGCGCACTTTCCCTCGCCTACCCGAGACCGTTTCTCCTCGAGTTCAGTGTCGCGCTCCCTAGTGTCTCTTCCCCCACCGGCCTCGCCGCGTAAGAAACACAGTTCTAAGAGTAAGAGTAGGAGCAACGGGAAACCTCGCTCCCCTTCTTCCTCCTCGTCTGCTCCCTCCCCATCGAGAGAGGACAGGCACCATAGACATAGATGGTCTAAAGGGCACAGGAGGAGGTCACGCTCCGGATCCCGCTCTCCTAGGACCACCAAGAGGCCTAAACTTTCTCTCCTCTCAGAGGTGCCGGGCTTCAGAGAAGAGATACTGAACCTGATCCGCCAGTCGCTACCCTCTCAGTCCTGGTATCATACTACTCCGCCTGCCCCGGGACCGGCACCAGCCCTCGCTCCCGGTCCGGCCCGCTCCTCTCCACCTCCCTCACCGAGCTTCGCCTCGTCACACTCGAATGACGACGCGGACTGGGAGGAAGAAGATGAGCCTATAACTAACTTCGTGCCTTACAACTGGGCCCCTCTACCGTCTACGTGGTCGACGAAACACGAAGGAGGAAAGCTGATAGCGCTTGCCCCGGATCCTACCTCACCATCTGGTTTTGTGATTCGGACTGACGTCCTCATCAGTATCTCTACGGACGACAAAGGTGACCAGCGTATATCCTACATACTGAAACCCTGGTCACAGGCGGAGCAGACACCACAGCAACCAAAGTTTAATCAAAAGACGTGCTTTGATGCTGTCAGAGCTATGCTCATGAATCCACTACTGTTCCCCGCCGACGTGTCACCCGTGTATAGAGAGCATGAGGTACCGATGCTTCGCATGCCCGACTCGTCCTACTTCCCCGCTGAGGCAAAGGGGAGAAATATGGACGCGGCTGCACTGGTCGAGACGGCCTCTCTCTCTACTAAGTCCGCTCCACCTAAACGTCCAGCACTACCATCTGTGCCCATACTCCCGCCTTCATCTTGTGTAGACCCTGCTCTACCCAGGATACTTTGGCGAGGTACGCAAACTACCTGCGATGCTCTCTCGCTCCCGTCCAGACTCAGTGAGCCAGAGAGTAAACTGGCCACTAAGGAGAAATCGGCCAAGACAGAACTGGTCCACACTCTCTCAGTGGTTTCCCTGACCTCCACCCTGACACAAGCCCCACGCTCCCTGGCTAGCAAAGTGCACACCGCCTCCGACGGTCAACTCAGGTTTGTTCCTCAGTTTCTGTCTATGACTTCGTAAGTGCACTGTGTAATTTTGATGTTATATTTCTTATGGCATCTTATCATAATAATAATAACCTCTTCCCACGTGTCGTTCACAGGGACACCCTGAACCTCCTGAGTGAAGTGGGCGAGCAGACGGCGTCGCTAGTGGCAACAGCCCTACCCCACGCAGTCCGTGCCTTCGCCGAGGCCAGGGCCGACTCCCGCCGCTCCGCAGTGAAGTCGGTACCCGCGGAGGCTAGACAGGGTGTCATCAGGGCCAAACCACTCTCGCTCGACCTGTTCGACCGGGAGGCCACGGACCGAGTACTTGCAGCCATGCCGACCATCATACAAGTACCAGTTCCTCAGTATAGGTACGTGCATTATGCTTTCATTGTCTGTTATTACAGGACACATGATAACACCTTGCCTTACTTTCCACCATATGTTATCTAATTCAAGGCATTTTCTCAGCTTTGACCGCTCTCTTCCCTCAGGCCGAGGCCGTCCACAGCTACCCACCAACAGGGGCACAAGGACATCCGCCCCGGCACTCGCTCCTTTCCGCAACGCAGCAAACAGCGTGGAGCGAACCAGCCGAGACGTGGTAAAGGGGGCGCGCCGGGCCAACAGAGACGGCACCGTAAGCAGCCCTCCTCCACCAACATCAAGCGCTCCACCGACACAGCTACCCAGACCGCCCAGCACACCAAGGCGGAACCAAGGGAGAAGTGAGGCAGTGAGGGGCTGCCTACGGGGATGGGACCACGCGTGGCCCTCCCATGGATGGGCAGCCCGCACCATCAAACACGGCCTAACCTGGCCCTGGGAACAGCTGCCTCCTCTACGTCGTCCGCCCCCAGATACCGAGGTCTCAGCAGACGTCTTCCACCACGTCAGAGCCATGGTGGAGAAGGGTGTGGTAGAAAAAGCTCACGGCAAAGTCTTCCTTTCCCGCCTGTTTACCGTGCCGAAGAAGAACTCGGACAAGACAAGGTTAGTCATGGACCTGAGCGCCCTAAACAAGTTTTTGAAGCCTCAACACTTCAAAATGGTAACGGTAGCTCAGGTCCGTGCTACCCTATCCAAAGAGGACTGGCTCGCGTCCCTGGATCTCCAGGACGCGTTCTGGCACGTACCGATCCACACGAGGTTCCGACGCTTTCTGGCGTTCCAAGTGGGGACCGAGACGTACCAGTTCACCAGGCTCCCCTTCGGTCTCTCTCTTGCTCCGAGGATCTTCACCAAGCTCTCGAAGATCGTCACCTCGGTCCTCGCGGACCAAGGGGTGGCGACCCTCGTGTACCTAGACGACTGGCTAGTGTACTCTCCCTCTCGAGAGAGGACACTAACGAGCGTATTGGTAGCTGTAAGAGTATTAGGGGAGATGGGCTTCCTCTTAAACCTGCCCAAGTCCTCCCTAGTACCCTCACAACAGCTGGAGTGGCTCGGTATCCAATGGGATACGACTACAGCGACGCTGTCGTTGTCGCAAGACAACATCAGGAAGACTATCAAAAGCCTTCGCCGAGCCGCCTTCTCCCACACACTCTCCAGACGGCAGTGGGAGACGCTGCTCGGGATTCTCAACTTCGCCGCTCCCACGTTCCCCCTGGGTCGCCTCATGCACCGCCGCCTCACGCTGGAAGTCAACGCGGCCATACCCACCACGCACAGGGACAAACAGAAGCTTGTCCCTCCCGTCCTGCACACGCTACTGCGTGGCTGGTTAAGTCACGCCTCACGGCGTTCTGCCGTACCCTGGCTACCACCTCTCTACTCCCTCATCATCACCTCGGACGCATCAGACGTGGGTTGGGGGTACCAGTCCGATCGGGGGCACCAGAGTTGCGGCCCCTGGCCAGCAGGACTGAGAGAGGCACACATAAACGCCGGGGAACTTTGGGTGGTCCTCAGTTTCCTTCAGGACGAACCCAGCCTACCAGACAAAGCAGTCAGACTGTGCCTAGACAACTACCCGGCAGTGCACAATATCAACAGGCAGGGGTCATCGAGGTCACGCCAACTCCTCGAACTAGCGGAGAAAATTCTCACACTAGCTCACCACAGGAACACCCACCTATCCGCAGTGCACGTAAAGGGAGTGGACAACGACTGGGCCGACGCACTGTCACGTTTCAAGACGAAATCAGTAGAATGGTCGCTCAAGACGACAGTTCCAAGTACGGAACCCCAGAGGTAGACCTCTTCGCGTCACCCACCAACACTCAGCTACCACAGTTCCTGTAACTAGCGGTACGGACCCAGGCAGGAGGCCCGGATGCGCTGACAGTGGACTGGAACAGGTGGGGCTACATATACCTCTTCCCTCCCCCGGCGACGAAGATGCTGGTACACACCATCAGCAAGCTCAGGGGCTACCGAGGCAAGGTGCTGCTGGTGGCTCCACTGTGGAAGGCTCAGCCGTGGTACGTAACTCTCCACAACTGGTGCCCCAATCCGCTCCTAATAGGCTCAACGTGCCTCGCGCAGCACGTAGCGGATCAGCTGCGCTCATCCTTAAATCTTCACGCTTGGTGTTTCTCAAAGCCGGACTCTCCTCGCTCTTTCCACCTAGCGTAGTTGACACCATGATAGCCACTCACAGACCCTCCTCCATCAATCAATATGAGTCATGCTGGCGGAGGTTTAGTCTTTCCTCACCAGGGAGAAAGTGAAGCTGGTTTCACAGGCCACGGTCTTGGCCTTCCTCGCCTGGCTGGGCAACAGCACCAACCGAGCGCCTTCCATGGTAGCTTCCCACCACTCGGCCCTTGCAGACCCGCTCAAGTTCAGCTTGGGTATCAGGGTGCACACCAGGGCACTAAAACTGCTCCTCAGGGGTCTGAGGGTTAAGCGCCCACCTTCTCGTAGGGTCACCCCAAAATGGTCGCTCCACAAAGTGTTACAGTTTTTAGAGACCCGTCTTGTTCCATTGAACAGTGCGGGCTACCTCATGAGAGCACTTTTTCTCATCGCCCTAGCTACAGGATTCAGGTCCTCTCAGCTAGCTGCACTCACCAGACACCCTCAGTTCTCTCAACTGGCTCAGGGCGGTTCCTCTCTTACACTGTCACCCTCTCCGGCCTTCCTCGCTAAGAATGAGACATCAGAGAGCCTAATTGCTCCCATCACCATTCCCGCTCTCTTAGAGGGTGGCAGACCTCACCCTCTGTGCCCCGTGGCACCTTTTCTACAATTCCACGTCGCTCAAACCACTCAAGGCTAGAGCGGTAGCCGCCCTGCTTTGCAAGATTATCAACCTAGCAGACCCGGGTAAGGCACCAAGAGCACACGCTATTAGGGGCCTCGCAGCCTCTCTCGCGTTCCTCCGTACCCATTCGGTGGATAAGGTGCAGAATCTGGGTGGCTGGGCTTCCACTACCTCGTTCCGCACCAGGTACCTGATACACACGGTACGCCCGTATCCCTGCGTAGCCATGGGAACCAGGCTACTCCCAGACGCGCCTCTCTCGCCTCACCCCCCTCAGACGGCCTGCACCTCCCCTCCGACCTCTCAGAGTCTAGGTCAGCAGTCCACCTCTCTCTCCTAAAGGGGGGGGGGGCGGCAAGTGGAGAGACAAGAAATAGCTCGCATACCATAGGAAGTGGGTACAGCGTACCGGAGACCTCACTCCCTCTAGGGAAAGGTTACCAGTGTCTCTGTTCTATACCCCCCCCCCTTTTTTTTTACACGATCATTTAAACATAATAAACTTATGTTTTATATATCGTTTTTATGTATCTCTTCTTAGGTTACTTTACTTGGGCAGGATCGGCATTACTCCCCACGGCATTCAGGCTCCTCCCAGCCAGCCGCTTCAGATGCAAGTACAAGTGTCCAGATTCTTTCCCCCGAAAACACAACTTTGTAGTGGTTTACCACTAAAAGTACCTTTTTCGGGGGATGAATCTGGACACTTACATATTCACCCCCCCCCCCGCCCCTCCTCCTCCCAGGCCTTCTGCCTTGTTGAGTTTGCTTGCTATTGTTAATGAGGTATCCTGGCCTTCCCTGCCCACGACCCGCGATGCGCATGCGCAGTTTACTTAGTCTATCGGCATTTGCCGTGTTCTTCGTTTTCTTTCTTCTTGGAATCTGTTAAACATTGGCTAATGAAAGTTTCTTTCATTGATGATCTTCAGATACTTCGGACCTTAAGGGCAGCCAACACGGGACATGATGGCTACCCCCGATGTATAAGCACAAGTCTCCAGATTCATCCCCCGAAAAATATACTTTTAGTGGTAAACCACTACAAAGTTGTGATTTTTCAAGGAGAACGAAAATGCTGCAAGCTTACAACGTAAAACTGCAAAGGATACTCAACTTACAGCATTCTTCAAGTTATGTAAGGAAAACGAATTTGCAGCCACCCTTTATTATCATGAAAGAAAAACTAGGACAGCGGCTCTCGGACGGATAAGGGCTGTTACGAACAAAACAGTAGACCTGTTTTACCTCCGTGTGTTATTGACACACGTCAAGGGGCCTTCATCCAACGAAGACCTCAGGACAGTGGACGGTGTCACACACGACACATACAGGGAAGCAGTCAAAGCCATGGGTTTGCTGAATGATGAAGAAACTTGGTTGAAAACAATAATGGAAATCATCTCTCATACCAACAACAGGGATCAATTGAGAACAACATATGCTAGCATGTTGGTGTTTTCAGATCTGGAGGATCAGAGGAACATATGGGAAGGAACAAAGGATTTATTCGCGAGTGATTACCTTTTTCGTAGAGGGTTAACGGAATATAACGACGAAATATACCGTGATGCCCTCGACGACATACAAGAAAAGGTATACAATTGTGGCGGAAGCAGGATTGAACAGTACGGTCTACCTCCTTCAAGAAACGGGCAAAAGTTAACCAATATTGTACGTAGAGAGAAGGCATATGATAAAGCAAAACTAGCAGAGGAAGTGAAGGAAAAGATACTGTTGATGAACGAGAAAGAGAGATACTGTTACGACACTATAATGGAAAGAGTACTAAATGGACACAAATACCCCGTAAACGGCTTTTTCATAAATGCTCCTGGGGGAACCGGAAAATCATTCCTTTTGAATGTTCTCTTGGACGCGGTTTGATCAAAGGAAAAGATAGCGTTAGCTGTTGCTTCCTCTGGAATTGCTGCAACTGTTCTTCATGGAGGAAGGACAGCCCATAACATGTTCAGGATACCTATTATGGAGCACAATGAAGTACGTTCATGCAATGTTAAGAGAAATACGGAGATGGGAAATTTACTTGAAATGACCTCTGATTGTGTGGGACGAGGCCGTCATGGCTAACAAAAAACACCATAACGGCTTTAGACATTACTCTTCGAGACATATTGGGTGTGAACCGTTTTATGGGAGGTGTGGTATTCGTATGTGCAGGAGACTTTTGTCAAATTCTTCCAGTGGTGCGTGGAGGTGATGAAATTGATTGTTGTATAAAGTCAAGTTATTTTTGGGGACATTTGTCTCATTTGGAACTAACATAAAATGTGAGGTTGAAAAATGATGTTTTAAATCGTCAATTTGCCAGAGAACTTTTGGAGTTGGGAACAACACATAAAGAGGAATATGTGTTTCCTACTAATTTTGGAGTAATAGTAAACAACAGGGAAGAGTTGGTGAAAAGAGTATACGATAAGTTCGAAGAGAACTTCCTCAACGTTTCTTATTTCGAGAAAAGAACAATAATTTCTCCTACTAACGATGATGTATTAACGACATGTTTTTCAAGCGACTAAACACAGAAGCGAAGATCTGTCGAAGTGAGGATACTTCTGTGGATAATGAAATGGACATTCAAACATCAGTATACAATTCTATCAACAGTCCTTCAATCCCTCTTCACGAGTTGAAGATGAAAATCAGGGCTGTTGTGATGGTTATGAGAAATATTTGTCCTCCGAAATTGTGTAATGGAACAAGAATAATAGTCACTAATCTACAAAAGAACATTATTGTTGGTAATATCTTAACGGGCGCATACAGAGGTGAACAGGTTATGCTTCCCAGGATAACATTAGACTCTACAGACACGTCTGTCATATTCAAAAGGAAACAATTTCCTATAAGATTATGCTATGCCATGACGATCAACAAATCGCAAGGACAAACGTTTGATCGTTGTGGATTACTTTTAGACAGAGCCCAGTGTTTTGCTCATGGACAGCTGTACGTGGCGTGTTCGCGGGTAACAAGACACGATTCCCTCATTGTGTACACGGGATACCGTAAGCAGGGAGACGAATATGTAAGGAAACCGGCACGCAATTGCGTGTATAAAGAACTTTTTACCGAAAGAGACGAAAAAACTCCCGTCATTGATAAATGTTCTAGGAAACAGAGCCCAAAGGAAGATTTTATGGACTTGAAAGTTATCCGTTGTAACGAAGAGGCACGAATAGCTGAAGAAGAACCTGATCATTCAATTTCTGTATTGCCTTCGATTACTGAAGAGGAAGCCGTCAGCATGATCATGCCCGAAGAGTTTTATAATAACGACTATTCGGGTAGAGAGGATAACACCGAAATGGCGGAAATGGAACGCGAGAGGGAACTGAAGGAAGAAAATGAGAAACTCAAGAAGGAACTGAAGGACGAGAAGGAAAAACGCGAGAACGACCTGAAAGCAGATAACGAAAACCATAAGAAAGAATTAGAGAGTGTGAAGGAACTTCTGTACAAAATCATTGGTAGTAGTGATGAAGATGTATCTCCCCCTATAAAGAAGAGAAAAATTGTAATGGTTTGTTAATAAAACAATGATAATAACACGGTATTCATGTACAACCATGGGCGTAGCCCTGGGCGCGAAGCCGCAGGCCAAGCACCCCTGGCGGAGCCAGGGCCGGCGTAGCCGGGTGCTTGTAAAAAAAAAAAAAATTAATGAATACAAAGAGCAATCACAAAATTGGCACCAACACTCTCAAAACTATCATATGAAGAAAGACTAGCAAAACTTGAACTACAGACACTAGAGCAAAGAAGAGAGAGAGGAGATTTGATAGCTATTTACAGAATCATGAAAGGCATGGAAATTATTGATAGAATCTGATCAAATGGGATGATAGAAATACAAGAGGACACGGAAAGAAAATCAAGAAAGACAGCTATAGAAGAGATGTGAAAAAGAAGAACTTTCCTCACAGAGTAATAGACAGTTGGAACAAGTTAGATGAGAAAGTGGTGTGTGCAAAAACAATACATGAATTTAAAAAATAGTTTAGATAAAATGAGATATGAAGACGGGACCTCACGAGCATTTCTCCCCTTCCCGTAAAATACAACTAGGTAAATACAACTGGGTAAATACACACACGCACGTACGCACGCACGCGCACACACACACACACACATACACACACACACACACACACACACACACACACACACACACACACACACATACACACACACACACACATACACACACATACACACACACACACACAAGCATTCTGTTTATGACACAGAGCGACCTACCGCAAAGGGCTAGGAATATGAAGGTAAAGGAGTTCAATGACAGATTAAAATACAGGTGTATTGGCTGGGGAAGGGAAAAAGCGTTCAGTAGGTTAGAGGAAGTTTGGTTTAGCCATGTGACATAATCTTGTTTTTTTCATTAATAAGGATAGTGACTTCGGGGTGATAAGGGGTCTGGGAGGATAGTTATGGGGGGTCAATGTTATATTGAGGTTATTGTTTAGGACGTTGTAATGATGGCTAGGGTAGCGACTAGTATCTCCGCAGAAGATTTGGCATGAATCTACAATGGAGATTGTCCCCTTGATCTAACCGTGGAAGGGTAATACTTACAAGTAACTGAGACTAAAGTAGAGTTTGGAAAGACTGTAAAGTGTTCCTTGTTGATATGGATATGGTTGTTGTCGTCCTCAGTTAAAGTCTTCAAATGGCATCTGTCTAACGTAGTGTTATCAGGGTCTGTGATTTGGTTCACGCATGATGGTTTGGTAATGTGGTGGAAACGGAATAGAAAGGCAGGGCATACCCAGTAGTTCAGTACAGTAATTTTGCATTGGAGGAATTCTGAGGTAGGGATGTGTGATAGCCATTGTTCATCTACCGATTTCGTTATGATGGTGGGCTGGAGGTTGAGTGAGATTGTTGTGCCATTAAAGGGGTAGGGGAAGGGGTAGACACTCCATCCAAGGAATTTCTTTTCTGAGTCTAGAGGTACATGGACGTAGATGGCACCCATTCCTAACATGGTCTCGAGTAGTGGGTAATAGTGGTGCAGGTGTTTTGGTGAGAATAACCCGTTCGTTTGTAGTTTTTCGTGCGCTAGGGTGAGAGCTGAATTCAGCCTTTCTAAAGGGAGGAGTTTGGGGGGTGGCTCTGTTGTTTGCCGCGTCGATTATATCTTGTATGAAGTGGAGGAAGTTAGAGTGGACAATACCCAAATGTTTGTCTACGTCTTTTAGTTTGGATGAGTATGTGAGTGAGAATTGGTGTAGTTGTGCGAAACTGTCGATGAGCGTTTCCATCGACTGAACCAGGTTGTGTGTACCGTTCACTAGGAACGGGGTACTGGTTTGTGTAAACTCGTATTAAGTTCATACCCCTTTATTCAAAGCTTGCAGGTTTCACACTTATGGTATATACACAGTCAACTGTTAAACAGAACGATACAATATTGGTTACATACATAACTGTTTATCACACCACTTCTTGTTGCACAACACCCGTCATCGTCCCAACTGCCGCTCTCGGCCACCTACCCTGGTGGTCATTGGCCGGAAGTGACAATCTCAGCACTTTCTTGTGTTGGGTTTAGTCTTTAGTCTTTACATTAATTTCGAGAAGGTCCGTTGTCTCACATGGGTGGTGCAACTGCATTGATTATGTATTGTTGTCTACTATCATACATGTTAATTATATATCCAGGGGAGGACCGTCAGTATACGTAATATCGTATGTCAGTACTGGGTGGCTACTAGGTTGATCGCGTGTGTTCGTTCGTGTGTTTGGTGGTCGACGGTGTTGTTGCGAAGCCAAAGGATTGACTCAGCGATTTATGGGTTCCACTGAGCCTCGTGATGTTTGACTCAGCGATTAATGCCTGTGGTGGACAGTGTGTTAAGGAGTGGGTTATATGACTGGGGTTATATTACTCGTCGTGTATGTGAGCCGTATACATATCGCTCTCCCCCTGGGGTTAGGTGGCTCCCGGCACCTAGGTTACATGGTTTACAAAGTATTTATATGGGTAATACATCGAGAAAAAAATTTCAGAGACACAAAATCCTGTGGGATTAAAAATGTGAAGATGGGGGGGGGGGTGTTGTTGAAGTGAATCTGAGGTCCCAAGGGGGATCATGAACTGTAATTAAGGGGTAGCGATGTTGTGTCTCAGAAGTGTAACGTTGTGTCTCACCAGATTACATGTTATATTAGATTTCACATGAAAGGTTACACTATATCTTTGATAACATTGTTTAAATCACTTTCTAAATGTTATGGTTTTTATGGTTTAACAGTATCACTGTGGGGGGGGGGGTGTCATTTTCTAAATAATGTTCTATGGTCAGTTTGGTGTGTCACATCTCTTTCTAACTGTTATGGCGTTCATGTGTTTTATTACCAACACTGTAGGGAATGTCATTTTCCAACACAGTTCTATGGGTAGTGTGGTGTAACACATCGCACTTGTTGGTAATCACAATAGATATATATATGGTTTCCCGTAAAGAATATTACAATATTCATGAACGTGGGTGAGACACAGCATAAACTTAATCTAGGTTTACAGTAAATCGGGAATGGGAGTTGAAAGGTTATGGAAGGTTTTACTTCGTGCAACAGAATATGATTATTATTATTAGTATAAAGAGAATGATTAAGAGGGAAAGGGCTGTGGAGGTATATGGAAGAATCCTATGGTGTAGGTCAAGTGAGTCCATGTCAAAAGTAGTCGATGTTTAAGGTGGGTAATTAATGATGTATTTAATTTTGGAGGATGAAGGTTATGTCTCAGTGAATGAGGATATGTTTATCTGACTCTCGCTAAGGTTATATTGGTCGGAAGGAAGTAGAGAAGTTTCAATAGATATGCGGAAAGGAGTTCTTATTGGAAATGGGCCATTTTAACCTCCACTGATAGATACATGACGTCCTGCATCTTCAGGGGCGAGAGCTAGAGTGCATGTTTAATTGCGTTTACGCAGAGTCATGGGATGAGACTTGCGTTTTGGTGATTGGTGTGTGTCTGTGGTAGGTGGGTTGTGGATGGGAGGTGAGATTGGGTCGAGGTTCAGTTTGACCTTTCTCAACTTCTCTCCATGTATGGTGAAGGTAGTGTGATCGGAAGGATCTGTTAGTAGGAAAACATTGTTAGGGAGTGAACTTGTGACTGTGAAGGGGCCTAGGAATTTGGGTTTGAGTTTGTTTGTCCTACTTGAGTCTTTTACCATGACTGAGTCGCCAAGTGCTATGTCAAGTGGAATTGACCGTTTGTGTTGTTTTGTCTTTGTCTTCTCCTGGGCTTCTTTCAGGTTTGCTCTAACTTGTTTGTAAATGGTTTGCATACCTCTTTTGATGCAGTGTGCGAGGTTATCTAGGTTGTATAAGGGTGGGGGTGGTTGGTTGAATATTTGGTAGGGTAGGCGCATTGGTTTGCCGAAAATGATCTCATGTGGGGACATCTTTGTTGCGGAATTGACTGTGCTATTGATACTGGCTTGTACCTGTGGTAGCCAATCTTCCCAACTGTCCATGAGGTCGTTGACCAATGGTCTGAGAATCTCTAGGACCTTGCGATTTGTTCGCTCAGTCAGACCGTTTCCCTGAGGGTGGTACGCAGTGGCAAATGTTTGGTCAATGTTGTACAGGTGTGCTATTTCGCGCATCACCTGGTTTTTGAATTCTGAGCCATTGTCAGATAACATTGTGTGTGGTATGTTGTATCTACAAAAGATATTGTTGACTAGGGCTTTGGCTACAGTCTCTGCTGTTTTGTCTTGGAGTGGTATTAAGATTGTGTATTTAGAGAAATAATCAACTGCTGTGAGTACATAGTTGGAACCTTGATGGCTCGTTGGCATTTTCAGTAGGTCAATGCCAAGTGTTTCCCATGGCTCAGCAGGGAGTGGGATATCTTTTATGTTGATTTCCCTCGGGTTAGGGCCTCTGAATTGGTTACAAGTTATACAAGAATCTATGTGTGTGGTTATATCTCTTTTCATGTTAGGCCAGTAATATGTGTGCCTAGCAGTGTTTAGTGTCTTATCTCTGCCCGAGTGGCCTCCCATTGCACTGTCGTGCAATATGTGTAGGACTTTGGGGACAAGGGCTCTGGGGATAACAGTAACCTCTCTTGTGTTAATGGTTCTCCTTATGACTCCGTCGACCAGTTTGAGTTCCTCAATAGGGACAGGTGGTCGGGAGTGTAAGGGGGTTTGTGAAATGAGATGTTGTTTTATTGGGGACCATATTGGGTCACTGTCTGTTTCATTCTTAAGTTCCCGCATGGGAATGCATGTGGTTTGGGTGACAGGGTTGATGTGGTTTTGTCTGCTCAAGGAATCTGCCACTACATTAGCTTTTCCAGCTAAGTAGGTTATTTTGGGATCAAAGTCTAGTAAGGTGGTTTTCCATCTAGCAATTCTTCCGTGGAGGTCTTTTGTGTTGAAAAGGTAAACTAGGGGTTGGTGGTCTGTAAAGATGTTTATATTGTACCCTAGAATGAGATGTTTAAAGTGTTTGAGTGCCCAAACGATAGCTAACCCTTCTTTGTGTGTTGTAGAGTAATTATTTTCAGCCTTGTTGAGGACTCTACTTGCGTAGGCTATGGGGTGCTCTTTGCCGTTGTCGTCTTTTTGTTGTAAGACTGCGCCTATTCCTACAGAGGAGGCGTCTGTGTAAAGAAGGAATTCCTTCTTCATGTCAGGGAAAACTAGTACAGGGGCTGTGGTGAGTGCGTGTTTGAGAGTGTCGAAACTTTGCTGTTCTGTTTCTGACCATTGAAATGGCTCGCCTTTCCTTGTGAATTTGGTCAGAGGGGAAGCAATATCAGCAAAGTTTCGGATAAAGTGTCTGTAGTATGATGCAAGACCTACGAAGCTTCTAGTTTGGGTTGTGTTTTTGGGTGTTGGGAATTTGTTTATAGCTTCTATCTTGTCTGTGTTGGTATGGATACCTCTGGCATCTACCTTATGTCCTAGGAAGGTGAGTTCCGTCTGTAGGAATTTACACTTTCCTAGTTGGACTTTCAAACCTGTGTTTTTGAGTCTTTTTAGGACAATCTCTAGTGTGTGAAGATGTTCTCTTTGTGTGGGGTTGTAAATGATGAGGTCGTCTAAGTAGACGAACAATGAGATTCCTATCATGTCGCTGAAAATGCGGGTCATCAACCTTTGTTGGGTTGAGGGGGCATTCTTAAGGCCAAAGGGCATACGCTCAAAGTGGAAATGCCCTTTATCAGTGGAGAATGCAGTTACGGGTTTTGATTCCTCTGTTAGTTCGACCTGCCAGAAGGCTGACTTAAGGTCTATTGTGGAAAAAACAGTTCCCGTTGCCAATGCATTGTAGTACATCTTGCATGGCGGGGAGGGGGTGTGGGTCAGATTGAGTTAGGTTATTGATTTTCCTGAAGTCAACAACAGGGCGTAAAGTTCCGTCTTTCTTTGGGACTAGGAAGAGGGGACTGTTCCATGGGGAGTCTGAATGGGAAATGACGCCTTGGTGTATCATCTCTTGGACACTGTCATTGACTTGGGATTTCCTACTGTGAGGTATGCGGTAAGCGGGGGTGTATGAAGGGGGGGTGTTAGGGGGAATTTGGATGTGATGCTTGATAATATCACATTTGCCTAGTGGTTCACCTTCTAAGGCTATAGCTGATCTATTCCTTTGTAGGAGGGTTAACAGTTCACTATGGGTTTCTCCGGTAGCTGATGTCGTGATTTGGTCTGGGGGGATAGGGGGAAGGGGTTGTGTTGGTCTCACTTGGTTGATGTGTTGTGGCAGTGGTTCCTGGATAGGGGAATTATGGAGATGGACTGCGCAAATGTTTGTATTCTTCCTGATTTTACGGTGTTGGTCTGACATGTTTGTTAACATAGCTAGTGTATGTTTATTGTCTGATATTGTATCCCAGGAGGACTCAATGGCTATGTTGTTAAGCCTGGACGTGTCTGAGTCGATTATGACGTCCTGATGTTCGATTGCACCGGGTATGTATAGTGGGACTGTTATTGAATGTCTAGGGGGTATGATGACTGTGTTAGACATCAGTGCCTTTGAGGTGACATAAGGGGGTGGTCGGAAGGAATAGCTGTTAGTGGGATTTGGAGTATTGAAGGAAGGTAGACATGAGAGATGTTGTGTGTCTGAGTCGGGTGTCTCAGGAACTGTTGACTCATTATTTACATCTCGGAAGGAGATTTTGTTAGTTTCAAAGTCTATCTTAGTTTTCCAAATCCTCAATGACTGTAATCCTATTATACCTTGTTGATCAAGACTCCATTCATCAGCTATGTGGAAAGGTGTGAAACCTACTTTGGAATCGTTCACTTCTATGCTCAGATCAACCATGTCGTGAAGTAAAATGGTGCTCCCTTCTATTAGGAGTCCTTCCATATTGGAAAATTGAATTTGGGGTGGGTCATTTAATGCTTCGTACAGAGCTCTTGGGATGATGTTCAGGTTTGTTCCTGTATCAACCATCATGTCAACTTTAAGTTGATCTACACTCACTTCTAGGGTGAGGTAGTTGTGTTGTGTATGAGATATTCCTATGGTGGTTTGGTGCGTGAGGCTGGTACACGTTCCCCCAATTGTTGGTGTTGGGTTGAGCGTGTTGTGTGGGAGGGAGCTGTTTGTCGAGGGGTGTGTCGAGGGGTGGTGAATGGTTGGTTAGTTCTCTGATGAGGTTGTTGTTGTGTTTTCTGTAGGTAACACTCTTCGTTGGAGTGAGTTGTTGTTTGGTGTAGGTTGCAGTATTTGTTTGGATGTGTTGGTGTAGGTAGGAGTGGGGGTTTAAAGGGGGGGTGGAACTTGTTTGTTTTGATTCTGAACTTGACACTGAGCATTCGTATGCGAGGTAGTAGCATGCACTGAGCAAGGGATGGGGTGGTGTTGTACCTGCGGGTATTGTTGTTGCTGTGTCCAACACTGGGCATCGGTGTGGGAAATGGTTCCATGAACTGAGCAAGGGATAGGGTGGCGTGGTGCCTGTGTTTGTATTTGTTGTTTGTGTATGCAGTCTTTTGTGTTGTGACTGGTTGATGAATGGTAGGAGCACCACTTAGAAGGTTGTCCTTGATTGGTGGGAGGGGGCTGCTGTGAGTGAAGGCTATTTAGTCTGGGGAGATGGTTGGGGGTGTCTAAAGATACATTGAAGCATTCATGATATCTAAGATATAGGTATAAGCTAGAGGGTTTCTAGTGTCTAGTTCCCTTTTGGAGGCTTCCTTTAAACACTTTGGAGGGAGTTGGGAGAGATAGAAACCTATCTCAAAGAATGTTAGTAAGTTTTTTGTTGTCATTACATTTTGACCAAATTGATCAGTGTGAGTCCAAGGAGAGTTATTCTCTAGGTCCTCTCTGACCTCTTTAATTCCGTTTGCTACGAAATCCATAATGTTCGTAACGGAATGTGGTTGGACTCTAGTGTTATTGAGGAAAGTGGTAAGGAAGGATATATTATTTGCTTGTTTGTTGTGAAAGACCTTAAGAAGGTGGCGTTTATATTCCTGATATGTGATTCCACATGCAACTAAGCTGTCTAGCATCCTTGCCTTTGAACGGCAAATGTCAGATGGGTCTATTTTCTGACGGCACAAATTTATTTTATCTGTCTCAGAGTATTGTGTGTTCTTTGAGAAGAACAGGTCACATGCTGTCAAGAAGTCTGTAATGGATAGTCCACTATCTTGGGAAAAGGTTGGGATTTCTGTGAGGGGGGTTATGGTTTGATAGTTGTTAATTATTGTTGGTTGAGGTTGTGGGTAAGGATAATATTGTGGGTTTGGAGGAAGGTTAGGTGGTGGTTGGTGGTATGGTGTGGAGTGGGTTTGACCAGATGGGGTATGGGGGGAAGGAAAGGGGAAGTTTTGGTACTGCTGCTGAATGGGAGGGGGGTTATTATGTGTTGGGATATGGGGGTTGGATGGATTATGGTTTATAGGAGGTTTTGTTTGCATATTTGGTTGGATGGGAGGAATGGGTGGTTGTGGTTGTGAGGGGTGAAAGGGGTCTACTTGAGGAGGCTGGTTGAAAGGTATGATATTAGGAGGAGTAATATGAGGAGTTGGTTGGGTGGGTTGTTGTGGTTGAGAGGGGTTGGAGGGGTCTACTTGAGGAGGTTGGTTGAAAAAAGGTAGGACATCGTTCTCATAAAGAGGGTCTATTGGGGTATCTGCATTAGGATTAGTTTTGTCAGGATTATTTAACTGGTCATTGGTTAACTGTTTAGAGGTATTGTCAACCTGTGGATATAGGTAAAAATGGTCTGGTTTGTCATTGCCAATTAAGTCTTCTGTGTGTATTTCCTCTTTGTCACTGGATATGTCCTGTCGTTGTTTTTCTTCTCTAGATCTTGACAAGACGCTATGCACCCTTTGTAAAACTTTACTTCTGGTGCCAGTGGCCATGTTGCCAAGTCATGTATTAGTTAATAGTTAGTATGTATTAGTTAATAGTTAGGTTTGATTTGTAATCTAAGAAAAAAGGGCTGTTAAAATATGAATAATAGGTATATAGTAACTAAGGGTAATATGTTATGCTTAGATAAGGGAGGGGGGGATATGGGATGTCAACATTTATATATGGGTTATATATAAGAACATATAATTATAAATGGTAAAAAAGGTAAAAATATTGTAATAATAATATTAATGGTTGAATATAGTGCACGTTATAGTATAATAATCGCTGGTTAACAGTAGTAATTATGAAAGGTAAGTTACATTTATAAAAATGTCTAAGTTCTATGTAAAATATAAATGGAGTTTAGACAAGAATTACTTAACTGTAAGAACACATATAAATGTGATATTATGTAATAGTCAAATCTAGTAAGGTTATTGCATATCTATAAATATGAAATTGTATTAGGGATATGTGAAATTGGTATTTGATAAGTTGTAGTGGTTGAAAATTAGAATTTACAGAATGTTTGAAGCATGTTATTTTCTTTCAGCCAAATAATGTTACGACTGTTTGGTGAGTGACATATAGTGTAAACACAAATTATGTCACTGGAAAAAAATGCATATGAACATAATAGTATGTATGCAAAACAGTGGAATAGTGAAATCTAGAAAAAAATGATTCATATGGTGAATATAATTATTAAAATGAATTTGTTTTAATTATATATATAGTATTTAACACTGTTAAATGTTTTTAAAAATGGTATTCCTAATAGTCTTACTTGGAATATTATTTGTTAATTGGACACTGCACTCGTAAAATGTAGACAGGTTTGTAGTTATCGCCAGGTGGGGCTGTAACTAGGCGTAGACTTCTTTGTAGTTACGCGTTGAGAGAGGCGTGCGTCACCATAGTACGTCACCATAGTAATAGGGTACTGGGTTGAGTGGTGTGTGTAGGTTTACCTCTAGATGAGGGGAGCGCCTCGTTGATATTCTCGTAAAAAAAGGAGAAGCAGTATCAGCGATTCAGGAATGGATAGGTAAGGTAATAGTAGTAATGATACTATTACGTATTTGAAAAAGGTAGTGGTTGGGTTACCTTATTTAGAGGCTGGTAGTTATTGTCGAGTCGGCGGCGATAACGTAGGTGTTGTGCAGGGTGTGGTTTTGCTGCCACCAGGTGGTGAGAAATTTTCACCACCGCTTCTTTTGGAGGAACACAATTGGTGCAGAGGGGTGCGCAGGATGAGTCCTCGATAGTCTTTTTTCTGGTAGTTAGTTTGTTTCTTTGGAGACGTGGGCGCGGTCACCGCTTGCCACCAGTAATATGTATCGTTCACTAGGTACGGGGTACTGGTTTGTGTAAACTCGTATTAAGTTTATACCCCTTTATTCAAAGCTTGCAGGTTTCACACTTATGGTATATACACTGTCAACTGTTAAACAGAACGATACAATATTGGTTACATACATAACTGTTTATCACACCACTTCTTGTTGCACAACACCCGTCATCGTCCCAACTGGTGCTCTCGGCCACCTACCCTGGTGGTCATTGGCCGGAAGTGACAATCTCAGCACTTTCTTGTGTTGGGTTTAGTCTTTAGTCTTTACATTAATTTCGAGAAGGTCCGTTGTCTCACATGGGTGGTGCAACTGCATTGATTATGTATTGTTGTCTACTATCATACATGTTAATTATATATCCAGGGGAGGACCGTCAGTATACGTAATATCGTATGTCAGTACTGGGTGGCTACTAGGTTGATCGCGTGTTGTTGCGAAGCCAAAGGATTGACTCAGCGATTTATGGGTTCCACTGAGCCTCGTGATGTTTGACTCAGCGATTAATGCCTGTGGTGGACAGTGTGTTAAGGAGTGGGTTATATGACTGGGGTTATATTACTCGTCGTGTATGTGAGCCGTATACAATGGCAACTCACTTCTTCTGTCCAGGAGAATGAAAAGGTAGAATTTTTCTTCTGTATCTCTCCTCCGTTAATTCTTATACAGTGTGCTCCTAAGGAATTCCCCGAGAGCACGTATGTAAAATTCTATGTGAGCTTTGCAGTGACGTAGTGAATTTTTTAGTCCAGCTATCTTTAATTTTATATTTAAGATCCTCCCCAAAGGGCATTATCTTACAACCGTGAACCAATTGAATTTTCCCCTCCCCCCATCCTTTCACCAATCAGATTCGTTGTTACAAATTTATGTGGCAATACTGTTTAGTTAGAATAATCTCGAGTCTCTGCATAATCCTCACTTGGGTTATAAAGGAATGTCATATCAGCAATATACTCGAGTCCCCTGCCATTATTTGTAAATAACAATTTTATTACCTACACAAGGCGCAAAGCGGACTCAGGCATTTCGCTCAGCTATATTGTTTCATAAAACCATACCCATGAAATGTAACACCCGTCTTCTACCCCTCTTTCTACTCTCTTTTCCACCAGCCTCTTACACTCCGTGCCGGTTAGAGAAACACCAGAGTGCCCTTTTAGTCCCTTCTATTTGTAATCATTTTACAAACTAGAGGTCCGTAGGCTCTCACTCGTCCTGCTGATGGGTCCTGCGATTGCCTGGTGCATCGTAGATCATACTGCTGATCTGGTATTTCTAAATATATGAGGTGCCAGGTCTGACTTACAATATAGTTATTGTACATTACATCATTGTCTAAGACGTGGCTATGAATTATATCTTATAAATAAAGGTGTGTGGTTGTGTTTGGTGATGAGTCACGCATCTATGTATATTATCACTGAGAGTATAGTAGTTATGTGAGTGGTCGGTGATATCAGGCATAAGTTCTCTGCATGATAGGAACCTTTCTAGTGCGTGGACACATGATGGGGTGTGTATCATGGTGATGCGTAGGTGTTGTTT
Source organism: Oratosquilla oratoria (assembly GCF_046742065.1). Taxonomy (NCBI): domain Eukaryota; kingdom Metazoa; phylum Arthropoda; class Malacostraca; order Stomatopoda; family Squillidae; genus Oratosquilla; species Oratosquilla oratoria. The sequence goes on from NC_134779.1 coordinate 70,740,299, forward strand.
TGTGTGGTTACACTAGGTATGATCAATTGGACAGTAGGAAACGGACGAGCCTTATTCCTTTACTGTATACTACACTTAAGTAACTACAGTTAGGTAAATATAGGCTCGCATGCACGCATGCACACGTACACATGTACACACACGCGCACGCGCGCAAATACACACATACAGACACAAAAAAATGCACACACATACACGCAAAAACACACACACAACTGCTTGCCCTTCAGATCTAGGATGCCGCCTTGGTGTGCTGTGTTGCTTTTTAGCCCTGGTCGGGATGTATTTACTTAGTTTTAGTATACAATAAAGGCGCAACGTTTGTGGTCTTGTCCTTACTTTCCAATTATCATAATTAGGTAAAGTCACATGGGATTAAAATTTGGACAATACATTCTAGTGCTCTAATTATCATACTTCATGGATGCGTCTGGTTGCGCATGCATGTGCGGTTGTACATTAGAAATTCGCAGTATTTAGCATACAGTAACAGGGCCTGGGGATTATCTCCTTTGGGGGTCCCCAACATATTGATGTTTGATATCATGGATGACATGAAAACAATTTGTCTTGCAATGTTTTTTGTTTAATTTGGTATGTCTGATTGTCAAATAGAAATAGTTATTAAGACACTCTAATACAGAATAATTATATATGATGACAAGAAATAGCATGTGAAATGTGAAACTGAGATATCACATTTAGCAAATATTCCAGTCAATTTTTATATTCGTACTTTCTATCATTCTGACACAGCATCAATAACAATAATGATTAAGACACTTTGATGCAGAATATTTATATATTTGGACAAGAAATAAAATATAAAATGTGAAACGAGATACTGAACTATTCAGAATTCATATTGTTTCACGTCGTGCTTCCTGTGCAGCAAAATCATCTACAATATAATTTAGATCAATAGTATCCAGTATTTTAGACTCAACTGACATTAAAGCCAAACTGCCGAGTCTTGTGTCATTGGGTTCTGTAGATAAGTTTTAATTCATTTTAGTTTTGAGAATTATCTCTCTCAGGATGCAATAGAGGAGGCCTGAGTTAGCAATACTCAATTGGAGGTTGTAAGATTTGGGCACACATTACCATATGAAGCCAGCTTCCTCAATGTATCAACTGGTGAATTTGGGACTCGCTTATCGATGAACAGTGCTCGTGCATTAATGACATAATTAAAAAAAAAAAAAGTTTGGCTGTACTTTACCATACAAACTGGAAAAATTAACACATTTTTTCATAAATGTTCTATCATCCATAGACCTCAACAGCTCATTGGGTTCAAGAAAAGATCCAAAAGTGCCCACTTGATATTCAAGCCTACTGTATGACGTCTGTCCCTCATCTCCGTATAAAGTCTGGCCAGTATCTCTGTTGCTACACGCTTATATTGGGTTTTCGCTGACATCCCGACATCTGAACATCCCTGTCCATCAAATATGTGTGTGTGTGTGTGTATGTGTGTGTGTGTGTGTGTGTATTCACTTGGTCTTTGGATCACGTGTTGGACTCGTGATCGACAGCTATTTCCCTCCTGGAAGAGAGCTCAGAGCTCGTAGGTCCGATCTATGGGTAATGCTATGACCTTGCACACACACACACACACCCAACTCCCCGCCCACGAGAGTTGGAGTAACACCCCTCAGCGCTGCGATACTGATATTATTTCAGCCCCGGGCGAGGATCGAACCCAGACCTCCGTCTATTACTCTGTGAGGAAAACTGTTCTTTTTCAGATCTCTTCTATAGCTTTCTTTTTTCATTTTCTTTCCGTGTCCTCTTGTATTTCTATCATCCCATTTTATCAGGTTCTCTCTCTCTATGTGTGTGTGTGTGTGTGTGTGTATGTGTGTGTGTGTGTGTGTGTGTGTGTGTGTGTGTGTGTGTGTGTGTGTGTGTGTGTGTGTGTGTGTGTGTGTGTGTGTGTGTGTGTGTGCGTGTGTGTGTGTGTGTTTTATCTGATTCTTTTAGTCATAGGAAACCCATAGCAGCCACTCCTGTCTTTTGCTTCCTGGATGGATCGAGTGGTCAGTTTTTCTTTCCTTGCCATTTTGCAGAAAGCATGAAATATTTTCTATCTCATTACCAGCTTAATGATCTCGCTTGGATGCTGAGAAACTGCTGTTGTAGCTTCTTTTGCGGACAACCTTGTATTACTCTCTTTAGACTACCAGCCCCAGCTTCTTTCAATTTACAATCTCTGAAGTGAATTGGAAAAAAAAAAAAAAAAAATCATGCACATTTCCAAAAACGGTTACAATGGTTATATCTACCTCAGTAGAGTGAGGAACTGCCAGTGTAGTGCCGGTTATACTATTATCATTACAAGCACCCGGCTGACGCCGGTCGTGGCTCCGCCACGGGTGCTAGGCCTGCGGCGCCTCTCGCTGCGCTCGCAGTAGTCTTCTTCCACATGTGATTTTTGGATCATCTATACACGATAATACACACACGCGCACACATGCACACACATAGATACATACATGAACACACACACACACACACACATTTTTGCGAATTTTTCTTCCATCTTTTCTTCCAACTTTTCCTTGACGTCTTCCAACTTGGCCCCTAAACACGATAATACACACATGGCGGCCTTTACTCTTTTAATCGTTGCAGCCACTGCAATCTTTTCATCCCTTTTCCTTTTTTCATCTTCGCGTTTTTCCTTTTCTTGCAACAATTTCTGCACTTTTTCCCTTCTCTCTTCCCTTATCTTTTTTTTCGTTTCTAAAGCCAATTCAGCAGCCATCCGCTTTTCTTTTAGACGATTTTTTTTTTCTCTAGAGCCAATTTTTCCTCAATTAACCACTTTTCTTCTTTCTCTTTTGCAAGTCTCTCACGTTCTTCTATTCTTTGCTTCGCCTTTTCCTCGTCTAGACGGATTTTTTTCAGTCTCCTTTGGTCACGGGAGTCTTTCATAGCTTTCCTGATGGCGTATTTGTTTCTTCGTTTTGCCTGGTTGAACGTTTTGAAGGCCTTCTCTAGATAATACATTTGATATGCTTTGTGGTAAGGTTTTCAGCCCGATTTCACAAAGTTTTTATACCCGACGAAATAATGTTTCGAGAAATTTTCAGAAACGCTGTCTTCAATTTCTCCGTCAAAAAGTTCAAAATTGTCAAACATTTCCTCGGAATACTCGAAATCTTCAACTTCTCGTAGCGTCTCGTTGAATATAAGCACTTTTCGTTGGAATTCTCGAATAGATGCGTTGGCACGGAAAGTTTTAACGTCTCTGTACAGATCCGGGAAAGCTTTTGTGTGTTCGTTACGTAACTGGGCATGTAGGTTCTTGTCATTCTGCAGTTCTGTTTTTTATTTTTTCCGGTTAACCGTAATCCATTTCCAAAAGTGGCGAAGACGCCTTTTCTTGTTAGCGTCGGGTTCCCTGGCGGGCATGGTGCCTAAGATACAAAAAAACGACCACTATCTTAAACAACGTGACGTGGCCCAAAAACGCCGGACCCCTTTCCGTTTTCGCTCAAGCTCACTATGGTTTTGTGAAAACTGACAATTTGAGAAAACTCCGCGCTTTATAGTAAGTAGATTAGGTTAAGTATATCTATAAGTTTAGGGGACATATCAGGAATTTAGGAAACCGGAGTTATTAATTTTTTTTTCAGTTTTCTTCTTAGTAACATCACCTTTTCAACCCTATCACTCCGTTCAGGTTTTTAGCGGGAAGACATGGCGTACCCAAGCTTGGGTACCTACTCATCCGAATCCGTGAGGACAGAGCTTTATACTAAAGACCGAACAAAAATTCCGCAGTTTTTAGGGTGAAACTGAGTGGAATGGGGTGGTCCCATAACGCCGGAATTATAGATAATTGAGGTGTGAATAATTTGATTAGGATAGGTGACGACATACAAGGGGGTTCGATAGATGAAACCATTGCCAGGGTTAAGAGATAGGAAACCGATTGGAGGGAAATTTCACGCCTAATCGAGCAACAAAGCGTCATTCTAAGATGGCATATCACCCACGCATGTCTGTCCGCGTTTTTTGTGCTCCTCACCCAGAGAAAGAATGCAATATGTCGATATTTGTCATATAGTATCATATATTAGTCTAGCATCTTTGTTGGGGAACTGTTATATTAATGGTATTTACAAATAGTTTAGTGATATTTACAAATGTATTCGAATTGTGATTCTAAGACGGCATCTCACCCACGCAGCTGTCCTTAAGGCGTCCATTAAACATAATACATGATAGGTCAACGAAAAGAGTTAGATGTAATTGTAAGAGCCTGGTAGATGAGGCTCGTATATATAGGTAGACAAGTGAGGTAGATAGAGGGTTAGGTGGCGAGAATTTAATTTGTATGAGTTGGGTGTTTGATAAACAACAGTTCGTAGGGCAAGGAATTGCACAACCTCGCTTCCCGCCTCCGGAGACCCGATTTCATTGCTGAATAATGTTCATTTTTATACTGTTGTAACAATATGTAAACGAAGTCAGTGGTGCATTGATTTCGAGATTGCTTGAGTAAGCAGTATTGTTTACAGGGTTTGTAACTGTCTTCCTGATTAGAGAAGGGATGGAGGAGGAGAAAATTCGACTAGTTCACAAGAGTAAAGTCACGCCCTTAGGGGAGGTACTTAGATGTAAAAATAAAGATCATTGGACTAAAGAAATCATGACGTCATTGCGAACTGACCTAGTAAACAAACTGAGGATTCCTGACGGGAATCCCTTGGTGTAATTCAGAAAACCAAGTGTATATATTCGGGAAGGAAAGAAAAAAAAATAAGCTCCGTTTAATTCCCCTCTCTTAACAGCGTAATACTACTGAGAATTCCTACAGATGAAAATAGTGAGTGACTTATCTTACATAAAGACAGTGGTGAAAAGAAAATATAAAGTAAAAACTCAAAAGAAATTCGGCCCATAGAGACGACAACAGAGTGGTGAAAGGGGGAACAGAAAAGGGAACAGTGGTGACGGAGCTAACAGTAATAGTACGGTGTGGTCTCTGTCGCTCACCAGACGATAAAGATATAAGTTCAAGAGGAGAGCATTGTAGATTTATGTATGTACTGGGGCTAAATTAAATCTCAACTTCAAAGAACTGTCGGAGGATCATTATGGCGGCACGGTCCCATTAATTTTATTCACTTAACTTGATTTACTCATTTTATTCACTTATAATCTAAACTCTCCTTTCTCATGGTAAGTGCTTTATTTTCTTGATCACACAAGCTACCAAGAATCTTCTCCAAGTGTTATGTATCCTAAATGTTTAAATATGTATGTTTGAATGTCACAACATTATAGTGGACTTTGTTCCAAATTCCTGTGCTCAGTTTTATTCTTACTTGGTTTATTCATTGGAAATAAAAAGATGAGTGAACAAATAAAAATTATAAAAAATCTAACTTCATTTGAAATATATATGCACCACAGTATTATACTGGTCTTAGCAGCGGTGGGATTAAAACCACTATCTGTTAAATTGAATACCGTTGATATTTTGTTAAAAAATAAATTCCAGTATTACAATAAGTTGAGAGAAATGTTACCTTTGGATTTATATCTAAATGGCGTTTCTGTAGGCGTTTCTATATCTTTATGAGCCTCTATATTTAACTTTTTTTTCATACGGAAAAAAATTAAACACTTCTTTCGGGCCCTTCTCCAATAGGAGACAGGGGTAACTTTTAAAATTGTGCCCCCTCTGCACCCTCCCTTTGTTATGCCACTGATAAACAGTATGCAGTATGCAGAAATAAAAATTACCGTCAGAACACACCTATATACAGTAGAGTAATTATTTCAAGTAATGAATACTATCACCTTTTTTCACTACAGAAAAAAAGGAAGAAATCAATAAGAAATCAGGAAATAAAAGAAAACGGAGATGTGAAAATGGCTGGCATGCTGCATCGGAGCGCATCAGGTTACGCTTCATTAACTCTCACCTCTGATGACTGCCGGCAGGTGATGTTATTTAGTCTGGAGAGATAACTCTCTGCGAAAACAGCGAATGTGTTAAATCCTTCTTTATTATCCGTTTCACGACTTAAAGATTTATTCCAGACGCCGCCAACCATTTTCACTTAATCGCAAAGAGGCATAAAGGAAAAATCTCTGTAAACTAGTTGTTTTATAACAAGTGAGGATTTTTCTATTAACAAAACACTCTAGTTATAGAAAAAATTAGGAGTTGCTGAATGTTTCCGATCGATTTTATTCCTTTTTGTACAAACCAGTTTCTCATTCTACCTTCCAGAGTTATTTCCAACAATGTTATTCCTAAATGAGATGGGATGGTGGGGAGGAAAGAGGATGGGATGGGCGAGAAAGAGGACGAGATGGACGAGAAGGAGGAGGAAGATGAGGGACAGCGGTAAAAGTGGTTGGAGGAAAAAGAGAAGAACGGGGAAGAGGACCAGGAGGATGACGAGGAAGATGATTAGGAGGAGGCCGAGGAGGAAGAGGAAACTAAAAATCCTTATCGGTCTCAGTTAGGAGAAACTCAACTCTACCACCAGGGAACAAAAGATAAAGTTAAAATAACTACTGTACTCAAAAGTAGCCTAAATCACACTGTATTCATTCATTTATTTATTCATTTATAAATTATGCAATATGCTCAATTTTTCTGTTTCCATTTCAGAATCTGTATCAACAGCTTCAATCCCTTCATCATCGGCTCCACTTGAATTATCTGCAAACCTGACTCTACCATTAAAAAGGTCACTATCAGACTCCTCAACAGGCGCCGCTTCTGCTAAATCATTTTCATCTAAAAGAAAGTGATCAACATCTCTGGACAAATCTATCATAAAACTTCAGCCTCTCAAAAGGAAAATCTCGACAAAGAAGTTGCAAGACTTATATTTACTACAAATTCACCATTTCGTCTTGTTCAGCATCCCCAATTTCTCAAGATGGTTCAGAACCTGAGGCCGGATTATATTCCTCCATCCAGAAAAGATATTGCTGATAAGTACTTGGATCTTGTGTATGAAAAGGAATATAAAAAGTGTGCAGATGACATGAATAATGAAACTGTATATCTTTCAGTTGATGGGTGGTCTAACATCCATGATGAGCCCATAATATGTGTTACTCTAACAACATACACTGGTCAGATTTATTTAGTTGACACAATAAACACATCAAGGAAACCTCACACTGCTGAATATCTTCTACAACTTGTACAAAATTCGATCAAGAAGGCTGAACAAGATTTTGGTTGTCACATTGCAAGTGTTTTGACAGACAATGCAGCAAATGTCACCATGATGAGAAAACTCTTGGAGGAATCGAGTGAACCTGAGCATACCGTCCGCACATACGGCTTATACCGTTCCTTGTAAACTTATGGCAAGTCTATATAACACTGCTCCTTATATTGATATGATAAAAATGTCCTTTAGCAATTATATCGCATATCAGATAGCAATCCCACAATATCTAAAATCTATAAAAAAAAAAAAATCTAGAATCGATATTCTATATCTTTTAAAAATATAGAAAAAAAATCGCCAACCCTGGTGTCCATTAACCTCATACAATAATACCTGTTAAGTTCGGCTAAAATTGGCATTTCAGAGCATAACAGTGCCTTAGAAATATTTTCTTATTTCACTATAGAAGTTTATATTAACTTATACTGCATTGAATAAGTCAATAGTTGATATATTTGCCCTATATACAATGTTAGGTTTCTAGTTTTGATATATTTGTCCAATATAAAATGTTAGGTTACAAAGAAAGCAATGGCCTCCGCTAGCGGACCCAGGGATCTGGGTGCGCACGTCCTGTGTAATAGTAGTCCTTGATATATATACACATATAAATAAGTATATATATATATATATATATATATATATATATATATATATATATATATATATACATTATATGTTTATATATATATGAATATATATATTTATATATATATATATATATATATGTGTGTGTGTGTGTGTGTGTGTGTGTGTGTGTGTGTGTGTGTGTGTGTGTATTTATATATATATATATATATATGTATATATATATATATACATATATGAATATACATACACATATATACCAAGGTTTTTCCCCCTTAAAAAGGAGGTAGCCAAAAAGGAAAAGGTATAAAATAATTTCCACCCATTCCATCCCTGAATACACTCCACACCCCTCCACCCTCCCTCTCATCTTAGCACCTCCTGCATGACGGGTCATCCCTGCACCTTGACCACTGCCCAGTGTCAGAAGCAGTGTCGCAAGACACAGCATATCCACAGCAAGGCCGCTTCATTAAATCGGTGACCCCCCCTCTCCGTCCCCCCATGCATAAAGGAGAAAACGGGAAAAAATCCCTTCGGGCTGCGTCAAATTTTGCTCACACATACTACCTCACCCCCCACCCCACCTCATGCATCACAACATCATCCATACACAACTGTTCTCCATTCACCCCTGTTCTCCTCTCCCGTCCTTCCTCAACAGACATTCCCCTCTTCCCCAAAGCCTCCTTCACCCCATCCATCCACCTCATCCTAGGACGTCCCTTCATGTTTACTTCTTCCACATCTGCCTCCCATACCTCTTTTACTAGTCTTTCTTCACTCATTCTTTCCATGTGTCCAAACCATCCTAATACTATTTCATCAACCCTATCTCCTAACCCCCTTTCCACATCTGTTCTCATCCTCACCTCCTCATTTCTCACTCTATCTAGCCTAGTAACCCCCATCATACTTCTCAGACACCTCATCTCAAACACATTCAAACTCCTTCTCTCTTCCTCTCTTATGTTCCATGTTTCTGCTCCATACAGTGCTGTCGGCACAATCACTCCTTCATACAGTCTCCTCTTAGCATCCATTCCCAAATGTCTATTCCTCATTACACTTTTTAATCTACCAAGGCTTTTACACGCTTCTCTCAATCTACATTCTACCTCCACCTTCACTCCACCTTTTCCTGCCACATTTGCACCCAAGTATCTAAAACTATCCACTTCCTCCAGTCGCTCTCCCTTAATGCTCACTTCCAGACTACTGCCACTTTCACCCCTTCTACATCTCATCACCTTACTTTTACCCACATTTTATCTTTAGCTTTCTTCTATCACACACTCTCCCAAACTCTGTCACCAACTTCCTCAATCCCTCCTCCGATCCTGCCACAAGTGGAGTGTCGTCGGCAAACAACAGCTGGCTCACCTCCCACTTCTCTCCATTTTCTTTAACCATCTCCAATCCCTTACCCACTACACTTGCATTTACCTCTCGCACTACCCCATTCATGTATAAGTTGAACAGCCAGGGCGACATAACGCATCCTTGACGAAGTCCCACCTATACCTCAAACCACTCACTCTCTCCCTTTCTAATCCTGACACAAGCTCTACTACTCTCATAAAAACTCTTGACAGCTCCTAGAAGCTTCCCTCCTATCCCGTATATCTGCAAAACCTCCCACAGTGCCTTTCTGTCTACCCTGTTGTAAGCCTTTTCCAGGTCCATAAAGGCCCAAAAATCATCCTTCCCCTTTCCTATAGCTTTCTCACATATCTGTCTTACCACAAAGATCTGATCTACACAACTTTTACCCGTCCTAAATCCACACTGTTCCTCAC
>NC_134779.1:70754905-70769905 GCF_046742065.1 Oratosquilla oratoria
AAATCCCGGTTGCAGAAACTAGACAGTTCTTGAAATAACAGTTTGTCGTCTGCTAATGATAATGTCTTTGGCCTATATATTACACCTATATTCATTTTTTGTCCATTTGTTTGGGTTAACTCAACCCACAAACTATCATATGCATCCTGTTTCACTTTCTCTAAAACACAAGCATGAACATTGTTTTTAACGTACAATAGAACACCCCCCCTTTCTTGTGGTTTCTATCCTGATGAAAGTGTTTAAAGCCCGCAATATTAAATTCAGCTTCGAACTCTGTACCATTTAACCATGTCTCAGTTATTCCTATCATATCGAGATTTTCGCTTTTGACATACGCCTGTATTTCTTGAAATTTGTTTCTAATACTACGAACATTAAAGTACATGGTTTTAAGAAACTCGTGATTATTTCTTTTTGACACATTTTTAGTTTCAATATCATGTCTTACATTATCATTTTGTTTTTCATTTATACCTTGCTCTAAATTATTATTTGGTCCTTCATTGACGTTCAATGCCTCATTTACATTTCTCCTATCAAAATTAACATTTCCCCCATCACGGACATCTGGTCGATCACGGTCATCGATCTCTTTTGTACATTTTGTCCCCCTACGTCACCTTGATTCACGCCGTCCTCCCGTCGTTCATTAATATTATGTCCGGCATCCCTTCCTACAATTATATTTTGTCCTCCAGTGACATTATATCCTACCGTGATATTTTTTCCTCCACTATAATTACATCCCATCGTGATCTTTTGTCTTCCACTGTCATTACACCCTATCATGATATTTTGGCCTTCATTGACATTCTGTCCGGTATCCCTTCCTAAAATTATATTTTGTCCTCCACTGACATTATATCCTACCGTGATATTTTCTCCTCCATTATCATTACATCCTATCGTGATATTTAGTTCTCCACTATCATTACTTCCCATCGTGATCTTTTGTCCTCCACTGTCATTACATCCCATTGTGACATTTTGTCCTATGACATTACATCCTAATGGGACATTTCGTCCTCTAGCGACATTATATCCACTGTCATTACATCATATCATGATATTTTGGCCTTCATTGACATTCTGTCCGGTATCCCTTCCTAAAATTATATTTTGTCCTTTACTGACATTATATCCTACCGTGATATTTTCTCCTTCATTATCATTACATCCTATCATGATATTTTGTTCTCCACTATCATTACTTCCCATCGTGATCTTTTGTCTTCCACTGTCATTACATCCCATTGTGACATTTTGTCCTATGACATTACATCATAATTTGACATTTCGTCCTCTAGCGACATTATATCCTAAAATTATATTTTGTCCTATACTGGCATATTGTTCTACATTAATGCTATACTCTACACTGTTTTCCCAAGTACATTCTATTTCTCCTTCCCTTTGGGCTTCTACCCTAAAAAAGGAGCTAATTCATTACAAACTCCCACAATGAGGTTTGTAAGAACATCTTTGCCTCTGCGGATAAGGTGGATCCCATCAGAAGCGTAAAGGTCATGGCGCCTAGAAAAGAGATACCAAGGATCAAGAAAGTGGAATCCCAATTGTGTTCACAAATGCGATATCCTATAATTGATCCCTATGGTTCTACTGTTCCAACACGAGCCTGCGTAGATCCTCGGGAGGATCCCACAGACTACGTGACGGCTCCCACGTTCCTTCATCTCCTGAAGGAGGACCTTGTAATTCCGAACAAGCTCCTCTGATCTCACCCTACCTACATCGTTACTTCCCGTATGAACAATCGTAACCGTGTTCTTCCGTCCTTGCTCCCTGATGGACCGGGTACAATCGACGATCCCGCGGCCCGGTTGACATACAAGCTTGCACCGTCGCTTAGTCTTCCGCTGCAGGATGTTGTCATAGCCTCGCACCATGGAGTCCCCCACCACCAAGAACTCCTGGTTTTCAGCCACTTCATCCTCCAGTAGAGCAAAACGATTGGCTAGAGCCAGCGGTTGCTCCACAGGGCACACGTCCACCGAACGCGGGCTCGACAAATGGGACCCCACGGAGCGCCACTCGCTCATGGCAGTGACAGTAGGGGAAGAAGTGGAACGCACTTTGGGTTGTGGGGAGGGTTCACTCTTCTCACGGAGCGCACTCCTGAGAAGACGAATTTCCTCCTCACACATCCTGAGACGGACCTCTAGGTTCACGCAGCCTTCACAAGCCATTTCGCTCCCCCTTTAGTAATAAAAACGGCAAAGAGAAAATGCAAATCAACAACAACAAAAAATAAAAGCGGTCTCTAATAAACTAAATACGCGAAGCTTACTCTGCTTAGCTTATACTATTTCTCCTACCTTTGGAGTACAGTAACAGAAAACTGTTTTGAATTTAAACAGAACACTACACTTTATCTTATATCTGTAACTGTATAGCGCTATACGTATACAATCACAAAAACACAACACAATCACTTAACACTATTCGGAGATATAAATTTCACCAGTATTCGCTAGCTGGTGTCTGTGCAGAAAAGCTGGTGTCTGTGCATATATATATATATATATATATATATATATATATATATATATATATATATATATATTTATATATATATATATATATATATATATATATATGTTAGAATTGAGTGTTAAAGTTAGGTGGGGTATGCTTAGGTGAGTGATTATTCACAATATACTCTTAGGTTTTTGCAGATAGGCCCCTATAACCAGTAGTGGGATTCAGCCGGTTCTTACCTATTCGCTAGAACCGGCTCACGCAAATTTGTCAGTTCGGCGAACCGGCTAACTAGCGAACCGACTAGTTGCTCAGCTGGTCAGTGGTCTTCTGCATCTCATCCGATAAGTACCGGGACGGTATGTTTCGTAACTTTCGTTAGTGATTTATTGCATAGTTTATTTACACAAGTGGTTACCAGTTTTTTTTCATGTATATAGTGCTTGGTTTCTCTGTATATTTGTGTTATTAAACTACATTTTATTATAATTATGGACATACATACATACACGCACTCTCATACACACTCCTTAGGCCTACCCACACAAACATGTTTGTTTATAAATAACACAAATGCATTGCACACATGCACACACATACTCATGTACATGTACACATATGCACACGTGTAAGCACATACATAGCCTACACATGCACACACTACCCCCACACAAACATGCGTCCGTAAAAAAAAAAAAAAAATACACCTGCACTAGGTTTCCCAAATCGAATTTTTTGATCACGAGACTAACTATAGGTTGGCACCCAGGTCTATACCCCATTTTTTTTCCACCTGACAATTTTTCAGGTTCTTCGTATGTAAATATTTGAATATTTTTTACGTTTGGCAGCCAGAGATGCATTTTAAATATAATATTGTTAGTTTTCCATATTTCTAGTTAGAATATTTAATTGATAACAATAATATAAAGAAAATGTGGCTAAGAAGTGGTTGCAAATTAGTGTCAGATGGAAATACACCGACTATAACAGAACCGGCTGACGAAAAATTTGAATCCCACTACTGCCTATAACCATATATATTCTGAAACCTTATAACCCAAGGTACTTGGACAACTATCTTTCATTTGTCTGTCTGTCTGTTTGTTTGTTCACGAATACCTCCTAGGGCAGTGGTTCCGAAACTATGGGTCGCGACGATCAATTCTGATGGGTCGCAGGGACACGGAAAATTCTCACCTCTTCGGAGTATTTCAAATACTTGACTAATTATTTTTTTATGTTTCGAATAGCAGACGACGCAATGAAATGAAGATAAAACTGATTTTTGCCAAATTTGATAAGATGTAGATGGTGGAATTATATAGAATACTGTCAGTATGTTTTCCTATGTAAATTAAACAGTAAATACAAAAAGTTATTGAAGTCTTGATATCTGACCTTTAAAGGTCAGATATCAAGACTTCAATAACTTTTTGTATTTACAGTTTAATGTACATAAAAAACATACTGACAGTATTCTATATAATTCCACCATCTACATCTTATCAAATTTGGCAAAAAACAGTTTTGTCTTCATTTCACTGCGTCGTCTGCTATTCGAAACATTCCGCCCGTGCGCTTCGGGAAAGGTTCGGGGAATTCCGCGTTCGTGACGTCACAGTTGCCAAACAAACAATATTGTTATTCTGAATAACTAGACTTCAGAAAAGTGGTATGCGAGGCGCAATAAAAAGTGAATTTTCTGAATAAATTCTTCTGTAATAGGTAAAAACTTTATTTGTATGCTTTTAAAAAGTACTTTTTCGAGCAATACGATGATTTTTAGCGAATGTTATATCTGTTGATATCTGACCTTTAAGGGTTAAAGTTAGGTGGAGTATGGTTAGGTTAGAGATTATTCACGAACTCCTTCTAGGTTTTTGCAGATAGACCCCTATAACCATATATATATTCTGCAACCCTATAACACAAGGTCCTTGGATTACTATCTTTCATTTGTCTGATACCCTATCACTCCAGGTACTCAGATAACTATATTTAATTTAAAAAATTATTTTGGTTAAGGTTAAGGGTTAAAGTTAGGTGGGGTATGGTTAGGTTAGGGATTATTCACGAACTCGCAGCAATGCGCGGGTAATTTGGCTAGTACTATAATAAAGTAGTAGCCTCTCTCTCTGTTTCTCTGTCAGTTTGTTTGTTCACGAACTCCTCCTAGGGTTTTGGAGATGGACCCTAACCATATATACTCTGATACCCTATCACTCGAGGTACTTGAATAACTACATTTCATTAATGTGTATATATATATATATATATATATATATATATATATACATATATATATGTATATATATATGTGTATAGACACATATATACATACATATATATATATATATACATACATATATATATATATATATATATATATATATATATATATATATTGGTTAGGGTTAAGGGTTAAATTTAGCTGGGGTATGGTTTAATTTAGGGATTATCCACAAACTCCTCCTAGGTTTTTGCAAATAGACCCCTATAACCATATATATTCTGAAACCTTATAACCCAAGGTACTTGGATAACTATTTTTCATTTGTCTGTTTGTCTGTATGTTTGTTTGTTTGTTCACGAACTCCTCCTAGGGTTTTGAAGATAGACCCCCATAATCATATATATTCTGATCGGTCCCGGACGATTGGTCTAACGACGATTGGTCTAATTCCAATTGGTCCAAAGCGAATTGGTCTAAAACCATCTCGTCCAATAGTACGATTGGTCCAACAACACGATTGGTCTAAAACCATCTCGTCCAATAGTACGATTGGTCCAACAACACGATTGGTCTAAAACCAACCGCTTCACCTAAAGGATAGTTTGTGCAAAATTTCTTTATTCTAACTACCGATATAACTAAGATTGGTCCAAAGCGAATTGGTCTAAAACCAAATATACGATTCGTCTAATTACCATAGCTAACTACCGCTTCACCTAAGGGATAGTTTGTGCAAAATTTCTTTATTCTAACTACCGATTTAACTAAGAGATAGTTTGTGTTGAAGTTTTTTCTTATTTTGTTTTAGAGTATTTGCATTTTGGAGTATTCTCCTAAGCCCTTAGCATGGAGTTTCCTTAAAAGTGGCAGTTGCCGACAAGATTGACGAGATAAACACCATGTGAGGACGGAGCCTTTATTTGTACGACGTTTCGCTTATTACAGCTTTTTCAAGGGGGGAAGGAAGAGGAGGAGGGGGAGGAGGAAGAGGAGGAGGAGAAGGGGGGGGGGGGGTTGACACTGGGAAAGGATGTGAATGCTGGCCCAAACGTCCGTGGGCTAAAAGTCCACCAAGGGTGGTTTAGATATTTAACATTTTGCTGGCCATGGGTATTAGGGGAATAATGTGAGGCGAGATGTTAAACATGCCCCTATTTTGCTCAATAGTGTTCGTTCCTTGAATGACTGCTGCTTCTAAACATTTCCTGTGTCCTAAATAAAAGTCTCTATCATTGTCTTTAAAGTATATTTTTATGTGTGTCTTAAATAAAAGTCTCTGATTTAAATTCTTGTATTTCTATCATTGTCTTTACATTAATTTTAGACTAATCGTCGTTAGACCAAATAGTATATTGGACGAATCGGTTTTAGACGAATCGGTTTTAGACTAATTGGTCTATTAGACCAATTGGCTTTGGACCAATCGGTATTAGACCAATCGTCGTTAGATCAATCGTACCAAACCCTGAGGTTTAAATTTAGTAGGGGTATGGTTAAGTTAGGGATTATTCATGAACTCCTAGGTTTTTGCAGATAGACCCCCTATAACTATATATATTTTGAAACCTTATAACCCAAGGTACTTGGATAACTATCTTTTATTTGTCTGTCTGTTTGTTTGTTCACAAACTCCTCCTAGGGTTTTGGAGATAGAGCCCCATAACCATATATATTCTGATACCCTATCACTCCAGGTACTTGGATAACTATATTTCATAACCTTAGGTCAACTCAAACTTTCAATATGAATAACTTACTAATTCTACCGTACCAAGATAACCCTGAAAACATTCCAAATATATTACGTAAATTCAACAGTAATGTATTTTTTAACAATAAGAACACTGTAAGACAATTGCTCATAAATAATTCTGTTAATAGTGATAAAGGGTGTGTGTACAAAGTACCTTGTAAATCATGTAATCAGTTTTATGTTGGTCAGACTGCTAAAACGCTCAAAACACGAATCAATCAACACAAGAAATACGTTAGAGAGAGAAACTAATCTAGCGGCATATTCAACCAAATGAACCATTTTAACCACCCAGTTGATTGGGATAACACTAAAGTCATCACATACAACAACAACATAACAGAAAAAATTTAATTGAATGCAGTTTCATCAAATCTAGTAAGGGAATAAATGTTAATCTCCATCAAGGTTTGTACTAATCAGATACTTATATTTCTCATTAAATTTAAAAATTATCTAAATTGTAATATAAATCATGAGCAGTTGCCCCATACTTGTTGGTCACCAGGACGGTTCAAACGTCCGTCACGTGTATTTCTTCCACTACCTCTCCGAATGCCCTCTTCACTATGTCTCACTCAGTCATATATTCTGTACCTTGTTTCTTCATTTTATAATTCCTTCTTTGTATCTGCACTGAAGATGTAATTACTGTATACGAAAGCGCTCTGCTTCGTGAGTTTACTTTTCCTAGTGGTTACTTACGCATTTGTGAAAACACGCTCCTAGTGTTTTATTGCATACACACACACACACACACACACACACACACACACATATATATATATATATATATATATATATATATATGTATATATATATATATATATATATATATGTATGCATATATTGTGACATCATGACAGGTGTATGAATGGTGTGTGTGTGTGTGTGTGTGTGTGTGTGTGTGTGTGTGTGTGTGTGTGTGTGTGTGTGTGTGTGTGTGTGTGTGTGCGCGTTGTCCGCGACTGGCCGATTTGCTTTATCGATCGGTCACGCTACGCCATATATTCATTGTTTGTGTGACAATCACTAGATCGCGCAACCATCGATTGATGGAGCTACGCGTTCGCCGGATGTAATTGAATGAAAAGAAATAATATAACTTAAAATCAGTAATGTTTAACTTTTTATTATAATCTATCACATTACTAGTTAATTAGCAAAAATATTGTTATGGCAAAAAAGAAAAAAAAAAACAGAATTGCAAAATATTTTTATTTAAAATTACACATAAAAGACATTACACGTCCAAATAGATATTTCACATCCTGAGTAGTCCATAAATTTAACACTTCTACGTAATCCTGTTTAAACAAACGACTGACATTTTTCTATAAAATTCCATGCCGAAACTGCTCTAAAATGTATTGGGACCAAATGGGAAAGGACCTTCCCACTAGGATCAGGGAGCACAAAAAATAGATTAAGTATGCCCAGGAAAATTCAGCAGTATTCCTCCATACAGCTGTATGAACTGGGACAAGGCTGATATAATTTACCAATCTCACTGTAACTACAGAAGAAAATTTGTTGAGTCCTCCCTGATCAAACAACTACCTAATTTTGATACTTCAAAAGGACAATGGTCCCCCGACGCTACTAACAATTTGGCCGTCAACAATATTATACGTCAAGTTGTCCGCACACACATAAGACTACCACCTTTCGCACAAACATTTGGCCCGGGGTCAGTTTGAACTAGGGGTCATCACGATTTAGGCCCAAACGGACCACATTTTAGCATGGTTATCTCCCCATGTCCTTCTATGTATTCGCTTTTAGCATATATAAGTCAACCCACCCTTTGTAAAACCACGCTGAAGAGGATCACAGTTGGTGATCGCAATATACATATTTTCAAATAATTTTCTTTTCTCTAATAGTAGGATATTGAGTATATATATACATAATCACGAAGTCAAGACGCTAGCAACTGAGCTATGTACAAGTCCCCGAACACACTCGACATAGCTACAGTAGACGTAGTCTCATTTTCATCCAATCCCCTTTTAGGGGAGCCCTCCGACAAGTTGTGTATGTTTAAGACAGATTGAACATTTTTAGAAGCTCTCTAAGGAATTCGAACCCTGACCTGTGCGTGCATAATCAAGAAGTCAAGACGCTAGCAATAATAATAATAGTAATAATGATAATGAAAATATAATAATTGTAATAATGATAATAATAATAATAATAATAATAATAATAATAATAATAATAATAATAATAATAATAATAATAATAATAATAATAATAATAATAATAATAATAATAATAATGATAATAATGATGATGATGATGATGATGATGATGTTGATGATGATGATTATAATAATAATAATAATAATAATAATAATAATAATGATAATAATAATGACAATAATAATAATGTAATGGTAATAATAAAATTATAATAATTATAATACAATAGTAATAATAATAGTGGTAATGTAATAATGTAATAATTATGTTACTAATGATAATGATAAAAATACTAAATGTGGTGAAAGACAATAATGGAGAATGCGTGATTTGATGGCACGTGAAATAAATAGAAATATGGTAGCACGGCATAAGAAAAATCGATAAAGTAAAATGAATTAAGATGGAAAGGATAAGTAAAAGTGGTGAAATTAGGGACGTGAGAGAAGGTATCTACTTACAGTCGGGTGGTCTGGGAAGCCATTCTTGGAGGGCAAGTGTCGAGGTGGATTTTGTCTTATTGGTTACTTTAGCTACGTTCGCACCCGTTTTTATCAGATATTACCTCTGAAGAAGCCTTAAAAGCGAAACCGGTCAGGAATAATGTCTCTTGTTCTCAATCGTGTCTTTCCATTCTTACCATTCATATATATATATATATACATATATATATATATATATATATATATATATATATATATATATATATTTATATATATATGTATATATATATGTATATATATATGTATGTATATATATATATATATATATATGTATACATATATATATATATATATATATATATATATATATATATATATATATATATATATATTGGTTAGGGTTAAAGGTTAAATTTAGGTGGGGTATGGTTAGGTTAGGGATTATTCACGAACTCCTAGGTTCGTGCAAATAAATCCCTATAACCATAATATATTCTGAAACATTATAACCCAAGGTACTTGGATAACTATCTTTCATTTGTCTGTCTGTCTGTTTGTTTGTTTGTTCACGAATTCCTTCCAGGGTTTTGGAGATATACTCCCAAAACCATATATATCCTTGGATAGCTTTATTTCATTTCAAAAAAATATTTTGGTTAGGGTTAAGGGTTAAATTTAGGTGGAGTATGGTTAGGCTAGGGATTATTCACAAACCCCTCCTAGGTTTTTGCAGATAGACTCCTATAACCATATATATTCTAAAACCTTATAACCCAAGATACTTGGATAACTATCTTTCATTTGTACCTACTATAATAAAGTAGTAGCCTCTGTCTGTCTGTTTGTTTGTTCACGAACTCCCCCTAAAACCATATATATACCAAGGCTACTTGGATAATTACATTCTATTTCCAAAGGGCGTCTCCCTCCTAATTTTTTTTTTTTTTTTTTTTTTTTTTTTTTTTACTTTCTTAACATTTTGTTTTTGTTACCTTTTTCATTGAGTTATATTGATACGTGTAACTTTTCTACACAAATTCTATCAATATTGAAATGATCACAATTTGCCCGCAGCAGCGTGCGGGTAACTTGGCTAGTATATATATATATATATATATATATATATATATATATATATATATATATGTATATATATATATATATATATATATATATATATATATATATATGCGTATAAAAGAGGGCTATTGCCACCGGGCGAATTGCGAGCCATTAGGGGTTTATTGGTGGTCGTGGCTCGGGAGAAATGGATCGGGAACTTGGAGGGCAGCGCTTGACGCCGGGGTTAGGATTAGGATCACCAACAAAAGTTTAGAAAATGGTAGGAGGCGTAGTAGTAGAGAAAGGTGGAAAAACGGAAAAATCTTTAGTGGGAGGTAAACTGAAATGAGAAGATGTAGTAGAAGAGAAAGTTAGAAAGGAAGCGAATTTTAGTCGAAGAAAAAGTGAGTGTAGATGTTTGTGCGTGTATTGTGGCACTGTTCGTGAGAGGTGTATGTGTGTATCTTACGGGAAGTGAGTTGAGTTCACTTCCCGCGTGTAGAGGGCGGTCCTGATAAGCCACAGGGGCGAGCGTAGCCTGTTTTTTCCCCAGGGTTTGGGTTTGAAGTCCTGTAGAGCTGATCCAGTGGCGGTGGGAGGGGGGGCAGACGGGCGGTGCACACCCGCCTGCCGACGTCAACGAAGATATTGGTCCGTAACCAGACCGGCAGCGGCTAAGGAGATAACTCTTCGCCACCACCGCTGGCGAGCGCGTTCCTGATGAGCCACAGGTGGGGCGAGCGTTGCCTATTTATCCCCAGGTTGGGTTTGGGTTCCAGAAGAGTTGATTCAGTGGCGGTGCGAGGGAGGGGCAAACGGGCGGGTGTTGTATGGTCTCTTTCCTTCCGATCACAACTCTGAAAACAGATAATTACGCGATTGGGAATTGTGTGTAAATGTCAGAAGTGTAAACTCGCTCACCAGCGTCAGCGAGAGGCCAGCGTTAGGTTGCAGGCCGGTTGGACAGAGAGGTGTCCCAAGTCTCTTCGTCTACCAGCCTGCGATCAGATTGAGGGTTCTGAGTGAGACGGTTTGGGCCTCTGCTTTTGCCAGCGAGCAAGTGTGCGTGTGCCTCTTTTCTTCCAAGCACTACTCTGAAAACAGAGATTTACGTGACTTGGGAAATGTGTGTATTTGTCTTGGTGTAAACCCGCCTGCCTACGTCAGCGTAGAGGTCGGCCATGCCAGACCGGCAGCAGCAAGGAGATATCTCTCCCCACTACCACCGGCCGGCGAAGATTCCTTGGAGCTTGTTGAGAGAGCTGGTTGAAGAGACGTCCGACCTCTACAAGAAAATAAAAGTGTTGTTTACAGAATTCCTTGTACAGGTTGTGAGAAAGTTTATATCGGTGAGACAGGACGCAGCATGGGCAGAAGATTAGAAGAACACAAGAGGGATGTGAAACATCACAGAACATCAAATGCCCTAGTAGTTCATATCGATGAAGAAAATCATTTGCTAAACTGGAAGGAAGCCCACGTTCTACATAGGAAAATGGGAAAAAAGAAAAGGAAAGCTTTGGAGGCGGCACACATTGCCACCGAGAAAACCACAAATTCTCGTAAGGGGTTTATGTCCTGGGCTCAAACGTCCGCACAACTAGCGGTTGGCGAGTGTGGGGGGACAACGTGACCGGGGTGAGGTCACGCAGGGTCGTCAGATCACCATGTAAGCTGTTGACGGACATTGATTCTTATTCTGTGTTCAGTCCACTGAGGAAGGCCCAAGAGGTCGAAACGTCTGGTTCTGAATAAAGCACCATACTCTAGCATTAACGTTTTATTTTGCCACCTCACCTCCATATTTGTCTGTCTTTACATATATATACATATATATATATATATATATATATATATATGTATATATAAATATTTATGTATATATATATATATATATATGTGTGTGTGTGTGTGTGTGTGTGTGTGTGTGTGTGTGTGTGTGTGTGTGTGTGTGTGTGTGTGTGTATGTGTGTGTGAGAGAGAGAGAGAGAGAGAGAGAGAGAGAGAGAGTGTACATATACATATATACAAATGATATTGAAATCGATAACTCCGCCATTGCCGGTCCCAAGGCCGGATAAGGAAGGAGGGTTGCTACGACAGGCCAAGCTAACCGGTGGTGTAAAAAGTCTTCTGTTCATTAAACTCCACGACGATCAGCCTTGGAATCCAGACGGCACTTTGGTAAACGAAATCGGAAACGTAAAGGAAATTCGCACAAGACGCTCCACAAAGTAAGACTGATTAAGTGTACAATACGGATTAAAGGAAGAGAGTACAATATATATCAAGTGTATGCACCTCAACAGGAATGCTCTGAAGAAGAAAAATATTTTTTAGGGGATCTTTTGGAGGAAGAGTATGGGATTCTAGATGGCGATATAGAACTTTTGATTGATGATTTTAATGCAAGAAAATATAATAGGGACATTTGGAGAAGAGAAAAGAAACTCAGGAGAAAAACTGATAGACTACTGTATGAGAAATAGTTTGAAAATAATGAATGGTTTTTATCAACTTAAAGAGGAACACAAATTCACTAGATATGGATGGAATTAACAAACTGGAGAGGTTGATCAAAAACCAATCATCGATTACATAATATGTTCGGGCACAAGAATATTTACTAATATAAAGGCAATACCAGGGATGAGTTTAGATTCAAACCACAGATTACTTGTAGCTGATCTCAAGATCGGCTAGGTAAAGCCACAGCAATGTAGAAAAAGATATATATATATATATATATATATATATATATATATATATATATATATATACATATTTTATGGAACTAAACTTACACAAAAAATGGAATTAACCCGCTAAGACCGACGGCCGAAAATTTAGCAATCTCCCAGTACCGCAATTATCATCAAAAAATCAACTCTTATGAATTACTCTGGAAAAAAAATCTGCTGTTAGTAGACATGACAATGCATCATCCTACAAGTTTTTATTGCTCTACTCACCATAGTTGTCTCGGAATAATTACCGAGAGTTGGAGAAGATTGTGGTAGCGGCAACTCTCCGCCTCTCTGACGGTGGCACGCAGTGCTGGGTGGACACGATTGGCTTCACAGAATCCCGCTTTGCCAGACCTCGTGCACTAACAACAGGGGTTGTTGATGCCGTTTTTGGCACGTTTATGGTCACCACCAGATGCATAGTTGTAAATAATAGTTTCGTAAATAAGTAAATACGTAAATACGTAAAAATTCTCGCCGTGACACGATGCGCACGCCTCTCACAAAATTTTGCGGCACACTGGCTGGCGAGAGCAGTTTACTTCCTGCTAGCCTACAGTACTACCATAGGACTACGTCATGGCCAAATATAGCAGTGCTACCAATTTCAGCGCGGTTTTTATTAGCGCTGAAAGTAGCTGCCCCATTTAAGGCCTGTCGGACGTTTGCGATGCAGCCCTATTTAAGGCCTGTCGGTCTTAGCGGGTTAAAGTGCATTGTGGTTATTAAAATGTATCTAATCACTGGGACCCATTCAGTGTTGTACAAATACTTTCTCGCAAAATTTCATATATGTGTATGTAACTCGAGCATACAAATATGTAAAAAAAAATGCGCTGAACTTTTATCTCTCTTGATAGCCTAGCTGGAAAGTCACTGTCGCACTTGTCATGAGGATGCCGGGTTCGACTCCTGAGCAGTACCACATTTCAATTTCAGCATGCTGGCCTTTGATGGCTTAGAATTAAAGTGAATTGTGGTTGTTAAAATAAATCTCTAATCACTGGGACCCATTTAGTGTTGTACACACACATACACACACACACACACACACACACACACACACACACACACACACACACACACACACACACACACACACACACACATATATATATATATATATATATATATATATATATATATATATATATATATCAGATAAGAACGATTATGGAGAGGATGATAGAAAAACAACAAAATGTATATCTTTGCTTTGTTGACTACGAGAAGGCGTTTATTAGGGTAAGACATGAGGATTTGATAAATATTTTGGAAAGAGTGGATATAAATACCAAAGACATGAGTATCATCAGAAATTTGTATTGGAAGCAAAGATTGCCAAAACAACTGTATGAATGGCATCCAGAAGGACGAAGACCGGTGGGGAGGCCAAGAATGAGGTGGATCGAGAATGTGGATAAAGCTTTGCAGAGTAGAGGAACATCGATTGAAGAGAGTGAAATTTATAACGACAGACAGCAATGGAGAAGAATGGTGCATCGTAACTGACAGGTCTTGGACCTACCAGGAGGATTTTACAAAGGTACAAAGCAAAGAGCAGCAGTGCGGGTACGGGGAGGAAGAACAGAATTTCAAGCTATAAAGAGGGGAGTGCGTCAAGGCTGTATTATGTCTCCAGATTTATTTAATTTATATGGGGAGATGATCCTTAGGGAATTAGAGGGAATGGAAGGGATTGAAATTGGAGGATATATAAATCATATCAGATATGCTGATGACACGGCATTGGTGGCTGACTCAGAAGAAAAACTGCAACATCTATTGAATGTAACCGTAAGAACTAGTGAGGAAAAAGGTTTAAATGTAAATATGGGGAAAACTAAAATACTGGTGGCCAGTAAAACAGATCCACCAAGAGTGCAAGTACAAATAGCAGGGAGAAGAATAGAACAAGTAACCAAATTTTCGTACCTGGGAAGCGTATTGACAGAAGATTGTAGATGTGAAAAAGAAATAAAATCAAGGATAGCGATAGCTAAAAGCACGTTTCAGAAAATGAAAGGGGTTTTAACAAACAAGAAAATGTCT
>NC_134779.1:70774905-70784905 GCF_046742065.1 Oratosquilla oratoria
GGGGAAGCTGCTCACCAACCCCAACCATGACAGCGACAAGCAGGGGACCCTGAGCGAGCTCCTGCAGGAGACTGTCTCAGTCTTCACAGAATGTGGTTTCCAGCCACCCCCCGACCCCAACCACCAGAATGGAGAGTCGACGAGCTGAGGCAGACGCCGATGAGGACCAGCTTGCTGGCCCTCCCAGGCTCCGAGTCCTGCAGTGGAACGTGCAAGGTCTCCGACCTAAGAAGCACCAAGTACTGCAGGCTATCTTCACGGAAAACCTTGACGTGGTGCTGCTCCAGGAGACCTTGACGCGTGCCGACTTTGAGTGGAGGGTGGCGGGTTATTCCCTTCACTCGCTCCCTGCCACAGAGAACACCCGCGGCTGTGCGGCGCTGGTGAGGAGCACCATCCCTCGCCGCAGAGTATCCGCCCCAGTCCACTGCGGGGAGGGCGTGGAGGTCCTGACACTAGAACTGCAGGTCGGGGGCATCCCGCTTCTGGTGTACAACATATACAGGAGCCAACGATTCCATCTGGAAGTAGGCGAGCTGTTCTCCCTCGCCGCCCACACCAGCATCCTCGTGGCGGGCGACCTGAACGCCCACCACCCCATGCTGCAGTCACCATCTCCAACCAACGAAACGGGCCGCAACCTGGCCGTGTTACTCGAGGACATTCCCCATATCCGCCTTCTCAACACAGGGGAGGCTACCCACACCCGGGGGGGGGAGGCTTGACCTCACACTCTGCGACCTGGCCGCCGGTGCTACATGGCAAGTACATCCTACCCTCACCAGCGACCACTTTGCCACTCTCACCACCCTCCCAGTGGCACCCCCAGCGCCCCCCTCCCCCCTCCACGTTGGAACATCGGGAGAGCAGACTGGGCCAGCTTCCAGGCCTCCCTCGACGAATGGTGGGCCGCCTACCAGCCACCCGTGGACCTTCACCAGCGGGAGAGGGACCTGACTGCTGCTATTGAGAGGGCTGCTAACGCAGTCATCCCCAGGAAAGCCCCGAGCCGTCGTCACCGGCCAAATTGGTGGTTCTACAACGAGGAGGTGCGGGAGCATAACCACAGAGTGAACATTCACAGGAAGCTCTACAAGAGACGCCCCAACCCAACCAACTTGAGACTACTTCAGGACGTGGTGGCCCGCGCACGGGAGGTGTCCCTGAAGGCCAGGGAGGCCAAGTGGTTGGAGTGGTGCGCCTCCTTCAGCCACCACACGTCTCTAAACCAGCTGTGGAAAAGCATGAAGACCGCCTCCGGCGCCGCACCGCCTCGCCCCGCCGCCCACCCACACCAGGAGGCTGAGAGGCTCGTAGCCGAATTCACCACCCGCGGCTCCAGTGACCAGCTTCCGGGTAGCACGCGCCGTCTCCAGCAGCAGCTTCGGCCGCGCCGCGACATGGCCATCGAGGAGGCGACTAAAGAAGCTGATGTAACAGACCGTCCCTTCACTCCTCAGGAGCTGGAGCAGGCCAAGAGACGGGGCCGTGACACAGCAGCGGAAGGGCCGACGGCGTGACGTACTCCATGATCGCTCACGCCGGGCCAGCTGGGGACGCCGCCCTGCTGGCCACAGTCAACGAGTCGTGGATGGCGGGATGCCTGCCTCCTTCGTGGAAGGAGGCTGACATCCAACCAATCCCCAAACCGAGGGAGCCCACTGAGCTAAGGCCTATCTCCCTCCTCAGCTGCTGCACGGCCAAAACGGCTGAGAGAATGGTGCTTGCCCGCCTTCAGTGGCGTGTGGGGCCACTACACCCCCACATTTTCGGCTACACCCGCGGCAGGAGCATGGCGGACAGCATCCTGACACTGCTGAATCAAGTTAACCACCGCCCCGCCATCGTTGTCTTCCTCGACTTGGAAAAGGCATTCGAGCTGGCCAACCCTCCCGCCATCCTCGCCGCCCTCGTAAGGAAGGGCGTGATGGGAAGGATGCTAGCCTGGCTCCGCGTCTATCTCCAGCATCGCCGCGCCAGGGTAAAATTCCAGGGCCTGAAGTCCAGCTTCCAGAGGTTGGAGAACGGGACGCCCCAGGGTGGTATCCTCAGCCCCCTCCTCTTCAACCTGCTGATGGAGCAGCTGGTGGCCCTGCCCTTCCACAATGGCACCATCCTCCTCAGCTACGCCGATGACCTCGACATTATCAGCGGGAAATGCGAGGAGCTGGGACTCAAAATCTCTGCAGAGAAGTCCCGCGCCATGATGGTGAGGGCTGCCGACCCGTTAGGTCAGCTCTGCGTCCAGGGCATCGAACTGGCCTGGGCCAACTCATACCAGTACCTCGGGGTATGGGTGGACAAGTGGCTGTCCTTTACAGCCCACGCCGCCTACCTGAGGGAAAGGGCCCAGGCTAGGCTGAACGTAATGCGAGCCATGACACGACCCACAGCGGGGACCACTTTCTCCGTCCTCCGACTGTACTTCATATTTGCAGTGCGCTCTCTGGTGGACTACAGCGCCCCAGTCCTCATATCGCTCTCCCGTAGCCAACAGGAGCGGCTCGAGGTGCTGCAAAACACCGCCATGAGGACGATGCTGGGAGCTCCGAGATGGACCAGTGCGTGCGTCATGCAGAACGAGACCCGCCTGGTGCCACTCACCACCAGAGTACAACAGATCGTGGCGACTCCGAAGGAGTAGCACAGAGAAGACTACGGCTTGCAATGACGCAAGGGAACGATGTCCTCCACCGCAACCCGTGGCTACTCCAGTCCACCCTGGCCACCCACAGCCTCGCCCACATTAACAGCTGGCGCTGGCAACACGCCGACCTTCCGGCCCCCACCTACCGAGCCCCACCCCCGTGGGAGCCCCCCACAGCAGAGTTCTCCACCACCCGGCTACCGGCCAGCAAGGCGCTCTGCACCACCGAGGAGCTGCGGCATCACACCCTCATGGCGGTGGCGCAGGTGTCTGAGCCGGGCGGTGCCATATACTACACCGACGGCTCGGTCGACCCCGAAAGTGGCAGGACGGGCGCCGCTGCCATCACCGCTGAAACCGAACTGCTCGAGAGGACGCCGGATTACTGCTCCACCCTGCAGACAGAGCTTGTGGCCACCCACCTGGCCCTGGAGCACGCCCAGAACCGCCAGGAGGCTACTGTGGTCCTACTCACAGACTCCAGGACGGCGTGGCAGGTCCTCCAGCAGCCGTGCCCTAGCGACAACATGGGACTCGTCACCGCCATCCTGGGCAGCCTGCAGAGCCTCGCCGCACAGGGACGTCGGGTAAGGCTGCACTGGATGCCCAGCCACGTGGGCGTGCGAGGCAGTGAGTCCGCCGACGTTGCTGCAAGAAGAGCCGCTGGCGCCCCCCACGTGACCAGGCACGTGCCACCTAGTCTGTCGTACGTGAAGGCGCGAGCCAGGCATGCCGCAGCCCACCGCGCCCAACAGACTCACCGGCAGTTAGAAGGAGCAAAAAGTCAAGCTGCTTGGTACGCCGCCACCACCGACTATCAGACGTTGAGCGCCTTCCATCAACAGCCCAGAGCGGACGGCGTACTGTTGCAGAGAGTTAGGCTGGGCTACTACACCAGGGAGGAGCTGTACGACGGCTTCCAAGGGCAACAGTGCGATCACTGCGGTAGGCACAGCCTCCACCCGCTGCCGCACTACCTACTGTCCTGCCCGGCCATGGAGGCCCTCCGACCAGCGCCGCAGACCCCCGCCCACCCTGCAGAAGGCAGCCTCCTCAGCAGTCGGGCAACGAGAGCTACCCTCTTTGTCCGCCACACGCCCATGGACGTAATGCTTGGGGTGCTCAGGGCGGCGCCCCCCCCCTCGCTGACCTCCCTACGCCCTCACCTTCCACCCACTAGGGCACAACAACTCCCCCACTGGCGGGCTGTTGCCCACATTGTATATCAACGTATGTATAGCTGTACATATTTATACAATAAACCTTTATTAACTTAAGGTCGGGTCAAAGGTTGACAGCTGGTGAGGCTTGGTCCGGTCGCTTTTGAAATTAATTTATTGGCTACCATCTAAGTGATGCAGTCTGGTGACTATTGACCTTTAGAGGTATTGAAGTTTGGGTAGTGTAATAAGTGAAGATTCAATTATTTTTCTCCGGGAATTGCAATAGGATTTGTAAATGATAACAGCATTTTCTAGTCTATGCAATGATCCTCCTTGTTAGTATGAAGGAACTCTGCGGAAATCTTTTGAGTATATTTGATAGAGCTTTTATTTTCTTTGATTCTTGTGGTTAGGTTTCTTCCTGTTTGGCCCCAGTACACATCATCGCAGTCTTTACGAGGTAGTTTATATACCCCAGGGCTATTATCCACATTTTGCAAAGAATTACAAAGGTGGAGCATGCCGACAGGAAACTTTTTGGTCCATAGCTAGGTCGGATGCGAACAAAAATATATATCTATTAATAATAGAAAAAATTAATTTCAAAACCGTGATCGACCACCGGCGGCACATGGTAATTCTGTGACACGCGCAGCGCTACCTCATGTAAAGCTTTGCTCCATACCTTTGGCGAATTACCATGAGTGTGTAAGATGTCAGACGACGCAGCAGCTAGGAAGAAGCGCCAACGTCACTTTTGGAAGTGGGTGACTGATACGAAGAATGTATCTAAAAGTGAGGTATCAATGGACCTTAACACACTAAACACATTAAGGGCAGAGCATAGCAAAAACTTTCCGGACCTTTATGGTACCAAAAAGTCCTTTTCCCTTAACGAATCCGTGAAGGAATTTCATCGTAAGATATTAAAGTTCAATATCACAATACGAGAATCCGATGATTTTACGTATTGTGATGAAATGTTTGATGGTTTGCCATTATTTGATGGTGAAATAGAGGATAGTGTTTCTGGTGATTTTCTGAAGCACTATTTAGCGGGCTACAAGAGCTTTACGAAAAATGGAGGTGTGTCTAATCACAGAACTTATCAGATGCATTATTTGGACATGCTTTTCAAGAACTTCAAGCGAATTGAACGGAAAAATAAGTACGCTATACGAAAAGACAAAGAAGAGGTACATAAAAAAGTGTTGCTGAAACAAAAGGAAGAAGAGAGGATACAAAATGAGAAAAAGGAACAAATAAAAAGATTGAGAAAAAAGGAAATGCGAAAGAGGAAAATGGAAGAAACAGTGGGCCTTGGAGGAGGCCGGGTAAACGCCGGTATGGGTACCTGAGTGACCTTAAGTCTGTTCACATGCACCACTTCGCTCATTCCCTGTGAAGGATCAAAGACCCTGAATTTGTTGGGATGAAACTTCTCAGTAACCAAAAAGGGGCCAGTAAATTTACAATTCAACTTAGATTGGTGGTCAGGCATGCTCTTATAAACATGATCACCAACAACGATGGTAACAGGCTTTGCACGAATATGTTGGTGTTTCAACATTTCGGCCTTGGAAACATCAAGTTTTTTCTTTCACAGAGTCATAAATGGCATGCAACGTGTGACTCTGGAGTTGACTATAGTCATCAAAACTGTAGAGGGGACGAGCAGGGCTGTCAATCACACCATAAGGGAACCGTTTTTCAATTCCATAGATGACATAATGAGGCATTTTGCCCGTTGAAACATTTATGGTGCTATTAATACGACCACTGGCATGGGGGAGCCAATCTTCCCAAGATTTATGAAAGTTACTAGCAACGTGTCTGAGTATGTCTAGAATTTTCCTATTAGTCCTCTCTACAAGTCCATTGGACGCCGGATGGTAAGCAGTCACGAATGTTTGTGTGATGCCGTAACGTTCACAAATACTTGCCAAAACCTCGTTCCTAAATTCAGTATCATTGTCACTTAGGAACACCGAAGGAGTAGTGTATGGGCACAAAACATGAGAAACTAAAGCATGGTGCAGACTTGTTACGTAAGGGAGTTGATATTACAAAACGACTAAAGTGGTCCACACACAGAACCTTGAGTGCTACGAGGCAATTGCAAAAGGTCTATAGCCACAGTCTGAAAAGGACGAGGAGTAGGGTACTCTAAGATGGGAACAGTGCGCGTAGAACCTTTGTTCTGGGCACAAGAACTACACCGGGCTACATGAGAGGTAATGTCTAGTCGCATTTTAGGCCAGTAATACTTCTTACGCGCAATAGCCAGAGTTTTGTCACGACCTGGGTGACCAGCCTAAAGGGCATCATGAGCAAGGGACAAATCAACGGGAACTAGAGACTCAGGGATCACTAGCTGTGCCACATCCTGTTCAAACACTTCCACGTTACGAATGAGAACCTTATCCTGCAAGGAAAATTAGGACAGAGGTACCGGTAAAGCTGGTAAGGTGGTATCATCACCAGACTCCCAAGCATAAATGACAGCAGACCAAACAGGGTCTTCACGCTGGGCTTTGGCCAGATCCTTCAGGGAGAAGTTGTCAATTACTGTAACAGCAGCAACAGGGATATTACGTGTGAACGGGCTATTTGGGGTTTAACCAACGTGTTCGACAACCAAATACCCCCGTTCACACGTTCACACATCACTTTAAACACGTGTCTGTCAAACCGCGTTCGACGAACCGTTAGACCGTGTAAGCCCCCTCTAAGAGTCGATGCCCTAGGGACGGTGAACGTAGGAGGGAGTAAGAGGTGCATACCCCTAGTAGTGTCCGTGAAGTTGTAATGTAGTTGGCCCCTGTTGGGTTATTATTCTTTTACTTGTGTAAATCTTTAGGAGTTTTAGGTAAAGAAATAAATGAGAAATGAGTAAAAGGAGGCATTCTTCTAGTCACACAACGTGATAGCACCGCCGGTGACCAAGTGTGGCGAATCTAACTCGCTAAAAACGAGCACGCAACCCTCATCAGCGCATACACTCACACCCTTAATGATGAGGACGTAGATAAAGAAGCTTTCTATAGCCAGCTCGACAATGCCCTCTCTGCCATACATAAGGACGACAAAATCATTCTTCTGGGAGACTTCAACGCCAAAGTTGGGAAAGACCATGAGTTCGGGACAGGAATAATTGGAAAGGAAAGAGTGGGAAAAGCCAACTCCAACGGAATTCTATTTGCCAAATGCGCCGAACACAACTTGGTAATAATCAACACCCTTTTTCGACAGAAAAATCGGTATAATGTCTCCTGGCAACACCCAAGATCGAAGCACTGGCATCTCATTGACTACATCATCGTAAGATTCAGAGATCAGCAGGACGTGCTTCATACCAGAGCTTTAACTAGAGCAGATGAATGTTGGACAGATCATCGCCTCTTCACTTCCATCATGAAGATCAAACTCAGACCAAAAGTGAAACACCATGGCCCTGCAAGACCCCGAAACTCATGACATCTTTCAGCAGCGCTTGTGGGTCAAACTCCAGGACAAGACTACTAGCCATCTCGTTCAAGAAGGCTGGAACCAATTGAAAGAGACCATCATCACCACTTGCGAAGAAACCATCGGCCACAAGAAAAGGAAACATCAAGACTGGTTTGACGACAATGACGAAGCTCTTAAACAAATGATTGATGAAAAAAGGAAAGCTTTCTTCGTTTTCCAAAACGATCCAAAATTTGACACCAAACGAAAGAATTACAGGGAGTGCAAAACTACGGTTCAGAAAACAACCCACACCCTGAAGAACCGGTGGTAAAGGGAAAAGGCATGCGAGATTCAGCAGCTAGCAGATGCCAATGACACCAGAGGCTTCTTCAATGCTGTAAAGGAAATCTATGGACCATCTACACACGGGCAAGCTCCCTTAAAGAGTAAGGACGGTACTACCATCCTAAAAAGCGACACCGAAATAGGAGACAGATGGAAAGAACATTTTGAAGACCTTCTCAATCACAAAGTTGCTATCGACACAAACGTGCTCAACATGATCCCAAAAGAATCAAAGGAATGCTCTCTTGCTCAAATTCCATCCCTTGACGAGGTAAGAAATACCATTAATGCGATGAAGAGCAACAAAGCTGCAGGCCCTTATGGAATCCCAGCCGAGATTTATAAATTTGGTGGTGATGTGATCCAACACCAACTCCACCAACTCTTGACCAAAATCTGGATCAATGAAGATGTGCCATCAGATTTCAGAGATGCCAACATTATCACCATCCACAAACGAAAAGGATATAGATCTGAATGCGGGAATTACATAGGGATATCTTTGTTGGCAACTGCAGGAAAGCTTCTTGCACGTATCCTGAAGAACCGCCTTAAAACGTTGTCAGAGAGAATTCTTCCTGAGACACAGGCCGGCTTCAGACCGACGCGAAACACAACTGACATGATTTTTACTCTGCACCAGCTGCAAGAAAAATGTGAGCAACACCAACCGCTCTACATGGCTTTCATCGACCTTTCCAAAGCTTTCGACCGTGTCTCAAGAGAGACACATATGGATGCCCTGATAAGTTCATCCGCATTCTCCGACTCCTTCATGACAACATGCTCACTAGAATCCTAAACAACGGGAACAGCTCTGAGCCCTTCAAAGTCACCTCTGGAGTAAAGCAAGACTGTGTGATAGCACCAACTCTCTTTACCATCTTCATTGCAGTGATTTTGCACATCATACGAGATGACCTTCCACCTGGCATTGAAATCTCATACTGAACGGATGGTGAACTACTTAATCTTGCTCGCCTCAAAAGCAAGACAAAAACTATACAAAAAGCCTGTTGGAATTCCAATACGCTGACGACAACTGTGTAGCAGCCCTCAGAGAGGATCACCTCCAACAGGTACTGAATGCTTTCCATCATGCATACACAAAGCTTGGACTAAGCATCAACATCGAGAAGACTCAGATACTTTACCAGCCTTCACCCTGCACACTTGGTGATAATATACCAACAATTAAACTTGATGGAGCTATCTTTCAGCAAATGCCGATCTCAGTGATGAAATTCAACATCGTCTGAAGAGAGCAGGAACTGCCTTTTGCAAGCTCCGAACGAGAGTCTTTGGGGATAGGGACATCCGAAATGACACAAAACTCATGGTTTACAGAGCCTTTGTTATCCCAACACTCCTTCTGTAAAAGGTTATCAAATCATCTTTTTCTCTTCCTTGTTCCTAGTTTGTCAAATCTTTGTTTGTATGTCAAATTGCAAATTGTTGGTGCCATCTTTGTCGTTGCTCTTTGAATTCTTTCTAATTTCTTTATTATTATTTTTTTTTTTAACTAGGTGTTCATAGAGACGCTGAGTGTTCCAATTTTGGTCTTATCAGTGTAACTAGTATTTTCTTTACCATTTCTTCATCCATATAGTCAAAGGCCACTTTCATTGATCTTAATAAGTTAAAAGTTTCTCCGACTAATTGTTGAAATGTTTCTCTAGTGTCATATCGTTTGGTCCCTTTCTGAGTTTATTTTATTTTATCTTATATATTTTCTTTTTACTTCCTTTGTACCAATTTTATATCGACCCGAGATTCTATTTTTGCTTTTTCCAAATTCCATTATACTACATTTCTTAATGTTAAAATTCTAATAGTCTCGCATCATCAGCAAAGAAGTTTATATAACATTTCACACCTTCATCCATGTCATCTATATAAATGGCAAACATTATCGGAGCCAATACAGTGCCTTGTGGGACTCCGCTTATTATATCTTAACAGTTTGAGTTTTTGTCTCGAAGTACCACCCTCATTTTTCTTCTGTTCATGAAATCTTTCATCCGTTCCAATAATTTTCCTTGTATTCCACCTATTTTTTAAATTTTTCTTGTAGCTTTTTTTGTAGTATTTTGTCAGAAGCCTTTTGTAAGCCCAAGAAAACACAATCTATCCATCCATCTCTTTCTTGTATTATTTCTATTAATCCGGAGTAAAAGCATATTAAGTTTGTAGTATATGATCTTCCACTTCTAAATCCAAATTGTTAAGGTTTAGTATATTGTTCTCTTCCAAGTATTTAATCCATTACTTTTAATAACTTGTGTGTGTGTGTGTGTGTGTGTGTGTGTGTGTGTGTGTGTGTGTGTGTGTGTGTGTGTGTGTGTGTGTGTGTGTGTGTGTGTGTGTGTGTGTGTGTGTGTGTGTGTGTGTG
>NC_134779.1:70789905-70829905 GCF_046742065.1 Oratosquilla oratoria
ATTTAGTTTGTCCAGTCCTTGTTCGTATGTCAACATGCTAAGTGTTGGTGCCATCTTCGTTAGTGCTCTTTGATTTTTTTTTTTTTTTTTTTTTTTACTGGGTGTCCATAGTGACGCTGCATACTCTAATTTTGGTCTTACCGATGTAACTAGTATTTTCTTCACCATTTCCTCGTCCATGTAATCAAAGGCCACTTATTAAGTTGTAGGTTTCTCCAACTATTTTGTATACATATTTGTCTGGTGTCATATGTGTGTGTGTGTGTGTGTATTCACCTTGGATCTGCTGCAGTCTCTGTCGAGACAGCCTGACACCACCCTACGGCAGTGAGCTCAGAGCTCATTATTTGCCGATCTCTGGGTAGGTCTGAGACCACTCACACACCACACACCGGGACAGCAAATTCACAACATCTTGACTAACGTCCCGTACCTACTCACTGCTAGGTGAACAGGGGTTACACGTGAAAGGAGACAAACCCAACTTATCTCCGCCCGGCCGGGGAATCGAACCCCGGTTCTCTTGCTTGTGAGGCCAGTGCTTTACCCATCCGCCACCGAATCTTGAAAAATTCCACACACACGTGTGTGTGTGTGTGTGTGTGTGTGTGTGTGTGTGTGTGTGTGTGTGTGTGTGTGTGTGTGTGTGTGTGTGTGTGTGTGTGTGTGTGTGTGTGTGTGTGTGTGTGTGTGTGATTAACCACAGTCTTGGCTCATGTGTTGGGCTCGGGATCGATAACTGTCACCCGAATAAGAGCTCAGCACTCATATATGACTCCGGTATAAGGGTACTGCTGTGACTTTACACGTACACACAAATACATACATATACACGCACAGACGCACGTACGCACACAAGGAAACACACATACAAACACGCAAACACACAAACGGGAACACACAAACCTGAACACAAAGAATTTGGGTTGTGAATGTAAGGTTACAGCATCACCCACAATTGGGCATTATATGAACTTTGAGCTCTCATTGGGAAGGGTAAGAGCTGTCGATCACGAGACCAACGCATGATCTAAGATTATGGCTAACCATACACACACGGCTTGCCGATGTGGTTAGCTTCCATGCCGCTCATGCTGGAGATCCGAGATAATGTTGAAATATCGGCGTGAAATATTCACTAATGTTTCAAACCGTCATTGTTTCACTCTAGCATGGAGATGGATGTGTGGTGTGTAAAAAGTCAAAGCATAATCCATATATCAAATAATATGAATTTGAGTTCTTACCAGAGTTGTCGATCAACGAGTTCGGCAAGTGATCCAGAAACCATCGTGATTTTTTTTCTCTCATGTACACACACACTCGCTTGCGCCTGTAGTGGTAGAGTTCATCAGTTAACACTTCAGAATGGTACCCTACTCTTTTGTGCAAGGAGATCGGGATGGGATGTAAGGTCACAGTATTACCCATAGATGAGGAGCATACGACAAGAAGCGCGTAGTTGCGGCCGAAACCGTCACCTTTGCGCTATGTGTTTGGACTGTTAGGGCAGGTAAGTCACTGCTGGGAATCGAAGAGAGGCGCAGAATTCGAACCAGCCATTGAGAATATATGAGACCCGCACAACTCTGACTACGCGCGCACCAGCTACCTTATCTAGCCCAAGATCTAAGAATATAAGGTCTAACCACTTCCGACCGAATTTCGAGGGAGTTGGCGCAGCGAGCCCGTGAACGTCACCTGGCTGTTCAAATTGGGGTTAGCGGGTCCTATAGCTGTCAGTTGAAGTTGGTCCGTCGTTCGAAAATGACGTCGCCTTCGCTCGCACCGCTCCACTCAATTAGTTATATTCTGACAAATATTATATAAAATATATATATATATAAAAATATATATAAAATATTATAGTTCCTGTCTATATATATGAATATATAATATATATGATATATAATATATATATATAATATATAAAATATTATAGTTCCTGTCTTCCTTGGCGTTTCACAGTTTTCTTCAGTGTATCACAAAGAGAAAATGGACGCATCTAAATGACGTCAGAAGCTGCGCAGAACTACTCCAGCGATTAGACCTGTTTACTTAGACCTTGATCTAGCCTATAGATCGGGCGGTTTATGAGTTCTGAGCATCTGGGAGGGTAAGAACTGTTGATCATGAGAGGGAGTAAGAGTAATAGGAGATGGTCGGAAGATGTGAATCTTTAGACAGTTGGTTCGACACGATCAAATTGAAAGTCAAAGAGAAACACTGTAAACGAAAATGACGCATGGAGAAGACTAGAATATTTGTGGAAGATATCAGCCAGGTAGAGGAAAATTTAGATAAATCGAAGGAATATAATCTAGATTAGGAAGTCAAGTAGCTGAATGAAGACTGAAAAAAAAATTATGTAGGTAAACATGCAGGTAACTTTTGGTGATTTACGTTAACCTCTATTTACACAAAAAAAATCGTACAGGGCCACAAAATGGCTACATAAACAAAGCAAATCATAGATTAAACGTCACATAAAATCGTATAAAGTTTCGTCATCATGACAACATGGCACTCATATATGCTCCAATCATAACAGCATGTATCAACAAAGAAACAAAGTAGAAACAAACTTACGCACCTTCTAACTGTCCTGCACGCATTCAGACATAATCTAAGCAACTGGAAAGAGCATTAACGCTGAGGTACAGGAACCAATACTATAACCATGCCATACAAATATTCACATATCACGACAATATAAAATTAGAACTAAGGGATCTGAAAAATATTTGGGGGTAATTATATCAAACGACTTGTCCTGTGATAAACAAATAAACAAAATTGTCGGAGAACCCTACAACTTGCTGAGATCAATAAAAGTGGCATTTACATATTTGGACGAAGAAATGATTAAAAAGATATTGGTTACACTGATAAGGCCTAGACTAGAATATGCGGCGACATTGTGGTCACTCAGTACCAAAAAGAATATAAAGAAAATTGAAAGAATCCAGAGAGCAGCCACAAAAATGGCCCTGCACTTTCAATTTTGCTATATGAAGAGATTGGCTAAATTGGAGTTACCTACTCTGGAGCAAAGAAGAGAGAGAGGCGACCTACTGACCATCTATAGAATCATGAAGGGCACAGAAATACTCGATAGAAAGGACTTGTTAAACTGGGACAAGAGAAACACAAGAGGACACGGAAAGAAACTCAAAAAACATAGTTATAGAAGAGATCTGAAGAACAGTTTTCCACTTAGAGTGGTGGACACTTGGAACAAATCCGAACACAATCCGTTCCAGGAGGCTGTTCGAATGGCGATTTGTACGAATGGCGAATAATTTTTTCCCATAAGATATAATGTAAATTGGATTAATCCGTTCCAGACCCACAGATTATTGCTTATTGTAATAATATTTTAAGCATAGAATACATAAAAACTATGAAAAACAATAAATATACAGTACTGTACAGTACATGAAATAAAAAAAATCTAACTGGACTTTACCTGTACTGAGGTGAGCTGATGGCATAAGTGGAAGGTGTAGAGGAGGAGGAGGGATGTTGATGTTACTGTTTGGAAGGGGAGTCACCTTCCATATAAACATCGGGTAACATCCCTTCAGGTGTTTTCTCTCTTTCTGGTGTTCTGTCTTTTTGCATTAAAAGAATCTTGAGATTCTCTCTTTAAAAACCTGTCCAATGTTGTCTGCCTTTGACGGTTTCTCATAATTTTTCTAAAATGGTCAATAACATTGTTATTGAACAAACTGATGCTCCTGTTGACCACAGCAGTGTTAGGATGCCATTTTTTCACCACTCTCTGTGTTTTCTCCCAGTGATAACACAGTTATTTAATTTCTGCATTGGAAATACTTCCCTTACTACTTTCCTCCTCTGAAGAAGAAAGTTCTTCAACCACTTCTTCTTGCTGCTCTCTGATTGAATCACTAATCTTTTTTGGACCCATGGCTGCACTATTTTTAATAAAGATAACAAAAAATAGCAATAAAGTAGCATAAAGTTTCACGAAGCTTGCGTGGTTGATGCATAGTTTACGGAAGCTAGCATGAGACTAAGCTGAAGCGATCGCATGGCGCGACCAGTAACACAGTGACGCTGTCCGAATTGCGGGGCAAGTACGAATGACGAGTTGAATTTTACCTTGAACAAGTTGGACGAATAACGAGTTGTATGAATAGAGAGGCGGACGAATGGCGGGGTTCCACTGTATATATATATATAGCTATAGGCAGACTAGGCGATTGCCTAGGCCCCTAAGAAACCAGATGCCCCCGGGGTAGCTTGGAAAATTTAGTATTCCCAGGGCACCAGGGCCCCTGATAAAAAGTTGAAATTTCTATTTGAAAATTGTGGTTCAGTTGAACTGGGTTTGCTGAAACTTCACGAGTCGAACACAGTGAATCATACAGCCAAGGTTCAGCTCTATGATAAATTAGACCCATCATTCCCGTTAACAAGAGAACTAAACAGAACAAACACACAGTAATGGCATCAAAAAGAAGTTATCCCAGCGGCGCAGAAAAAGGAAAGTAAAAGAAACCTGACGAAGAAAAACTGTCAAAGGATAAGGATAAGTCATTTATTTTATAGTTTAAAGAAATATTTTAAACGTTTGCTTTTTATATGGTTTCTGAATATTAGGAATGGTGATGATCATTTTAGACTATTGTGGTAATGGATCATTTAGCTTAGTTTTATTACTTTAACTAGTGTAACGTATCTACTAATGCAGAAAAAATTAAAAGTGACAACTTTGTGACTATTTCAAGCATTAAAGAAAAAATGTATATAAAAATGTTTAACATAAAAACAAATTAACTGCAATTTTCTGTATAACTGCAGTCTGCAACATCACTGTAATAATCAAATGACATGGTCAGGGAGGGTTGTAGAGTTGAAAATGAGGATGATAAGGGGCGTGTTCACTCGCATGTTCTTTTCCCGGTCCAGTCGCGTGATAAATTTGACATCTAGAATCCCTTAGTTTTTTATTTCTTCGAGGATGTCAGACTCGTCCATGGTCATCAAATCTCTGCAGTGGATTGCTCCTCTACAGGAGTTGAGTGACCTAGGGAGGGAGGCAACAACATCGAAGGTATGAAACTTCTTGGCCTTAAGTAAGTTGCGTGTAGCTTTCCCAGAATTGATGGTAACTTTAAGATCTCCTCTTCTAAGTTGGTATCATCTGTATAAAAAGACAGACATTTCTTAAGAATAAAGGGAATGAGTTCAGCTAATCTGGTTTTGTCAGAGTGGAGAAAAAACAACCCAGTCTAATCCGGGTCGATACTAGGGTTGTCAGGGGAAGTGTTTTTCGTTTGCAGAGGTGGAGCTGAAGACTTCATTCTGCACGTCGAGGTGGAGGACAAGCCCCCTGGTACGCAAGAAATGTGCACAGAAGAGCCAAAGGGAACAATACTATAGGGGTCACACAGTTCCTTGGCGACTGGCGACAGCCCCGTGGAATGAAACGCTGGGTGCCCAGTGGGGACGGGGTCTACACTACTCAAAACTACTACAGATTAGTACTAGATTTCGTCTGGCTTATACCAATGGTGTTATTGGTCTAAGTCACTACAGCACTTGTCACGTGCTTACCGTTGGTTCGAGCCCTCGGGTGTACCACGTTTCAATTTCTGCATGTGCCTCCACGATTCTTCCGATGTTGATGGCTTATAATTAAAGTGCATTGTGGTTGATAAAGATGTATATATATATTTATATATATATATATATATATATATATATATGTATGTATATATATATGTATATGTATATATATACATATATATACATATATATGTATATATGTATGTATATATATATATATATATATATATATATATATATATGAGTGGTAGGGTGGTGAGTTTAAACGTTAAGAATCCGTAGAATCCGTTGAAGTTTTATTACTGACGTTTCGCCCAACTAAGACTTCTTCAGTGTGTACACATATAAGACATTTACAACTTCTATATTCACACAGCTCACCCCGTTTCTCCCCGGTCAATGTTGTTGTGTTCTCGCTTTCGTGTAGCTTCGTGGAGAATTAGGCTGCTTACTACCCTCGCTAATTTGACAAAACCGTCCCGATGATTGCTACACGGGAGTGAAGTAATATACGCTGCCTCAATTGTCCTCCTTTCCTTTTTATCAAGTCCATTATGGAGCACCTCTCTTCTCTCCCAATCCGGCAGGTAGCCAAAGTTATCGATATGTACCACTAATGAGTAGAAGGTCCGGTGGGTTTTGACACCATTTTTATGAGGCAGCGTACGAGTATATTACTTCACTCCCGTATAGCAATCATCGGGACGGTTTTGTCAAGTTAGCGAGGGTAGGAAGCAGCCTAATTCTCCACGAAGCTACACGAAAGCGAGATGACAACAACATTGACCGGGAAGGAACGGGGTGAGCTGTGTGAATATAGTTGTCAATGTCTTATATGCATACACTCTGAAGAAGTCCTAGTTGGACGAAACGTCAGTAATAACACCTCAACGGATTCTTGCCGTTTAAACTCACCACCCTACCACTCATTCTGTCTTCACACCTTACACACACACACACACACACACACACACACACACACACACACACACACACATATATATATATATATATATATATATATATATATATATATACATACATATATATATATACATATATATATATATATATATATATATATATATATATATATATATATATATATATATATATATCCTGGTACACTGTGACAAGTTGATGAAGGTGGAAAAAGAAGTCACGGGTCTAGTTCCGAGTTTCTGAGATGATTCCTGACCGGTTTCGCTTTATGCTTCTTCAGAGGAAGCATAGAACGAAACCGGTCAGGAATAAACTCAGAAATTTGGAACTAGGCCCGTGACTTTTTTCCACCTTCATCATATATATATATATATATATATAATATATATATATATATATATATATATATATACATACATATATATATATTCATGAAAAGCTTGAGAGAACTGGAAAGAGGACTCACTAACACAGATATGATAAGACTGGTGGATGATAGAAGTGGCGTTCTATGATTTTCAACTTCTAGTTACTGAAACTGTGGTAATGGTAACGGTGCCTTATATGAGAAAGAACTAGATATGAATTTTAGGTCAACAACAAATTTAGTGACTATTGTTCTAGTCGGTTTCAGTGATTCATTATCTAAAGCCCTTTCTTAGTGAATCAAAAACCGAATGTTCTAATACGGTGTTATGTAGTTGGTGACTGCGCAAGTGTGTTGTAATTGGGTCCTGTAATCCTAAGTTCGTAATTAGTTGATATTAGGTCGACTGTACAATTTCCGTTTGTAAGTTGACTAATCAAATAAAGTAAAGGAATAGAACATACAGTAAGACAGATTTTTTCTTTTATTTTCTTTCATTCCGAAAATGACGATCATGTTTTGAATTTTCAAATACTGCTAGTAGTATCTGTATTCCTGTCATAGACTTTTTCGTTCAGTGAAGACGCTCAATTTGAACATCTGTTACTTTCCGTTGAAGTCAGAATCCTTTGAGAGCTATGGGTGTATTTATTCTATGGGCCTGTGTCATGAGCGTGAAAAGGAGCAAATATATTGGAAAGAAAATGGCAATGAAGTGAATAAAGTTTCGTGTAAGTCGTTAAAACTCTTCATAATTGTTAAACATAATATAGCGGGCGCCCTAACACCTGTGATATATCAGTGCTATGCAAATATATATTTTATTGTTATATCAGTGATATAATATGTGTTGACTTTAATCATACAGAAATATCTCAAATATTCAACGAAATATGTTTTTACATAGTTCTGATACATGGATCAAGTTCGGGTGTCGCTATCATACATGTGAGAATTGGGACTTTTAACATTCATTAATGGATATGTTGGAAAGATATTCGAAAAGTAGGATTTTAGCACCTTTAGGGCAGATCAGGTAGTTCAAAGTTTGTGAATCTGGTATGAACTCTGCAACTTTTTTGCTTTTGGGAAACAACAAATTATTCTATTATTCAAATTATGGTCGGATGCTTGAAGAGGCTTCGACCTATATAAACCCTGTTCAAACCGAGGAGGATTAAATCATATGGTGTGGATACTGCAAACTCTGTATACCTTATAATAGTGGTTACTCAGCGTTTTCATCTTCCAGTGATATCTTCAATGACTGGTTTTCACTATTGTCGGGAAGGGATGGATTGTACTTTCTCTTCCTGCTTACCCGGCCTTGGCATGTAATCCCACACCTACAGGTTTCCTGTCCGATCCGGTCTGACAGCACTTTTTCTTTTCCTTGATCCTCGAGTAAGTTTACATCATATCAATCTGCAGACATACGCACGCACTTACGCCGGCTACAGGAGTTTATAATCTTGTGAAGATTCCAAGGACAAACCATTTTGTGTCTGGCGTTAGACAAGTTAATATCCGTGCGTCTCCATTTGTCAGAAGATCCGAGTAGTGAAAATAATCGAGAAAAGGAATAGAACATACAGTAAGACAGATTTTTTCTTGTATCTTCTTTCATTCCGAAAATGGCGATCATGTTTTGAATTTTCAAATACTGCTAGTAGTATCTGTATTCCTGTCATGGACTTTTTCGTTCAATGAAGGCGCTCAATTTGAACATCTGTTACTTTCCGTTGAAATCAGAATCCTTTGAGAGCTATGTGTGCATTTATTCTATGGGCCTGTGTTATGAGCGTGAAAAGGAGCAAATATATTGGAAAGAAAATGTCATTGAAGTGAATTTGAATATTACAAGAAAATATTATTACCCATAAGATTTTTTATTATGGTGAGCCTTTTTGTTTATTTGAGCATAGCAGATATATTTTTAGAAATACTCCAGGATATTCAGTATGTAATATTTAGATAAAATACACGATTATACAATCATATTTGAGTGCATTTCTCAATCTCGTTCCGTTGGAAAATGTAAGGTGCAGAGGTAAGTTTTGAAAGATTTGTGAGTAGTATGCCGGAGGTGTGTGTTTCTATTATCCGAAGGTTGTGTGATGTGTAATGGATGCATGTATCTGAGGTTTACTATATAGAACTGTGCCAATCTTTCTCATATACTGCTCTATAGGAGAATTTCTATTTTTAAATGTAGGTAGTTTTGTTTGTATTTCCATGTGTTTTCTTTTGTATTCTATACGGCAAGGAACCAAGATGTGGAAACATAATTTAGTGTGGTATTTGTTTATAAAAATTATTTCTTTCTGTTGTCCTAACCATGACCTTGTTACAGTCCTGAGTACATTCGGTGCATTTCTCCAAGTTTATTACTGATTCATTTTCTTTTCTTTGACAAATCTCTACCATCTTCTTGCATATGGGATCCGTTTTTCATTGTTGTTTTCGGAGTCGTGAAATGCAGACCTCTTTTTAAGTTATGTCTTTTTCAGCTGCTAGGCACATTTCGTTGTTTTAGTAAAAAATATTTTGTATTTACTTTAATGTGTGCTCACTTTATCAAATGTATTCAAACGAACACACACACATACAAACACACACCTCGTGGCGCAGTGGTTAGAGTTCCCGGCTGCCACTACGGCGGTCCTGGTTCGAATCCTGCCCAGGGCTCAAATAATTTCAGTATCGCTGCGCTGCGAGTTGTTACTCCAACTCTCGTGGGCGGGGAGTTGGAGGTGTAAGGTCACAGCATTACCCATAGATCGGTCAAATATGAGCTCTGAGCTCTCTTCCAGGAGGGAAATAGCTGTCGATCATGAGTCCAACACGTGATCCAAGACCATGGTGAATCTCTTTTCCGGGAGGATAGTAGCTGTTGATCACGAGTCCAACACGTTATCCAAGACCATGGTGACTTATACATACACGACTCGACGGCGCAATGGCAGCGTTCATATGAGCTGCTACAGCGATCCTAGTTCGAATCCCGCCCAAGGCTGAGATAATTTTAGTATCGCTACGCTGTGAGTTGTTACTCCAACTCTCGTGGGTGGGGAGTTGGGTGTGTGCGTGCGTGTAAGGTCACAGCATTACCGATAGATCAGTCATTTATGAATTCTGAAGAAAAACAAGAAGGGTGCTTATCATTTTAGACAAACAATTGTTAGAACAGATTCCAACTCAAAGTACAAAGTACACAGAAAACAAACCAACAAAGAAGATTATGTCAACTATCTATCAGGTCACGGTGAAAGAATTAAATCAGATATA
Source organism: Oratosquilla oratoria (assembly GCF_046742065.1). Classification (NCBI taxonomy): domain Eukaryota; kingdom Metazoa; phylum Arthropoda; class Malacostraca; order Stomatopoda; family Squillidae; genus Oratosquilla; species Oratosquilla oratoria. The sequence continues at coordinate 70,800,098 of NC_134779.1, forward strand.
ATCATTGAATTCTTCCTACGTGCATACAGAATATGTAGCACAGAATATATAGAAGACGAAATAAAACACATATTTTCAAAAATGAAAATAGCATTATGTACTAAATCCCCTGTAGTACCGGCTGTGATCAATCATACTATGGAGAGAGTGTACAAGGGATCACAAAACGGACAAAACAACACAAAAACGGCTTTAGAGCACACAAAACCAGCAACTCACTTGTAACACACATAGACAAGGCAGGACACCTACCGAATTGGAAAAACATAGAAATATTCCACCAAAGACTCAACAAGAAGATGAGAAAAATTATAGAAGCTGCAGGAATTAGTAAAAATAATTCCAATAACAACTGAGGAGGATTCATCATATGGTCTCTCCCAGCGGCATCACTAGCAATCAAATATTGCAGGAGACGAAAAAGAGGAGCAAGCACCACACGTAAAATATATTTAGAATAGATGTAGTTTACCTTGAAAAAGACCAGTGTCGAAACGTTGGTAATACAACTCAAAGATCTTCTCGTGTTTTGGCGCTCTCTCTCTCTCTCTCTCTCTCTCTCTCTCTCTCTCTCTCTCTCTCTCTCTCTCTCTCTCTCTCTCTCTCTCACTCTCTCTCTCTCTCTCTCTCTCTCAATAAAAAATATATATATATATATATATATATATATATATATATATATATATATGTATATATATATATATATATACATATATATACACGCACACACACACACACACACACAAACAAACACACACACACACACACACACACACACACACACACAGACGCACACACACACACACACACACATATATATATATATATATATATATATATATATATACTTTATATATATATATATATATATATATATATATATATATACCATATATCATAGGCTTTTTCCCCCTTAAAAGGGAGGTAGCCAAAAGAAAAAGGCATAGAAACCACTCCCACCTATTCCGTCCCCTACATACTCCACTCCCCTCTACCCTCTTCCCTCCCTCTTATCTTGGCACCTCCTGGATGACGGGTCATCCCTGCATCTTGTCCACTGCCCTGGGTCAAAAGCAATGTCGCAAGACACAGCACGTCCACAGCAAGGCCTCTTCATTAATTCGGCGACCACCCCTCTCCGTCCCCTCATGCAGAAAAGGAGAAGACGGGGAAAAATTCCTTCGGGCTGCGTCAAATTATTTCTCATGCATACTCCCTCTCCCCCCATCTCCCACTCACTCCCCCTTATGTATCTCAGCATCATCCACACACAACCATTCTCTATTCACCCCTATCTTCTGCCCTCTCCCGTCATTCCTAGACTGACATTCCCCTCATTTCCAATGCCCTTTTTACCTCATTCATCCATCTCATCCTAGGACGTCCCCTCGTGTTCACTCCTTCCACATCTGTCTTCCACACCTCTTTTACTAATCTTTCTTCACTCATTCTTTCCATGTGTCCAAACCATCTTAATACTCTTTCATCAACCCTATCTCCCAATTCCCTTTCCACTCCTGTTCTCCTCATCACCTCCTCATTTCTCACTCTATCTAGCCTAGTAACCCCTATCGCACTTCTGAGGCATTTCATCTCAAACACATTCAAACTCCTTCCCCTTTCCTCTCTTATGTCCCATGTTCCTGTCCCGTACAGTGATGTTGGCACAATCACTCCTTCATATAATCTCTTATAATCGATTCCCAAATGTATACATTTATATATATATATATATATATATATATATATATATATATATATACATATATATATATATATATATATATATATATATATATATACATATGTATGTATGTATATATATAAATCCTATTTACCACTACATACTCTATTGATGCTCTGTCTACCACTCTTCCCTCCACCATCCTCTCCCATGTGTACTTATGCTTGATTTTCTTCTTAGACACTGTATTTGCTATCATTAACTCGCTTTCTAGACACATTTTCACCATCAACTTTCCACTACGATTCTTTCCTGGAATTCCACATTTCCCAACCACTCCATCAATTGGATCATCTCCTACCCTAGCATTAAGGTCTCCCAGTACTATATCATTGATATTTCTCCCTAAAACCATTATGCACTCATTTAAATCTATCCAAAATCCTCCCTTTCTTCTACGCTCTTCTCACTGCCAGATCCATATGGACTTACAAAAACCCACATCTCCTTTCCCAGTTTCACCTTCATCCACATTATCCTTGAGGAAACCTCCTTCCACTCCACTACACGTTTACCTATCTCTTTACTTACTAGTATAGCCACCCCTTCCCTCCCTCACCCTCTCTTCACTCCTGATAACCTCCCACTTACACTCCCAAACTTACACTCTTCCTTCCCTTTCAGCTTAGATTCACTCAAAGCCAACACATCCATCTTTCTTTTTACAAACATACTACCTATCTCTTCCCTTTTTCTCTCATCTGTACCACATCCACGCACATTAAAAGACTATGTAGTGGTAAATAGGATTATGATAGGAAGAGTGAAGGATGTACATGTGCTAAGGGGAGAGGGTGGGGGAATATCGGATCATTTTTTGGTGGAAGGTAAGTTGACAGTGGAGGATAGATGGAGAAAGAGAAGAGGGACAAAAGGTAGGGAGGTGCTTAGAGTGAACTCTTTAAATGAAAAGGAAAAGGAGATGGAGTACAAGAAGAAGCTGAAGGAGGAGTGGGAGGGAGTGAAGGATAGAGTAGAGCTAGGAGTGGAGGGGCAATGGGGATGGTTCAAGGAGGGAGTCACAAAGTGTGCAAAGATGGTGTGTGGAACAAGAAGGACAGGAGGAAATAGAAGGAAGGGTAGTGAATGGTGGGATGAGGAAACAAAGAAGGTTGTAGAAGAGAAGAAGCAAGCTTTCACAGATTGGTTACAAAATAGGACGAGGGAGTCATATGAGAGGTACAAAGAAAAGAAAAGAGAAGTAAAGCAAAGGTAAAGGAGGCAAAGAGGAGAGCAGATGTGAAGTGGGGTAAGAGTATGACAGAAAATATTGAAAGTAATAAAAAGATGTTTTGGAAAGAAATTAAGAGAGGAAGAGGAGGCGAATCAAGTAGAGAAGAAAAGCTAAAAGGTGCAGATGGAGAGATGATAATGGAAGAGAAGGCAGTAAGGGGAAGATGGGCAGAATATTTTAGGGAGTTGCTAAATGTAAAGGAGAATAAGGAGGGAAAGATAGCTGCAGTGGGAAATGCTAAGAAGATGACCGTGATGAGTGAGGAAAATGGAGGAGAAATAAGGAAGGAGGAAGTGAAGGCAGTTATTAAGACGATGAAAGCAGGTAAGACACCTGGTCTGGATGGATGCCATGCAGAACGTCTAAAAAAAAAAAAAAAAAAAAGAGATACAGTGACGGTGGACTGGCTGGTAAGGTTATCTAATGTTTGCTGGAGAGAAGGTAGAATGCCGGAGGACTGGAGGAGTGCCTGTATAGTTCCACTTTACAAGGGAAAAGGGGACAAGTGTGAAAGTAGTAGTTTCAAAGGGATTAGCTTGTAAGTGTAGTTGGGAAGGCTTATGGGAAGATCTTGATTGAGAGGATTAGGAGAGGAACAGAGGAGTAATTGGTGAGGAAAAGTGTGGATTTAGGACGGGTAGAGGTTGTGTAGATCAGATCTTTGTGGTAAGACAAATATGTGAGAAAGCTATAGGAAAGGGGAAGGATGATTTTTGGGCCTTTATGAACCTGGAAAAGGCTTACGACTGGGTAGGCAGAAAGGCGCTGTGGGAGATTTTGCGGATATATGAGATAGGAGCTGTCAAGAGTTTTTATGAGAGTAGTAGAGCTTGTGTCAGAATTAGAAATGGAGAGAGTGAGTGGTTCGAGGTAAAGGTGGGACTTCGTCAAGGATGCGTTATGTCACCCTAGCTGTTCAACTTATACATAGATGGGGTAGTGCGAGAGGTAAATGCAAGTGTAGTGGGTCAGGGATTGGAGATGGTTAAAGAAAATGGAGAAAAGTGGGAGGTGAGCCAGCTGTTGTTTGCTGACGACACTGCGCTTGTGGCAGGATCCGAGGAGGGATTGAGGAAGTTGGTGACAGAGTTTGGGAGAGTGTGTGATATAAGAAAGCTGAAGATAAATGTGGGTAAAAGTAAGGTGATGAGATGTACAAGGGGTGAAAGGGCAGTAGACTGGAAGTGAGCATTAAGGGAGAGCGACTGGAGGAAGTGGATAGTTTTAGATACTTGGGTGCAAATGTGGTAGGAAAAGGTGGAGTGAAGGTGGAGGTAGAATGTAGATTGAGAGAAGCAAGTAAATGCCTTGGTGGATTAAAAAGTGTAATGAGGAATAGACATTTGGGAATGGATGCTAAGAGGAGACTATATGAAGGAGTTATTGTGCCAACAGCACTGTATGGAGCAGAAACATAGAATATAAGAGAGGAAGAGAGAAGGAGTTTGAATGTGCTTGAGATGAGGAGTCTGAGAAGTATGATGGTGGTTACTAGGCTAGATAGAGTGAGAAATGAGGAAGTGAGGAGGAGAACAGGGGTGGAAAGGGAGTTGGGAGATAGGGTTGATGAAAGAGTATTAGGATGGTTTGGACACATGGAAAGCATGAGTGATAAAAGGCTAGTAAAAGAGGTATGGAAGGCAGATGTGGAGGGAGTGACCATTAAGGGACGCCCTAGGATGAGGTGGATGGATGGGGTGAAGGGGGCTTTGGGGAAGAGGGGAATGTCTGTTGAGGAAGGACGAGAGAGGACAGTAGACAGGGGTGAATGGAGAATGGTTGTATATGGATGATGTTGTGATACATGAGGTGGAATGGGCGGGGGGATGGGGGGTGAGGTAGTATGTGTGAGCAAAATTTGACGCAGCCCGAAGGGATTTCTCCCCGTCTTCTCCTTTATGCATGGAGGGACAGAGAGGGGGGGTCGCCGACTTAATGAAGCGGCCTTGGTGTGGATGTGCTGTCTTGCGACACTGTTTCTGACCCAGGCAGTGGACAAGGTGCAGGGATGACCCGTCATCCAGAAGGTGCTAAGATGGGAGGGAGGGTGGAGGGGTGTGGAGTGTATTCAGGGATGAAATGGGTGGGAATGATTTTATGCCTTTTCCTTTTTGGCTACCTCCCTTGAAAGGGGGAAAAAGTCTTGGTATATGTATGTATGTATGTATGTATATATATATATATGTACATATATATATATACATATATATGTACATATATATATGCATATATATATGTACATATATATATGCATATATATATACATATATATATATACATATATATATATATATATATATATAGAGAGAGAGAGAGAGAGAGATTTTTGCTAGTAACCACGAGGAAATTTAAAGAACGGAATACTAAACGTTTTCGTCTATTAAGACATTTTCAAAGTACAAAGTGTCACAACAAAGTATAACTTAAATACAAAAGTATAGAAAACAGGAGAGGTCACTCAACGTAAATACGTAAGGATTATCTTACAAAGAAACAAAAAAAAATGGGTGAAAATTGAAACAGGTGATAAAATGTCACTCATCATAAAAACATAAGGATGACAATTGACTAGGTGATAAAAGGACATTCAACATAAATACATAAGAAATATCCTACAAAGAAACAAAATATAAATGATAATAACAAGAAATAAGAATGGTGACAATTGACACATGTGATTCAACATAAATACATAAGGATTGTCTTACAAAGAAACAAAAATAGAAATAATAATAATAAATATATGCATGTACATACATATATATATGCATGCATGCACACGCATACATATACATAATAGAAAATAATAATAACAAGAATAAATAAATAAAAATGGGTGACAGTTGACACAGGTGAAAAAAAGGTCACACAAGATGGCTAAGGCGGAGCTTTGGGACATTGTCCTACAATTGGGTTAATAACAAAATTATCTAGTTTAAAAAGACCAGCGCTTAAATTGAGATTTTCATTGAAAGTTCTTTTTAATGAGACACGATTCAATTATATTCCTTATCAAATAAGAATTACTTGAAACAATTTCTTGGAAACTGTCCCAATCAATACGGTGATTGTAGTCTCTAATGTGAGCAAAAATCCCACTTGAAAATTGGCCAGTACGGACACTATACTTATGCTGGTTCAATCTAAGTTTTAATTCATTGCCAGTTTGAACAATATAACAAGAATTGCAATTCTTGCAAGGGATAGAGTAGACACAACCCGCCGAATTATCCGGTGAATTCTTGATAAGAAGTTCTTTGATTGTATGGTTCTTAAACACAACATTAACATTAAAATTACGTTGAGTGACCTCTCCTGTTTTCTATACTTTTGTATTTAAGTTATACTTTGTTGTGACACTTTGTACTTTGAAAATGTCTTAATAGACGAAAACGTTTAGTATTCCGTTCTTTGAATTTCCTCGTGGTTACTAGCAAAAAAAAAAAAATATATATATATATATATACATATGATACACATATATATATGCAGACAAACCAATGGGAAAATGAAAGAGATGAGACCGAGCGCTTTCGTCTATTCAGACATTTTCAAGGTATAGATACATAAAAGAGACAAGTATATATACTCAGAGGGTTAAGGTGGATCTCTCCCAGTGCCATATTGGCTCAAGTGTCCGGACATTTGGTTTACAATTTTTGTCATGATAAATTCATCCAATTTGTATAATCCTTGACTTAAATTTAAATTATTAACAAATGTATTCTTGATCAGACTGGATTCTATGATGTTTCTATTCAAATAAGAATTACTTTTGACAATTACTTTAGCTTCATTCCAATTGATACAATGGTTAAAATCCCTAAGATGGACAAATAACGCGTTGGACGTTTGACCACTTCTAACGCTATATATGTGTTGCTTTATTCTAACATTTAATTCCTTTCCAGTCTGACCAATATAGCATTTGTTGCAATCTTTACATGGAATTTTATATACACAGCCTTCCTTATTTTCGGGGGAATTTTTAATCAAAAGACTTTTGACTGTGTTGGAGTTCCTTAAAATGGTTTGGATGTTGAAATTCTTAAGAATATGAGGCAATTTAATGAAGTTGTCATGATAAGGAAGAACGAGAATATTTTTAGAATTAAAATTTTCTTTAGTTTTGTCCTCAAAATAAGACTTTCTAGCAATTTTTTGAGAAATTTCAATTAGATGATTTGGATACTTTAATTTTAAAGCTATGTCATTTATTCTTGAGAATTCATCATCCAAAAACTCCGGACTACAAATCCGATAAGCACGAAGGTACATTGAAGATAACATAGATGCTTTGGTCCTGTAATGATGAGAAGAGTAAAAATGAACATATGAAAGAACATTGGTGGGTTTCCTATAAACATCAAATTTGAAAGACCTTTCGTTTCTGTATATCAATACATCAAGGAAAGGTAATTGATTATTTTGTTCTATTTCCATGGTAAAATTGATTGAAGGGACTAAGGCATTAAGTTGTGACAAGAAAGTTGACGGGTCAGCATTAATAGGCCAAATGCACAAAATATCATCAATGTACCTAAACCAAGTAACATTTTGGGGGAGAATATTGGGTAACAACTTTGTTTAAAAAAATTCAATATAAAGATTGCTAAGAATTGGAGAAATCGGATTACCCATTGCCATACCGAAATTCTGTAAATAATAGTTACCGTTAAACACAAAATGAGATTGCAAAACACACAATTTAATTAAATCAATAATGGTGGCAGTAGGCAGTGGTAAATCAAATTTCTCCAATTCTTCTTCAAGATACACTAATAAATAAAAAACCGGAACACGAGTAAATAACGAAGTGATATCATAACTAATAAGAGAAAAATCATAGTTAATTATAAGGTTATTAAGTTTGTTAACTAACTCTACATTGTTGTGTATGTGGCTGTGGGAAATTGTCCCTACTAGAAGGCTCAAAACGGACACAAGCCACTTGGACAAATTGTACCCAGCAGATCCTCGGGAACATGTATTGGGTCTCACAGGGTTGTTCGGTTTGTGAGTTTTAATCAACCCATACATGTATGGAAGTGATGGTGAATTCGAGGAGAGCTGCTTGATCAAAATGTCATGTCCTTTTAAAATGCTTTTTAACTTAGTGGTGAAATTCTTATTGACAACATCTAAAGGATTTTTCTTTAATTTAGTGTACGTATTTTTGTCATCTAAGAGGTCATCCATTTGTCATCCTCTTAGATGACAAAAATACGTACACTAAATTAAAGAAAAATCCTTTAGATGTTGTCAATAAGAATTTCAACACTAAGTTAAAAGGCATTTTAAAAGGACATGACATTTTGATCAAGCAGCTCTCCTCGAATTCACCATCACTTCCATACATGTATGGGTTGATTAAAACTCACAAACCGAACAACCCTGTGAGACCCATTACATGTTCCCGAGGATCTGCTGGGTACAATTTGTCCAAGTGGCTTGTGTCCGTTTTGAGGTTTCGCAGCAATTGAGGCAGATAGATTCAAAGTGTATGAAAGAGAAGTTCTAAAAAGAACAGAGAAGGAAAATAAATTTATAGGGCTACTTGAAGACGACCCCAATCCTCCTAAGATGTGTAGACCAGGATCTATATATACCAGGTCTTACCACTTCCGACCGAATTTCGAGGGTGTTGGCGCAGCGGGCCCATGAACGTCACCTGGCTGTTCAAAGTGGGGTTCGCGCATCCTATCGCTGTCAGTTGTAGCTGGTGCGTCACTCGGGTATGTTGCTGCCTCCGCTCGCACCTCTCCACGCAATTAGTTACATTCTGACAATGAAGATCTGTATATACCGGTATATATAGATCTTGACAATATGGCTTATTGTGACATTAAGGATTGTGGCTCAAACCAAAGAGGAAGTAAGCCAAATGTCAATTCTCATCGTTTCCCTGCAAACACACACACACAAATGTGAACGTGTACACATATAAGTACACACGACGATATCTCCCCTTCCCGTAAAATACAAGTATATAAACGCAAACACACACACACACACACACGTGAACGTGTATACATACTGTATAAGCACACACGACAATATCTCCCCTTCCCGTAAAATACAAGTATATAAATACACACACACGAACATATATACAGTATAAGTGACTCGGTGGTACGGTTGGTAGGGACTCAGATTTCTGGGACAACAATAACAGCATTACCTAGTTCGTATCCCGCCCAAATATGAAAATTTTCATCGTTTCCCTGCAAATAAATAAACACACACACACAAGTGTACACATACTGTATAAGCACACACACACACACACACGTGTACACATACTGTATAAGCACACACGACGATATCTCCCCTTCCCGTAATATACAAGTATATACTGTAAATACACACACACGTTCAATTGAGTAAGAGACTCGGTGGAGCGGTTGGTAGAGACTCAGACGTGGAAGACGCAATTATCGGTGATATCTGGTTCGAATCCTGCTTAAGCTTGAATTTTTTCAGTATTGTTGCGCTTCGAATCGTTACTCCAACTCTCGTGGGCGGGGAGTTTGGGATGTGTGTGCGTGTAAGTTTATAGATAGGACATACGAGCTCTGAGCTCTCTTCCGGGAGGGAAATAGCTGTCGATCACGAGTCCAACACGTGATCCAAGAGACCAAGGTGAATCACACACACATACACACACACATGTGAACGTGGACACATATAAGCACACACGACGATATCTCCCCTTCCCGTAAAACACAAGTACATAAACACACACACACACACAAACACATACACACACACACACACATACACACACACACACACACACACACACACACACACGCACACACACATACACACACACATGTGAGCGTGTACACATATAAGTACACACGACGATATCTCCCCTTCCCGTAAAATGCAAGTATATAAATACACACACACATACATACGCACACACACACACTCACATGTGAACGTGTACACATATAAGCACACACGACGATATGTCCTCTTCCTGTAAAATACATGTATATAAATGCACACACACATACACACACACACACACACACACACATACACACACACACACACACACACACACTGATAATAGCAATGAGCTAGAGAGAGAGAGAGATAACGGGGGGAAAATATAATAGTTCCAGTCTTCATTGGCGTTTCACAGTTTTCTTCAGTGTTTCACAAAGAGAAAACGCAACCATCCAGATGACGTCAGAAACTGCGCAGAACGGCTCAAACGGTTAGACCTGGTGTATATAGATCTTGGTGTAGACTGCTTAAAATCAACAAACCTAACGTTCTCATGAGACTCAACTTCAGGGGTTGGCAGTGCACCACCACAGACTCGCGAAATGTCTGGCAAAACTGTCATCTCAGGTAATGGAGTCGATCAGAAACGTATGTGATTCACCATGATTCACCATAGTCTTGGATCACGTGTTGGACTCGTGATCGGCGGTTATTACCCTCCCAGATGAGAGCTCAGAGCTCGTATGACCGATCTATGGGTAATATTGAGACCTTACACTCACACACACACCCAACTCCCCGCCCACGAGAGTTGAAGTAACAACCCGCAGCGCAGCGATACTGAAATTATTTCAGCCCTGGGCGGGGCTCGAACCCGGACCGCCGTAGTGGCAGGCGAGAACTCTAACCACAGTGCCACGATGTGTGTGTGTGTGTGTGTGTGTGTGTGTGTGTGTGTGTGTGTGTGTGTGTGTGTGTGTGTGTGTGTGTGTGCTCGTGCGTGTGTGTGTGTGTGTGTGTGTGTGTGTGTGTGTGTGTGTGTGTGTGTGTGTGTGTGTGTGTGTGTGTATGTGTGTGTGTATTTACCTACTAGTATTTACCTAATTGTATTTTGCGGGAAGGGGAGCTATACTCGTGGTGTCCCGCCTTTGTATCTCGCAGTGTCTAGTTTGCTTTTAAACCCATGTATATTTTTTGCACATACTATTTCATTGTCCAGTTTGTTCCAATTGTTCACTACTCTATGTGGAAAACTGATTTTCTTCAGTTCTCTTCTGTAGCTGTTTCTTGTGTGTTTGCGTGTGTGTACATGTGTGTATGTGTATATAATATATATATATATATATGTGTGTGTGTGTGTGTGTGTGTGTGTGTGTGTGTGTGTGTGTGTGTGTGTGTGTGTGTGTGTACAGTATAGTATTAATGTAGAACAATGTGCCAGTATAGGACAAAATATAATTTTAGGATATAATGTCGCTAGAGGACGAAATGTTACATTAGGATGTAATGTCATAGGACAAAATGTCGCAATGGGATGTAATGACAGTGGAGGACAAAATATCACGATGGGAAGTAATGATAGTGGAGGACAAAATATCACGATAGGATGTAATGATAATGGAGGAGAAAATATCACGGTAGGATATAATGTCAGTGGAGGACAAAATATAATTTTAGGAAGGGATACCGGACAGAATGTCAATGAAGGCCAAAATATCATGATAGGATGTAATGACAGTGGAAGACAAAAGATCATGATGGGATGTAATTATAGTGGAGGAAAAAATATCACGGTAGGATATAATGTCACTGGAGGACAAAATATAATTTTAGGAAGGGATGCCGGACATAATGTCAATGAACGACGGGAGGCCGGCGTAAATCACGGTGACGTAGGGGGACAAAATGTACAAAAGAGATCGGATGACCGTGATCGACCAGATGTCCGTGATGGGGGAAATGTTAATTTTAATGGGAGAAATGTTAATGAGGCATTGAATGTCAATGAAGGACCAAATAATAATATAGAGCAAGGTATAAATAAAAAACAAAATGATAATGTAAGACATGATATTGAAACTCAAAATGTGTCAAAAAGAAATAATCACGAGTTCCTTAAAACCATGTACTTTAATGCTCGTAGTATTAGGAACAAATTTCAAGAAATACAGACGTATGTCAAAAGCGAAAATTTCGATATGATAGGAATAACCGAGACATGGTTAAATGGTACAGAGTTCGAAGCTGAATTTAATATTGCGGGATTTAAACACTTTCATCAGGATAGAAACCACAAGAAAGGGGGGGTGTTCTATTGTACGTTGAAAACAATGTTCATGATTGTGTTTTAGAGAAAGTGAAACAGGATGCATATGATAGTTTGTGGGTTGAGTTACCCAAACAAATGGACAAAAAATGAATATAGGTGTAATATATAGACCAAAGACATTATCATTAGCAGACGACAAACTGTTATTTCAAGAACTGTCTAGTTTCTGCAACCGGGATTTGTTGATAATGGGTGATTTCAATTTTACTGACATTGATTGGATGACCTTTGAAGATGGCCATATAGGTAATCGCTTGATTGATTTTCTTGGTGACAGTTACTTAATTCAGCATCTAAAAGAGCCCACAAGATATGGAAACTTACTCGATCTATTGATCACTAGCTGCGAAAGCATGGTAACTGATGTAGAAGTCGGTGAATCTGTTGCAAATAGCGATCACAACTTAGTTAGATTCAAACTCCTAAACAATTTTAGAATAGATACTTGTGTTTCTAAAAGACCCGATTTCAGTAAAGCTCAGTTCACAGGACTACGTCAAGAGCTTCAGCTTACAGATTGGGAGGCAAAATTAAACGAAAGGCCTGTAGATCAGATGTGGGAAATATTTCAAAATACGCTCACTAAGATGAATCAAACTTACATTCCTTTTAAGGACAGACGTCCCCCAAATCAGGCTCGCCCAAAGTGGCTCGACAAAGAAACTGAAAAAAGTATTGCTAAAAAGAGACAGGCTTATAAGAAATATAAGTACTCCGGTGCATCTTATGACTTTGAAAGTTATGTATCAATACAGAGAGATTTAAAAAAGACAATAAGAAAAAGAAAACGACAATACGAAATGAACATCGCTGATAGATCCAAAGAGAATCCCAAAGAATTCTATAGTTACATTAGAGATAAAAAGGTTATTAGGAATCACACTGGTCCACTATTATCTGCTGACGGTCAACTTGAATATTCAAATGAAGGAATGTGTAATATCTTAAACAATTATTTTAGCTCGGTATTCGTAAACGAAATACCTCAAAGTGAATTCCAAACTGAAACCTGTGAAAAGTCTAGGGTAAACTTACTCACTACGGTAAATATAACAAAAGAAAAAATTAAAAGGTGTATAGATAAACTCAAAGTTAATAAAACACCAGGGCCTGACGGTTGGCATCCAAGAATCTTAAAGGAAATGAAAAATTAGATTGTTGTTCCATTAGAAATTATTTTCAAGAAATCCATCATATCCGGAGATGTCCCAAGAGAATGGAAGCTAGCTAACGTTACTCCCATATTCAAGAAAGGTGACAAAAAGAAGCCAAATAACTATAGGCCTATAAGTTTGACTTCAATCGTAGGAAAAATAATGGAAACTATCATCAGAGATGCTATCGAAAAATCATTTAGAAAGTAACTTTTTTATAAATGATAGCCAGCATGGTTTCAGACGGAAACGTTCTTGCGTGACTAACTTACTCGAATTCTACAACATAGTTATCTCGAATTATGACAAAAGAAACAATATAGATTTAATACATCTAGACTTTGCAAAAGCTTTTGATACCGTCCCACACGAAAGACTACTTACTAAGTTAGCTTTACGCGGAATAAGTGGTAGCCTATTAGGTTGGACTAGTAACTGGTTGAATGGTCGAAAACAGAGAGTTGTTTTAAATGGAAAAACTTCTAGATGGAAAAATGTTACAAGTGGAGTTCCTCAGGGTTCCGTTCTTGGGCCACTTCTATTCATGGTACATATAAATAATATAGACCATGGACTAAAATCTACTGTTTCCAAATTTGCTGATGATACAAAACTGTGCGGAGTGGCAAATGATCACTCAAACCCATTAGATATTCAAGAAGATTTAGATCAATTACAGTAATGGTCTGAAAAGTGGCTAATGAGATTTAACACAAGTAAATGCAAGGTAATGCACATAGGTAAAAATAACAGTAAGTACGATTACAAGTTATTTGGAAATTCGTTAACAAAAGTGGATAGCGAAAAAGATCTCGGCGTAATTATCAGTAACGACCTCAAATCATCCAAGCAGTGTATTTCAGCCTCTGAGAAAACAAATAAGGTTCTAGGACTGATTGCGCGATCTTTTGATTTCAAAAGTCCATCACTCATTAACAAGCTATATAAATCGTTAGTTCGTCCACATTTGGAATATGCTGTTTCCGTATGGTCACCGAATCTCATTAAAGACATTGACAGACTGGAAAAAGTACAACGGCGGGCCACAAAACGGATTCCAAACATCAAAAATAAATCATACGAAAATCGACTAAACCTAACATTTTATACTGTACATACATACATACATACATACATACATACATACATACATACATACATACATACATACATACATACATACATACATACATACATACATAAATACATATATACATACATACATACATACATACATACATACATACATACATACATACATACCAAGGCTTTTTCCCCCTTACAAGGGGGGTAGCCAAAAAGGAAAAGGCATACAATCATTCCCACCCATTCCATCCCTGAATTCACTCCACACCCCTCCACCCTCCCTCTTATCTTAGCACCTCCTGGATGACGGGTCATCCCTGCACCTTGTCCACTGCCCTGGGTCAGAAGCAGTGTCGCAAGACACAGCATATCCACAGCAAGGCCGCTTCATTAAATCGGAGACCCCCCTCTCCGTCTCCCCATTGTATAAAAGGAGAAGACGGGGAGAAATCCCTTTGGGCTGCGTCAAATTTTCCTCACACATACTACCTCACCCCCCATCCCCCCGCCCATTCCACCTCATGCAATCACAACATCATCCATATACAACCATTCTTCATTCACCCATGTCTTCTGTCCTCTCCCGTCCTTCCTCAACAGACATTTATATTGGACTAATATATCAAAACCAGAATCCTAACATTGTATGTAGGACAAATATATCAACTATTGACTTATTCAATGCAGTATAAGTTAATATAAACATTTATAGTGAAATGAGAAACTATTTTTAAGGCACTTTTATGCTTTGAAATTCCAATTTTAGCCGGACTTAACAGGTATTATTGTATGAGGTTAGTGGACACCAGGGTTGGCGATTTTTCTTTTTATATATATATATATATATATATATATATATATATATATATATATATATATATATATAAAAAATCGATTCTTTTTATTTAAATAAGATTTATTTGATTTAAATAGATTTTTTTATAGATTTTAAATATTGTGTGATTGCTATCTGATATGCAATCTGATTGCTAAAGGACATTTTTAGCATATCAATATAAGGAGCAGTGTTATATAGACTTACCACAAGTATACAAGGAACGGTATAAGCCGTATGTGAGGACGGAATCCTCAGGTTCACTCGAATCCTCCAAGAGTTTTCTCATCTTGGTGACATTTGCTGCATTGTCTGTCAAAACTTTTCCTCTTCATTTAAAGAGTTCACTCTATGCACCTCCCTACCTTTTGTCCCTTTCCTCCTTCTCCATCTGTCCTCCACTCTCAACTTACCTTCCACTAGAAAATGATCTGATATTCCCCCACCCTCTCCCCTTAGCACATGTACATCCTTAACTCTTCCTATCATAATCCTATTTACCACTACATAGTCCATTAAAGCTCTATCTACCACCCTTCCATCCACCACCCTTTCCCATGTGTGCTTATGCTTGACTTTCTTCCGAAACACTGTATTTGCTATCATCAACTCTCTTTCTAGACACATTTCCACCATCAACTCTCCACTACGATTTTTTCCTGGAACTCCACATTTCCCAACCACTCCATCAATTGGATCCTTTCCTACCCTAGCATTAAGGTCTCCCAGTACTATTACATTTACACTTCTCCCTAAACCCTCTATGCACTCATTTAAATCTATCCAAAAGGCCTCCCTTTCTTCTACACTCCACATCTCCTTTCCCAGTTTCATCTTCATCCACATTATCCTTGAGGAAACCTCCTTCCACTCCACTACACCTTTACCTATCTCTTCACTTACTAGTATAGCCACCCCCTCCCTCCCTCGCCCTCTCTTCACTCCTGATAACCTCCCACTTACACTCCCAAACTTACACTCGCCCTTCCCTTTCAACTTAGTTTCACTCAAAGCCAACACATCCATCTTTCTTCTCACAAACATACTACCTATCTCTTCCCTTTTACTCTCATCTGTACCACATCCACGCACATTAAAAGACCAAAACCTTAGGGTGCTGGTCCGAGAACTTCCAGACCCTCTTATGTCTTTGCTTTTACTTTTAGGAATGTGACCTGTGGGGCTACAAGGAGAAGGATGGAATGGGTGGGAGTGATTTTGTGCCTTTTCTTTTTTAGCTACCTCCCTAGTAAGGGGGAAGAAGACTTGGTATATGTATGTATGTATGTATGTATGTATGTATGTATGTATGTATGTCAAAACACCTCCAATGTGACAACCAAAATCTTGTTCAGCCTTCTTGATCGAATTTTATACAAGTTGTAGAAGATATTCAGCAGTGTGAGATTTCCTTGATGTGTCTATTGTGTCAACTAAATAATTCTGACCAGTGGATGTTGTTAGAGTGACTCATAGTATGGGCCCATTATGGATGTTAGACCACCCATCAATTCAAAGACATACAGTTTCATTATTCAGGTCATCTACACACTTTTGATATTCCTTTTCATACACAAGATCCAAGTACTTATCAGCAATATCTTTTCTGGATGGAGGAATATAACCTGGCCTCAGGTTCCGAACCATCTTGAGAAACTGAGGATGCTGAACAAGACGAAATGGTGAATTTGTAGCAAATATAATTCTTGCAACTTCTTTGTCGAGATTTACCTTTTGAGAGGCTGAAGTTTTTATGATAAATCTGTCCAGAGATGTTGATGACTTTCCTTTAGAAGAAAATAATTTAGCAGAAGTGGCGCCTGTGGAGATGTCTGACAGTGACCTTTTTAATGGTGGAGTCAGGCTTGCAGATAATTCAAGTGGAGCCGATAATGAAGGGATTGAAGCTGTTGATACAGATCCTGAAATGGAAACAGAAAATTTTAGCATATTACATAATTTATAAATGAATAAATAGATGAATGAATACAGTGTGATTTAGGCTACTTTTGAGTACAGTAGTTATTCTTTTAGATAATGATCATATTCACACAAGCCACTAAATTATTTGGAAATAATTGACAGGATATGAAATAGGTGGGCTTGGAATTCAGCCCACACAGGATTCAGTCCACTTTTAAATTCACTAAAAATAATGGATTAGTTGGGTTACAGTGTGATTTAGGCTACTTTTGAGTACAGTAGTTATCTTTTTAGATAATGATCATATTCACACAAGCCACTAAATTATTTGGAAATAATTAACAGGATATGAAATAGGTAGGCTTGGAATTCAGCCACACAGAGGATTCAGTCCACTTTTAAATTCACTAAAAATAATGGATTAGTTGGGTTAGATTAGGCTAAATCCCTTTGGGCTGAATCCCATGTGGGCTGAATTCCAATGAAACCTATGAAATATATTACACAATGTTGAATGAAATGAATAACAATCATCTAGGCCCCAAAGTTGAGTGGATACAGTATATTATAGTGATATAGTCATTACCCAAATTTAGAAGTAATGAAGTTGAAGTATCATCTCTTTAGGCTTTCACATTTTTATTGCACATGCTCTCTATTGTTCACCAAATTTATATAGATGCGTATGAAAAGGGAGAAATGCACACAATATAAGTAAAATTATTTACCTGGGTCATCAATTTCTTCTGTATGCTGTGGCTGACCTTGGCATTTATCTCTGTGAGATTTTAATCTTGACACAATGCCCTGAAGTTCCTGGCTGCAGTCTTTGCATTTAGCTAGGTACCCTTTGCCAGAAGTTGTTGGTAGTTTTTCAAAATGATTCCAGACAGGATAATTTTTTCTGCCTAAAGGAACCAATCTGCCAGGTCCAGAAGACATCCTTCCTGGTTGATTCCAAAGTAGCAACTAACTCAGTGAGAAGCTGCTTACCTAGAACAAGTTTCAACAAGAATCTTGTTGAAACTTGTTGTGGGCTGCACAGTGATATATACTACATGTAGGCTTATACCGTTCTTTGTATACTTGTGGCGAGTCTGTATAACACTGCTCCCTATATTGATGTGCTAAAAATGTCGTTTAGCAATCAGATCGCATATCAGATAGCAATCCCACAATATTTAAAATGTATAGAAAAAAAACTATTTAAATCAAATAAATCTGATTTAAATAAAAAAATCTATTTTCTATATTTTTGAAAAAGATAAAAAAAAAAAAAAAATCGCCATCCCTTGTGTCCACTAACCACATACATTAATACCTGTTAAGTCCGGCTAAAATTGTAATTTAAAAGCATAACAGTGACATAAAATAGTTTCTTATTTCACTATAAAAGTTTATATTAACTTATACTGCATTGAATAAGTCAATAGTTGATATATTTGTCCTATATACAATGTTAGGTTTTTAATTTTTATATATTTGTCCAATATAAAATGTTAGGTTACAAAGAAAGCAATTGCCTCCGCTAGCGAACCCAGGGATCTGAGTGCGCACGTCCTGTGTAATAGTAGTCCTTGGTGTGTGTGTGTATATATATATATATACATATATATATATATATATATATATACATATATATATATATATATATATGCACACACACACATACACACACACACACACGCACACCAACACACACACACACACACACACACACACACACACACACACACACACACACACACACCCGGTGGCGGATTGGTAAGGCACTGGCCTCACAAGCCGGAGAACCGGGGTTCGATTCCCCGGTCGGGCGGAGACAAGTTGGGTTTGTCTCCTTTCACGTGTAGCCCCTGTTCACCTAGCAGCGAGTAGGTACGGGACGTTAGTCAAGGAATTGTGACCTTGCATTCCCGATGTGTGGAGTGTGAGTGGTCTCAGACCTTCCCAGAGATCTGCTAATAATGAGCTCTGAGCTCACTGCCGTAGGGTGGTGTCTGGCTGTCTCGAAAAGAAGCTGCAGCAGATCCGAGGTGAATACACACACACACACACACACACACACACAAGAGGACACGGAAAGAAAATCAAGAAAGACAGCTATAGAAGAGATCTCAAAAAGAACAGCTTTCCTCACAGAGTAATAGACAGTTGGAACAAGTTAGATGAGAAAGTGGTGTGTGCAAAAACAATACATCAATTTAAAAGTAGTTTAGAAGAAATGAAATATGAAGACGGGACACCACGAGCAAAGCTCCCCTTCCCGTAAAATACAACTAGGTACAACTAGGTAAATACACACACACACACACACACACACACACACACACACACACACACACACACACACACACACACACACATATATATATATATATATATATATGTGTATGTATATATATATATATATATATATATATCTATATAGTCAAGTTCAGTAGTTTTTCAGACAGGGTAGGTTGGATTGTGATTAGGTTGTGTAAAAGATACACTCTAAAAATAGTTCAGGTTTATGCAGCTACATCACAGAGTTCAGACGATGAAGTTGAGTCCTTCTATGATGATTTAAGTCAGGTAATGGATCAAGAAACAAATAAGTACACGTTGGTAATAGGAGACTTTAATGCTAAAGTGGGGAAGAAGATGGGAGATGAGACGTGGATTGGGAAGTTTGGAATAGGTGAAAGAAATGACATGCGAAATGTTAGTCAATTTTGCAGAGAACACGAGGATAATGAATACTTTCTCCCAAAAGCGTGTAAGTCGTAAATGGACGTGGAGAAGTCCAAATAGAACAACAAAGAACGAAGTAAACTTTATTTGCTCTAAAAAATAGAAAACGAGGAAAAGCACCTGAGGAAGGTGGTATATCGATAGATCTCTTGAAAGATGAAGGGAAAGAAGTTCATATTAAGTTAGCTCAGCTGTGCATCCAATGCTTACGTCAAGAAAGCGTTCCTGAATCGTGGTGCAATGTTATAGTCATTTTGCTACATAAAAAAGGAAACCAGAAGTACCTTAGTAACTATCGACCTATGAGCTTGCTATCAAATGTATATAAAGTATTCTCCAAGATCCTTGCAAATAGACTAAGTCATGTTTCAGATGGAAACCAACTGAGAGAACAGTCAGACTTTAGGAGCGGATATTCGACTCTAGACCATTTGCAGGCGATGTCCCAACTAATCGAGAAAACGACAGCATACAATATACCTCTCTGTTTAGCTTTTGTAGATTATGAGGTCTTTCACTCAGTAGAACAAATAGAAATACCAAACTCGCTACGCAATCAACACGAAAGGTCAAAGTAAAGAGATCATAATCGATGGTGAGAGTCTTGAAGAAGTTGAAGAGTATGATTACTTAGCCCAGATGGTGAAAATGACAAAAGATCATGATAATGAAATAAAAGGACGTATCACAATTGGTTGGAAAGTGTGGTTAGTATAATAAAATACTGAGAGGCTCCCTACCTTGATGCTTGAAACGTAAAGTTTATAATCAATGCATTCTGCCAGCAATAATATAAGGGTGTGAGACTTAGAAACTGGTGAAGGCGATGGAAACATAGCTAAGGACTGCATAGAGGAGGATGAAGAGGTCAATGATGGTAATAACGCTGAGAGACCGAAAGAGAGCAAGTTGGGTGAGAGAGCAGACTAGAGTGAAAGATATTGTGGAAGCGGTGAAAGAGAGGAAGTGGAATTAGGCAGGCAAGTTAGTGCGTACGACTGATGAGCGATGGAGCAAGTGTGTTACTGAGTAGACGCCGCTAGATGGGAAGCGTGTAAGAGGGAGACCAGACAGAGGATGGAGAGACGAAATTGCGAAGTTTGCAGGAGTGACGTGGCAGAGGTTGGCGCGGTTGTGTGAATGGGTCTCGGTGAACAGATATACATTTTTATCAACCACAATACACTTTAATTCTAAGCCATCAACATCGGGAGACAGAAATTGAAACGTCATACGGCCAAGGACTCAAATAAGGCTATCACGTGACAAGCCTGGTTCAAGTCCTTGGCCGTACCACGTTTCATTTTCTGATTGTTGGCCTCCGCGGATCTCCCGATGTTGATGGCTTAGAATTAAAGTGCACTGTGGTTTATAAAAATGTATGTCTGTTCACTGGGACCCATTCAGTGTTGTACAGATACTTTCCCGAGTTCGTATACTTACCAAATGCAAATGTACTATCATAGTGGAGATGGGTTGAAAGCAAAATTTCGTGTATGGGTATGTAACTCGAACATACAAATATATAAGAATAGTTTGTATTGGGGTGGCTAATGAGTGCGCAAATAATTATATATAGTTTATATTTGGATACACACACAAAAATAGCACAAACACAAAATGCGTGCAACTGCTGACAAGGCTACTTAGAAACTGAAGCCACGCTCTCCAATTCACGCCAAAAACAAAAGGCGCGCATCGCATCTGCGATATCTTACATAATTACAAAACACATTGTATAATACATAATGTAAATATGGTTACAAATAAATAATAAAATAATAATAATAATACATACATACATACATATACCAAGGCTTTTTCCCCCTTCCAAGGGAGGTAGCCACAAAAGGAAAGGCATAAAAACACTCCCACCCATTTCATCCCTAAATACACTCCACACCCCTCCCACCCTTCCTCTCATCTGAGCACCTCCTGGGGGTGGGGTAGTATGTGTGAGTAAATAATAATAATAATATATATATATATATATATATATATATATATATATATATATATATATATATATATATATACACCGTGCCAACACAAGTTGCGCTCAACATATATCTCTCTTGATGGCGCAATCGGTTAAGTCACTACACACTTGTCACGTGATAGCCTGGTTCGAGTACTTGGCCGTACCACGTTTCAATTTCTGGTTGTTGGCCTCCGCGGATCTCCCAATGTTGATGGCTTAGAATTAAAGTGTATTGTGGTTGATAAAAATGTATATCTGTTCACTGGGACCCATTCAGTGTTGTACAAATACTTTCCCGCGTTCGTATACTTACCAATTGTACTATCATAATGGAGATGGATTGAACGCAAAATTTCGTGTATGTGTATGTAACTCGAACATACAAATATATAAGAAAAGTTGCGCTCAACTTATATCTCTCTTGATGGCGCAATCGGTTAAGTCACTACACACTTGTCACATGATAGCCTGGTTCGAGTACTTGGCCGTACCACGTTTCAATATCTGGTTGTTGGCTTCCGCGGATCTCCCGATGTTGATGGCTTAGAATTTATGTGTATTGTGGTTGATAAAATTGTATATCTGTTCACTGGCACCCATTCAGTGTTGTACAAATACTTTCTCGCGTTCGTATACTTACCAATTGTACTATCATAGTGGAAATGGGTTGAATGCAAAATTTCGTGTATGTGTATGTAACTCGAACATACAAATATATAAGAAAAGTTGCGCTCAACTTATATCTCTCTTGATGGCGCAATCGGTTAAGTCACTACACACTTGTCACACGAGAGTCTGGTTCGAGTACTTGGCCGTACCACGTTTCAATTTCTGGTTGTTGGCCTCCGCGGATCTCCCAATGTTGATGGCTTAGAATTAAAGGGTATTGTGATTGATAAACACACACACACACACACACACACACACACACACACACACACACACACACACACACACACACACACACACATATATATATATATATATATATATAGATATGTATATATATATATACATGTGTGTGTGTGTGTGCGTGTGTGTGTGTGTGTGTGTGTGTGTGTGTGTGTGTGTGTGTGTGTGTGTGTGTGTGTGTGTGTGTGTGTGTGTGTGTGTGTGTGTGTGTGTGTGTGTGTGTGTGTGTGTGTGTGTGTGTGTGTGTGTGTGTGTGTGTGTGTGTGTATTACACGGGAAGGGAGCTATGCTCGTAGTGACCCGTCTTTGTATCTTTCAGCATCAAGTTTTTTTCTTAAAATCCTGAATAGTATTTGCACACACTGTTTCTTTATCTAAGTTATTCCAGATATCCCTGTACTCTATTTGGGAAGCTTTTTTTCAGATCTCTTCTATAGTTATCCTTTTTGAGTTTCTTTTCATGACCTCTTGTTTTTCCATTGTCATTATTTAGTAAATCATTCCTATCAAGGATTTCCATCGCTTTCATGATTCTAAATACAGTAAGTAGATCACCTCTCTCTCTTCTCTGCTCCAGTGTTGATAGTTCCAATATCAACAATCTTTGTTCGTATGTTAAATTGGAAAGAGCTGGTGCCAACTTTGTCGTTGCTCTTTGTATTCTTTCTAATTTCCTTATATCCTTTTTAGTACTGGGTGTCCATAGTGTCGCTGCGTATTCCAATTTTGGTCTAATCAATGTAACTAATATTTCTTTAATAATTTCTTCATCCAAGTACTGAGAATGCCACTTTCATTGACCTTAATAGGTTGAAGGTTTCTCCGACTATTTTGTTTATATTTTTATCCGGCGTCATGTCTTTGCTGATTATTACTCCAAGGTCCCTTTCTGAGTACACTTTTTTATTTCTTCTTCACCAATTTTATATATTTTTGAAATTCTGTTTTTACTTTTCCAAACTCCATTATGCTACATTTCTTATCATATGAACATAAGAACATAAGAATGAAGGAGACTGCAAGAGACCATAAGGCCTACACTAGGCAGCTCCATATCCATCACCACCTGTCATCCCCCATCTTGTCCACTGCCCTGGGTGAGAAGCAGTGACTTAAGACACTACATCCACAGCAAGGCCGCATCATTAAATCGACGACCCCCCTTCTCCGTCCCCTCATGCAGAAAAGGAGAAGACGGGGAGAAATCCCTTCGGGCTGCGTCAATTTTTTCTCATACATACTACCTCACCCCCCATCTCCCCATTCATCTCAACTCATGCATCACAACATCATCCATATACAACCATTTTCCATTCACCCCTGTCTTCTGTCGTCTCCCGTCCTTCCTCAACAGACATTCCCCTCTTCCCCAAAGCCTCTTTCACCTCACCCATCCATCTCATCCTAGGTCGCCCCCTCATGTTCACTCCCTCTGCATCTGCCTTCCATACCTCTTTTACTAGTCTTTCTTCACTCATTCTTTCCATGTGTCCAAACAATCCCAATACTCTTTCATCCACTCTATCTCCCAACTCCCTTACCACCCCAGTTCTCCTCCTCACCTCCTCATTTCTCACTCTATCCAGCCTAGTAACCCTTATCATACTTCTCAGACACCTCATCACAAACACATTCAAACTCCTTCTCTCTTCCTCTCTTATGTTCCACGTTTCTGCCCCATACAGTCGTGTCGGCACAATCACTCCTCCATACAATCTCCTATTAGCATCCATTCCCAAATGTTTATTTCTCATTACACTTTTTAATCCACCAATGCATTTACTCGATTCTCTCAATCTACATTCTTCCTCCACCTCCACTCCTCCCTTTCCTGCCACATTCGTACCCAAGTATCTACAACTATCCACTTCCTCCAGTCGCTCTACCTTAATGCTCACTTCCAGTCTGCTGCCAATTTCACCCCTTGCACATCTCATCACCTTACTTTTACCCATATATATCTTCAACTTTTTTCTTTCACACGCTCTCCCAAACTCTGTCACCAACTTCCTCAACCCTTCCTCTGACCCTGCTACAAGAGCAGTGTCGTCCGTAAACAAGAGCTGGCTCCCCTTCCACTTTTCTCCATTTTCTTTAACCATCTCCAATCCCTGACCCATCACCCTTGCATTTACCTCTCGCACCACCCCATCCATGTATAAGTTGAACAGCCAGGGCGACATAACACATCCCTGACGAAGTGCCACCTTTATCTCGAACCACTCACTCTCTCCATTTCTAATCCTGACACATGCTTTACTACCCTCATAAAAACTCATGACAGCTCCTAAAAAATTTCCTCCTATCCCATATATCTGCAAAACCTCCCACAGTGCCTTCCTGCCTACCCTGTCATAAACCTTTTCCAGATCCATAAAAGCTCCTCCAAACATCCTTACCTTTTCCTATAGCTTTCTCACATATAGATATATATATACAAATGTATGTATATATATGTGTATATATATATATAATATATATATACATATATATATATATATATGTATATATATAAATATATATATATACATATATTACATACATACATATATATATATATATATATACATATATATATACTGTATAATTATATATATATATATATACTGTACATATATATATGTATATATATATATATATATATATATATATATATATATATATATATATATATATGTGCAAAGTAGACCACTTGGAAAAAGAAACTAACGAAGCAGAGCGCTTTCGTATATTACATCTTCAGTGCAACAAGTACACTTGTTGCACTGAAGATGTAATATACGAAAGCGCTCTGCTTCGTTAGTTTCTTTTTCCAAGTGGTCTACTTTGCATAAGTGAACACACGTACCCGTGTTCTTATTAGCATATATATATATATATATATATATATCTGTGTGTGTATATATATAAATATATATATACATATACATATTATCGCATACATTGGCATGATGCTTAAATTGTTTGTAAGTCAAAATGCAGCTTCAGAGGAAAGTAATTGAGTCTTCCCTGATATAATATTTCCCTAATTTTGATATTTCAAATGGTCAATGGTCACCTGACTGCATTACCACCTCAGCTGTCAATCGACTATTACCTACTTTTCACCTCACATTTTTGTATATATGTATATGTCTTCTACTATGCACTCAATCTGCTGAAGAGGATCACAGTTAGTGATCGAAATAAATATATATATATATATATATATATATATATATATATATATATATATATATATATATATATATATATATATATATATATATATATATATTTACTCGCTAAGCGAGAAGCGAGTAAATGCCTTGGTGATTTAAAGAGTGTAATGAGGAATAGACATTTGGGAATGGATGCGAAGAGGAGACTGTATGAAGGAGTGATTGTGCCAACAGCACTGTATGGGGCAGAAACGTGGAACATAAGAGAAGAAGAGAGAAGGAGTTTGAATGTGTTTGAGATGAGGTGTCTGAGAAGTATTGTGGGGGTTACTAGGCTGGATAGCGTGAGAAATGAGGAGGTGAGGAGGAGAACAGGGGTGAAAAAGGAGCTGGGAGATAGGGTTGATGAAAGAATATTAGGATGGTTTGGACACATGGAAAGAATGAGTGAAGAAAGACTAGTAAAAGAGGTATGGAAGGCAGATGTGGAGGGAGTGAACATGAGGGGACGTCCTAAGATGAGGTGGATGGATGGGGTGAAGGGGGCTTTGGGGAAGAGGGGAGTGTCTGTTGAGGAAGGAAGGGAGAGGACGGAAGACAGAGGTGAGTGGAGAATGGTTGTATATGGATGATGTTGTGACTGCATGAGGAGGAATGTGTGAGTATGTGTATGTGTAGTATGTGTGAGTAAATTTTGACGCAGCCCGAAGGGATTTCTCCCCGTCCTCGCCTTATATGCAAAGGGGGACGGAGAGGGGGGTCGCCGATTAAATGAAGCGGCCTTGCTGTGGATGTACTGT
Source organism: Oratosquilla oratoria (assembly GCF_046742065.1). Lineage (NCBI taxonomy): Eukaryota > Metazoa > Arthropoda > Malacostraca > Stomatopoda > Squillidae > Oratosquilla > Oratosquilla oratoria. Next base: position 70,826,734 of record NC_134779.1, read on the forward strand.
GTCTTGCGACACTGCTTCTGACCCAGGGCGGTGGGCAGGGTACAGGGATGACCCGTCATCCAGGAGGTGCTCAGATGAGAGGAAGGGTGGGAGGGGTGTGGAGTTTATTTAGGGATGAAATGGGTGGGAGTGTTTTTATGCCTTTCCCTTTTTGGCTACCTCCCTTGTAAGGGGGAAAAAGCCTTGGTATATGTATGTATGTATATATATATATATATATATATATATATATATATATATATATATATGTATATATATATATATATATATATATGTATATTAAAACTTAAACCCACTCTCGGAGAAAGATAAGTTGAGATAAAGAGGAATTTATTATCTGCCATACTAGTAATGGCAGTTAATAAATTCATCTCCACAGGACGAAACGTCCGACCTCACTCAGGGCAAGTGACCTGAGGCTTACTGAGTTCCCCACTGTAACTTCCTCCTCTGTATGTATCCCCTTATCTATGTACCCTATAATTGTAACTGCTGAAGAGGACCACAGTTAATGGTCGAAATATACGGTTTACTCTGTATCTCAGCTTATCTTTCTCCGAGAGTGGGTTTAAGTTTTATTTTATTCATGTGTTATGACACCTACGTTACTTGATTTAATATATATATATATATATATATATATATATATATATATACATATATGTATATATATATATGTGTATATACATATATATATATATATATATATATATATATATATATATATATATATATATATATTGAAATATGTGGGAATCAACACCGTGTGAGATCGAAACCTTTATTGGTACGACGTTTCGCTTGTTACAGCTTTTTCAAGTACAGACATATGGCAAACACTCTGCGTACATATAGGCCGACGGGGAAGGAACTGGGAGAGGTTATCAGGAAGGGGTGGGTGGTATATATATATATATATACATATATATATGTGTATATATATACATTATATATATATATATATATACTGTATATATATATATATTATATAATATATATTGAAATATGTGAGAATCAACACCGTGTGAGATCGAATTCTTTATTGGTACGACGTTTCGCTTGTTACAGCTTTTTCAAGTACAGACATATGGCAAATACTCTGAGTACATATAGGCCGACGGAGAAGGAACTGGGAGAGGTTATCAGGAAGGGGTGGGTGGTAGGTGGAAGGGCGGAGGGTGTGTGTGTGTGGGAAAGGGACGGGTGGGACTTGATGGAGAAAAAGGAGGACATTTCGGACAGTTTGTTGAAATGGACTAAGGGGGACATTTCATACATTTGTGTAATGCGGGTAACAGATGGACGATAGGAGGGGCGATGTTGAACATGCCTCTGTTCTGCTCAATGGTTTTGAAGCTTTGAATGGCGGCCGCTTCCAGGCATTTCCTCTTCACCCTGTCTGGTTCACTAAAAAGAAGCTCTGTGTTATCCTAATCCATCAGGTGGTCGTTGGTGTTCCGGTGGATGACACAGGCGTCGGTGGTGATGTTGTTCCGGGAATCGTAGCGATGCTCCCGGATCCGGGTCTTCAGGTCCCGGGAGGTCTCGCCGATATATACTCTATCACATCCAGCACAGGGTATGCAGTAGACACCAGCGTTTTTTCCCCACATCTCGTCCTGGCTCTCACTCCTCCTAGAGAGCTCTTTGATAGTCCTGCTGGACTGGCCCACTACCTGAATGTTACAACGCCCAAGTGTCCGAGTGAGGGTGGTGGTGACGCTGCTGGCTGGAAGGATAAGCCTCCTAGCTGGATCTTTCGTTGGCTCCCGCCCTTCCATTATTTTGAGTGCCTTTTTCTTGCACTGGTGGATGATGCACTTTGGATATTTTAATTTCAGAAAGACCTCCTTTATGTACCTAAACTCGTCCTCTAAAAATTCAGGGCTACAAATTCTGAGAGCTCTGAGGTAGAAACCTATAACTACATCTTTCTTAATACTGAGGTCATGGTGGGAAAGGAAGTGAGTCAAATCGTCCTTATTGATAGGTTTCCTGTAGACTGTAAATTCTAAAAGATTATCATGTTTGATAATAAGGGTATCCAAAAATGGAAGGGAATCGTTGATTTCTTCCCCCAAGGTGAACTGGATGGATGGCTTAACCTCGTTCAGTGCCGCTTGAAGTTTGGGGATGTCAAACTGTCTGGGGGGAAATTAGTAGTATGTCATCCACATAGCGAAGCCATACTACGTTGCCAGGAACGATATCTGAGAAAGGCCCTGCTTCCAGAAATTCCATGAATAGGTTGGCAAGGACAGCGCTCAAAGGAGAGCCCATGGCCATTCCAAACCTTTGGTGAAAATAATGGTCCTGGAATTTGAAATAATTGAATTGGACACAAAGCTGTATTAAGTCCACAAAGTCATTGGGGGGAATAGGGAGGTCAGTGTCGGAACTAGTGATTTTAGCCCTAAGGAGGTCAATCGCTTTAAGGGTCGGGACACGTGTGAATAAAGAATTCACATCCAGGCTGTCCCGACCCTTAAAGCGATTGACCTCCTTAGGGCTAAAATCACTAGTTCCCACACTGACCTCCCTATTCCCCCCCCCCCTTAAGGAACTTCCACAGAGTATACACTAAGAAAATGTTTACGACTTATATACTTCACTTTCCTTACCCCGTTCCTCCCTATCTCCGTCCTTCCTTCGCTTCGCTTCACCTCGAACAAAGTTGCTAGTCAACTTTGATCATTTAAATCCTTTTTTATGATTATTGCAAGGATTTGAAGCAATGTACTCTTCTTCGATTATTTTTCTTTCTTGTTTTCTTAGCCCTTTGTGGAGTACCTCTGTATTTTTCCTGTCAGGAAGGTTGCCAAAATTGTCTATATGAACAACTAGAGAATTTGATGTCCGGTGAGCTTTTACGTCATTCTTGTGTTCATACAGTGGTTTTTTTATTCCTCTGCCAGTTTCCCCCAAATAACTGACGGGACAGCTTTTACAAGGAATTCTATAAATCAGGCTGTCCTCAGCACCCATAAGTTACTCATTTTTGTTTTTGTTTTTAATGATGTTATATATTCTGGTTCTTGTGCCATATGCAATTTTTAACCCTGTCCCCTTTGTTCTCACATATTTGGCTTTCTCTAGTTCTTTTTGTTATTCTCAAAGCTTTATCTTTTAGTCTATGTAAGAGTCCTTGTGGGTAACACAGTTTCCTAAATAT
>NC_134779.1:70834905-70839905 GCF_046742065.1 Oratosquilla oratoria
TAATTTCTCCAAGTCCTGTTTGTTTTTCAGTTTATTGTTTACAAATCTGTAGAATAGTTTTGGTTGATCTTTACATTTTTCTATGACGTCTTTTTCATATTTTCTCTTTTCCTCTCTGCACGTTTGTACATATTCATTTCTATAACCGGTATATATTTTCCATTTTTCAGGTCTTCTGTCTTTTTTCCATCTGGTCCAGGCTTTGTCTCTTTTGTCTTTTAACTCCCTACAACTTTTGTTGTACCAGCATTTTACATATTCTTTTTCTTGTTTTTGTCTTGGGACATACTTTTCCACTCCTTTTTTGTAAATTTTTGTCAAAATATTCCATTTCTCTTCCACTGTTGTTTCTTCTTTGTATATTTCTTCCCAGTTTTCTTGTTGAAAGAATTCTCTTATTTTATCAAAGTTTGTTTTTTCATACATCATTCTTCCTTTTCTATATTGTTCATTTCTTTTCCTATATTTTTCTTCATTAAGTTCCAGTTCAATCAATATGTGGTCACTTTTACCTATTGGTGTTTTATATTCAATCTTGTCCACTATTCTAGGTTCAGATGTAATTAATAAGTCTAGTCTCGATGGTTCTTCTTCATTTCTATACCTAGTGTTCTCCTGTATCCATTGTGTCATTGTGTGGTCAATAATCATCTCAAGTAGAGCATTTCCCCATGAGTCGTCTCCACCCTTTACTGTCATTTCTTCCCAGCAGATTTCTTTGCAATTAAAGTCGCCCATCATAACTATTCTTCCTCCCTCTTCCATTATCTTGTTTAATGTTATCTTTGTGTCCTCTAACATACTTTTATGTTCACTCTCCTCCCATGAGGCTGTTTTTGGAGGCACATAATTTATCACAAATTTTCTGCTCTTCTTGTCTCTGTCTTCCACTTCTATCATAATCATCTCTACTGTATTCTTTCCATATATGACACCTTTCACGTTTATATCCTTCTTAGTCAGGAACATATCTCCACCCCCTTGCTTTTTCTCTCTGTTTCTAATCCAATAATTGTATGCATCATGTCCTACACTGTTGGGTGGTAGTGGGCCTTTGAATTTTGTTTCTACAATTCCCATTATGTCCGGTTCTTTTTCCTTCAAATAATCATTCAGCTCATTCAATCCTGTTATTAATCCATCTATATTTGTGGAAGACACTGTTAGTTTTCTGCCACTTACATTGTGTTCTCTGTTTCCCTTATGTTTTTCTTTTGTATGTCGAACTTCCTTAGTTTCATATTCACTACTCTCCAATAGAATCTCTCTTTCTCTGACTCCGTTCTGTTCTCGTTTTTTGCCTTAGCTTCAAGTCTTTTCTGCTTTTCTTCCTCTCTTTCCTCTTTATTCATTTCCCTTTTTATCCATACCTTTTTATATTGTTCACTTGTTGCTAGTTTCCCTGTTTTGGATAAGATATTCTCTGCCGTTGTTTGTGACTTGAATTTAATCTTAATTGGTCTGGTCTTATCTGTGCTATACTTTCTAAGTCTAAATTTCTCTTCGATTTGTTTCATAATCTCTGGTTCATCTTCTTGAACTGACTCTAGTAACTGGCTTACTTTTTCATTTTCCTCTTTGATTCTTGTGGTTCTATCTGTGTTGTGTTTCTCTTCCATTCCTAATATAATTATACATTTCTTCTTGTCTGCTAAATCTCTTACTATATTCTCCTTTTGTCTCATCACTTCAATAACTGAGTCTTCAGTATGTTCTTTCAATTGCTGTTTGACTATGTCAGTGAATGAAACCTTATTTCCTTCTTGGGTTGCTTTCCAGTTCTTAGCTTCTTTAGCTATTGTCTCTCCGTTTTCTTTACTATTCTTCTTCAATTCCTCATTCTCCACCTTTACATCTCTTAACTGTCTTTTTAGGTCTTCTATTTCATCAGTTAAGTTTTTATTCGCCTTTTCTAGTTCTTCCAATCTTTCAACCCTTTGTAAAATGGTGTTCATATGACCGAACCTACGCTCCAAGTCCTCGATCACCTTATCAACCTTCTCCTCTAGTCTTGTCAGTCGGGGGGGGGGGGGTTTGTGTCCCCCCCACCCTCTTTAAATCCCTTGAAAATATTCTCATCACTTTCTACTGTATTGCTCCTATCTATACTTCTAATCTTTACATTCTTATTAGACATTTCGTCGTCTTCCAGTTGGGCTTACGGTCGTTTGTTTACTTTTCGGCGGTCTGTTAGGGCCAAGTCCTCTACTTCCTCATTTCCTTCCATTTCCCCAGCAATCCCTCCCCTTCTCCTCTTTCCTTACTTTCCCACTACCCCACGAGCAATTTCCCCCCCACCCTGTAAATACAAAAAGGCACTTCTCTTTGCGTTGGGATCCACAATCGGCACTTTTCTTCAGAACGTTCTTCAAGCCGTCCGTTCGTTGAAAGTGTGTGTGTGCGTGTGTGTGTGTGTGTGTGTGTGTGTGTGTGTGTGTGTGTGTGTGTGTGTGTGTGTGTGTGTGTGTGTGTGTGTGTGTGTGTGTGTGTGTGTGTGTGTGTGTGTTTTGATGAATGACATGTATTCTTAAAGTTAAACTGTGATCGATGAGGAAGGTGGCGGCTGCCTGGGATTATATATAGAATGTCTGTTCGTATTTATTACAGTTGGCCTCAGAGTCGACATGACTTCACATAGCCCAAAGACATTCTTTGATATCAAACACAGACAGGGTGTTGTGACGTCATTCACAAACCCCAATTCCCTGCAACTGGACAAATTCTGTATGCTTAGATTTTGGGAGTTCCTGGTTACCTTTATAATAGTTTTTTTTATTCCTTTGTCAGTCTTTATCTTTTTCTCTGTATCCACAGGGGTGGGTGTGTCCAGATCGCCGTCATCATAATGATTCCACTTAAGACTCGATCGTTGGGAAGAATGAAATGCAGCATTTGTCCAGTGATCCTGGGAATCGGTGTCCTCCTGGTGGGAATGGTCGCTGGCCAGAACCTGCCGAATCTGAGGCCGCTGAACGGAAGGGTCAACACGGGCATTGAGGAGGAAAGTATCAAGTTGGAGCACGCACCACCAGTCGCAAGCTTCTTTCCTTCACAGCCAGGCGACTTCTTTGCGGACGCGCCCCCTATCACAATAAGTCGCCCTCAACAGTCCCCACCCGTCGATCTCATCCAGCCGGAGGAACTTCTCGATGTTCTACGTGAGGGTTTCATTGAGGCCGGTGTGATATTGAACAATTTCATAGGTGAGCACATCTTTCATCCTTTGTGAATGTGAATGAACTGGATCTTTGAATCTATAAGTTAACCTCTTCACTCTAGGAGTTTGTTTATCATGAAGGATATAATCTGTAATGTGTATTAACGAACTGAAACGGAATTTCACTTTCAATGTGACCCAACCTATTGTTTTTCACTGTTATTTGTTATTCAGATAATATCGACGATTTTGACATCCCATCTGAGGAGATTCCCGTCCCTCCAACTCCTCAGGACTTCTCCAACGATCTCCTGAATGCCTTCAGGAAAGCTAAGGAGGAAGCGAGCAGCGCCTCCTGTACAGGAGTTGCCATCAACTTAGCATTTCAGAAAATAAAAGAAAAGCATACTTTGTAAGTTGAAATTATTTTGTTTTTATACTAACATCACATACACTGACATATATAAATTCATGTATGCGTGAATCTGTATGCAAGCAGGTGTCATACAGGGTAAATACAAATGCTTTCGGTATCCCATCTTCACTCTCGTATTTCCTTACATTTAAAGTGTCTTCTTTTTATCATATTTTGATCTTAGAATATTTTGTCACGGTGTATTTACTACCATTGCAAAGAATGTTTACTAGCAGTTTGGGAACCTGTTTATTCATGCATTTCGTGTTATTTCCTCAAGTTTGTTTCCTTGTAGTTATTGTTCGTTGGGTCTAAAAAAAATTCTATGAACTCCCTCCCCTTTGAGCATCTGTACAGCAGAACCAAATCTCACTTTTCAACTTTCAGCTATATAAATTCAAAAATTTCCAGCATTTTTCATTTGATGAGCTCGCGGTTCTTAAACCCATAGAATACGTTTTTAATCTTGAGTTTCCCCATGTCATTTCCTCTGCATTCGCTCTAATATTTTTTTTTTTTACATTTAAAAAGGTTAAAACAAAAATAAATATAAAAAATCACGTTAGTAAATTGCTGGCAGAGGGCGCTTCGGAAAGAAAAGAATAAAAAGCACATCAACTTGAAGTCAAGTGCCGCTATGTGTAGGGATAGCGTTTTGAATTTCCATACTTGAGAAAGTGGAAAAGCATCAGACAAAAGAGTTCCTGAGCCTCTGAGTGAAAGGAAAGACAGCATACTGGCAGACTCATGCAAAAAAAAAGTAAAGAAAATAGTGAGGACCATACGCTAGGAGGTGCATAGCTGCGACCGAAGCCGTCACTTTTGCCCTATATGCTTGGACTGTTGGGACAGGTTACAGTAATTTCTTGGAATCGGAGAGAAGAGCGGGACTCGGACACGCAGCTAGGAAAATGCTAGATCTACACACTTCCTATTGCGCCACCAGCATACAAGTATGAAGTTGCAAATATTGGGATATGACTGATAAGTTTATCATAACGTTGTCCAGACAATGTTAATTTTTCTTTCATGTTGTTCCATGATACGCATGCTGTTGGAAGGTTCTAATTTTATAGTAGTGGGAGGACAACGATGGAATGTGTAACCGTGTCACACAAAGAATGATATGTAATTATACATATATTATGATACACAATAGTAACTCTGAATACAGGTATATCAATTAAATCTCAAAATGTTATGACTGCACAATAGAGTGACTGTCAAGCACGTACGAGTATACCTGACCTCCGTGAACTAACACAATTGGGTGCGAAACCTGTCCCCCGGCTTCAGGGTAGATTGAACTATGCGATGATTAGGTTCATACATATCGTTAATCTATCTACTTTCCTACATATATATGTTGTTATATATCGTTAGTGTGGTGGTGGACGGAAGGACGGCACCTAAGGGAAGAGTAGGAAG
>NC_134779.1:70852405-71012405 GCF_046742065.1 Oratosquilla oratoria
ATATATATATATATATATATATATATATATATATATATATATAAGTGTTGTGACAGACAATGCAGCAAATATCACTAAGATGAGAAAACTCTTGGAGGAATCGAGTGAGCCTGAGCATACCGTCCTCACATACGGCCTATATCGTTCCTTGTATACTTGTGGCAAGTCTATATAACACTGCTCCTTATATTGATATGCTAAAAATGTCCTTTAGCAATCAGATCGCATATCAGATAGCAATCCCACAATCTTTAAAATCTACAAAAAATAGATTGAAATCAAGTAAATCTGATTTAAATGAAAAAAATAGATTTCTTTATATATATATTTTTTTAAAAGATAAAAAAAAAAAAAAAAAATCGCCAACCCTGGTGTCCACTAACCTCATACAATAATACCTGTTAAGTCCGGCTAAAATTGGCATTTCAAAGCATAACAGTGCCTTAAAAATAGTTTCTTATTTCACTATAAAAGTTTATATTAACTTATACTGCATTGAATAAGTCAATAGTTGATATATTTGTCCTATATGCAATGTTAGGTATCTAGTTTTGATATATTTGTCCATTATAAAATGTTAGGTTACAAAGAAAGCAATGGCCTCCGCTAGCGGACCCAGGGATCTGGGTGCGCACGTCCTGTGTAATAGTAATCCTTGATATACATATATATATATATATATACATACACACACACACTCCACCGAACGGACGGCGTAGAAGACGTTCTGAAGAAAAAGTGAAATTTTCGTGGATCCCAAAACATAGGAAGTACCTATTGTATTTACAGGGTGGGGGGAAAATTGTTCATGGTGTAGTGGGAAGGTGAGGAAAAAGGAGAAGGGGAGGGATTACTGAGGGAAATGGAAGGAAATGAAGAAGGAGAGGACTTGGCCCAGGCAGGCAGAAGCCATGTAAACAAAAGAGGTCCCGACCAATTTAGTGACGACGAAATGTCTAACAAAAATGTAAAGATTAGAAACATAGATAAGAACAATTCAATGGAAGGTGAGGATAACAATTTCCAAGGATTTAAAGAGGGGGAGGCGGATACCAACTTCCTCCGACTAGTAAAACTGGAGGAAAGGCTTGAACAAATGACTGAACATTGGGAGATTAGGTTCGGTAAAATGTCAAAACTTGCAGAAAAGGTTGAAAGATTGGAAGACCTAGAGAAGGCGAACAAAAACTTAACTGATGAAGTAGAAGAACTAAAAAGACGGTTAAGAGAGGTAAAAGAGGAGAATAAAGAATTAAAAGGGAACAATAAAGACAATAAAGAAACAATAGCAAAAGAGGCACAGGGGTGGAGAAAGATACAGGAATATAGTAAAGTTGCATTTACTGATATAATTAAACAGCAAACGAAAGAACAAACTGAAGATTCAGTTATCAAAGTGATGAGACAGAAGGAGAATATTATAAGATACTTAGCAGACAAAAAGAAATGTATAATTATATTAGGAATGGAAGAGAAACATAACCCAGATAGAACCTCAAGAATCAAAGAGGAAATGAAAAAGTAAGCAGTTTACTACAATTAGTTCAGGAAGATGAACCAGAAATGATGAAACAAATCGAAGAGAAGTTCAGATTTGGAAAGTATAGTACAGATAAGACCAGACCAATTAAGATTAAATTCAGGTCACAAACGACAGCAGAGAATATCTTATCCAAAACAGGGAAACTAGCAACAAGTGAACAATATAAAAAGGTATGGATAAAAAGGGAAATGAATAAAGAGGAAAGAGAGGAAGAAAAACAGAAAAGACTTGAAGCTAAGGAAAAAAACGAGAACAGAACAGAGACAGAAAAAGAGAGATTCTATTGGAGAGTAGTGAATATGAAACTAAGGAAATTCGACACACAGGAGAAAAACAAAAGGGAAACAGAGAACACAATGGAAGTGGAAGAAAACTAACAGTGTCTTACACAAATATAGATGGATTAATAACAGGATTGAATGAGCTGAATGATTATTTGAAGGAAAAAGAACCGGACATAATGGGAATTGTAGAAACAAAATTAAAAGGTCCACTACCACCCAATAATGATGCATATAATTATTGGATTAGAAACAGAGAGACAAAGCAAGGGGGTGGAGTTATGTTTCTGATTAAGAAGGATATAAACGTGAAAGGTGTGTCACATATAGAAAGAATACAGTAGAGACGATTATGATCGAAGTGGAAGACAGAGATAAGAAGAACAGAAAGTTTGTGATAAATTATGTGCCTCCAAAAACAGCCTCGTGGGAAGAGAGTGAGCATAAAAGTATGTTAGAGGACACAAAGATAACATTAAATAAGATAATGGAAGATGGAGGAAGAATAGTTATGATGGGCGACTTTAATTGCAAAGAAATCTGCTGGGAAGAGATGACAGTAAAGGGTGGAGACGGCTCATGGGGAAACGCTCTACTTGAGATGATTACTGACAATACAATGACACAGTGGATATAGGAGAACACTAGGTATAGAAATGAGGAAGAACCATCGAGACTAGACCTAACAATTACATCTGAACCTAGAATAGTGGACAAGATTGAATATAAAACACCAATAGGTAAAAGTGACCACATATTGATTGAACTGGAACTAAATGAGGAAAAATACATGAAAAGAAATGAGCAATATAGAAAAGGAAGAATGATGTATGAAAAAACAAACTTTGATAAAATAAGAGAATTCTTTCAACAAGAAAACTGGGAAGAAATATACAAAGAAGAAACAACAGTGGAAGAGAAATGGAATATTTTGACAAAAATTTACAAAAAAGGAGCCGAAAAGTATGTTCCAAGACAAAAACAATAAAAGGAATATGTAAAATGCTGGTACAATAGAAATTGTAGGGAGTTAAAAGACAAAAGAGACAAAGCTTGGACCAGATGGAAAAAAGACAGAAGACCTGAAAAATGGAAAATATATACCGGTTATAGAAATGAATATGTACAAACGTGCAGAGAGGAAAAGAGAAAATATGAAAAAGATGTCATAGAAAAGTGTAAAGATCAACCAAATCTATTTTACAGATTTGTAAACAACAAATTGAAAAACAAACACGACTTGGAGAAATTAAGACAAGGAGGAGTTGAATACACAGAGGAAATTGAAAAGGCGGAAATTATGAACAAACATTTTAAATCAGTGTTTACAAGGGAGAACATACAACCTGAAGAGATCGAATGGAAAGAGAAAGTCCCTCCCATGAAAGAAATAGAAGTAACAAAGAACGAAATATTGATACACTTGAGTAATCTTGATGTCAGAAAATCGCATGGACCAGATGAAATGGCAAACTGGATTTTGAAAGAATGCAGGAATGAACTGGCAGACAAAATACATAGCATAATAAACAGTTCCTTGAAAGAAGAAAAAGTTCCAGAAGATTGGAAAAAAGGAAATATAGTACCTATATATAAAGGAGGAAATAAAGAAGAACCTACCAACTATAGACCAGTCTCTCTAACAAGTACAATAGCAAAAATTTGTGAAAGAATTATCAAAAGAAGATGGGTAAAATATTTAGAAAAAAATAGTGTTAAATCCAAGGCAATTTGGATTCAGACAAGGACGATCATGTGTCACCATTTTAATATGTTTCTATTCAAGGCTAATAGATATAATACAAGAAAGAGATGGATGGGCTGATTGTGCATTTCTAGACCTAAAAAAAGCTTGACAAAGTACCACATAAGAAGTTGCTTAAGAAATTAGAAACTGAAGGAGGAATACAGGGCAAACTGCTTAATTGGATGGAAGACTTTTTGCAAGAAAGGAAAATGAGAGTAGTGATAAGAGACAAACACTCAAAATGGGGTGAAGTAATAAGCGGTGTTCCGCAAGGAACAGTTCTGGCCCCAATAATGTTTGCTATATATATTAATGATATGGATGAAGGAATTGAAAGCTATATGAGCTTCTTTGCAGATGATGCAAAACTACTGAAAAGAGTGAAAACTGAAGAAGATTGTGAATCACTACAGAGTGATCTAAATAAAGTACAGGAATGGAATAGGAAGTGGGAGATGGAGTTCAATACAAAAAAGTGTAGTATAATGGAATTTGGAAAAAGCAAAAACAGAATAACAGGATCATATAATTTGGGAGAAGAAGGAATAAAAAAAGTAGAAAAAGAGAAGGACCTGGAAGTCATTGTTATGAATAATATGTCACCTGAGAAACATATAAATAAGATTTTTGGAGAAACTTATAATTTAATAAGAACAATCAAAGTTGCATTTACATACCTGGATGAAGAAATGGTGAAGAAAATTCTAATCACCCTGATAAGACCAAGATTGGAATATGCAGCAACGATATGGTCACCAAGTACAAAAAAATGTATAAAAAAAACTTGAAAGAATACAAAGAGCAATTACAAAATTAGCACCAACACTCTCAAAACTATCATATGAAGAGAGACTAGCCAATCTTGAACTACAGACACTAGAGCAAAGAAGAGAGAGAGGAGATTTGATAGCTATTTACAGCATCATGAAAGGCATAGAAATTACTGATAGAAAGAATCTGATAAAATGGGATGATAGAAATACAAGAGGACACGGAAAGAAAATGAAAAAAGACAGCTATAGAAGAGATGTGAAAAAGAACAGCTTTCCTCACAGAGTAATAGACAGTTGGAACAAGTTAGATGAGAAAGTGGTGTGTGCAAAAACAATACATGAATTTAAAAATAGTTTAGATAAAATGAGATATGAAGACGGGACCCCACGAGCATAGCTCCCCTTCCCGTAAAATACAACTAGGTAAATACACACACACACACACACACACACACACACACACATATATATATATATATATATATATATATATATATATATGTATATATATATATATACATATATGTGTGTGTATATATACATATATATATATATATACATATGTATATATATATATATATATACATATATAAATATACATATAAATATATACATATATATACATATATATACATATATAAATATATATACATGTATATATATATATATATATGCAAAATAACCACAGGAGAAAGGAAACTTGTAGACAGTAAGTACTTTCGTATATTACATCTTCAGACTAAGTGACAAGAGATACAGAGTATGGGTTTTAAATAGAAGCATCAGGTGGCAACCATAGGGGGGGGGGGGAAGGGGGGAGACAATACAATGTGAGGAGAGGGGATAACCTTACCCCTATCGACCTGACCCACACAAGGGTCAATCTGGCGGAAAGATCTCAGTGACCATTGGGGTTATCAATTTATCACATTTAAAATGACCATAGCTTAAATTGACATTTTTGTCAAACGTGCCTGATATTAAGCAAGATTCTATAATATTTCTTTCTTGCAAGTTTTCCCTTTAGCTAAAATTGTTGCCTTAGACCAATCAATCTGATGGTTGTTTAATGATTTATGTTGGAATAACGCTTTGTTTTCCTGGGCAGATCTCACACTATATGTTGGGAAATCCTTGTTTCCAAGCTTTTCCCAGTTTGTCCAATATAAAATTTATTACAATCTTTGCAAGGAATTTTATAGACCACACCGTTGTTGTTAGGAGGGCTGTTCTTAATTAAAGTTTTCTTAATGGTGTGGTCATATTTAAAGGCTACTTTGATATCCAATTTTTTGAGTAGATTAACAATACTAAGAAAAATTTCATGGAAAGGAAGGACAAGTGTATTTAGTTGTTCATGGTTTCTTAGTTCTTGATTGCAAGTTTTGTGAAAGCGTTTCTTGGCGGTGTTGTGACATTGATTAAGAATATGAATAGGATATTTTAACTTTTCCCCAATATTCCGGATAGTTCTAAATTCATCACCAATAAATTCAGGATCTGTAATCCTGTAAGCTCTCAAGTACATGGAAATAAAAACTGACCTTTTTACATTGATGTGGTGATTGGAATAAAGATGAACATAGGAAAAAATATTTGTAGGTTTTCTATAGACTTTAGTTTTCAGAGTACCATTATCTCTAATTATTTGAACATCTAAAAAGGGCAAACTGTTGTTATTTTCTATTTCAAGAGTGAAGTTAATGGAGGGTACTGGTGAATTTAGATTATTAAGGAAATCATCAATGGAATGGTTATTAGGCCAAAAACACAAAACATCGTCTACATATCTGAACCAAATGTGTTTTTGGCCTAATAACCATTCCATTGATGATTTCCTTGTTAATCTAAATTCACTAGTACCCTCCATTAACTTCACTCTTCTCGAACGACAGACGCGGTGGCAGTTGGGGCAGGGGAAATGTTCATTGCTTGGAGGCTGTAATGACGTGGCCTTGCGCCTCGCTCTTGCCTTCCTGGCGTTTTCCCTGCGTTGGTCCTCAAAAACGGTCTGGGCATGCAGGGTGATGGAACGACACTGAGGTCTGTCCAAAGCTTCAGTTTCAAGCTTTTTTGGTGGAATGTTAGTATGGGTGAGGTGTGTCTTCACGCAGTCTTTAAGGCGCTTGCGTAGTCTACCCGAGTGTAGATAAAAAACAAAAATGGTGCTGAAACAGATTTCGTAAGTAACGAAGTCGTGTCAGGCGAATGGTACGCCATGTTTGTTATGATAGATGCCGACGTCGAAGAAATGAAAGGATGATAAATTCGTCTAACCCAAACTAAACTAAACTAACCTAACCTGTGTTTAATAAATCATTACCTGCAAATTAAATGCCATCCGGCTCGTCCTCATTGTCGTCGTCGTGAGAGACGTTGGCGGGCTTTTTCAACCACTCTCTCAGTTTCCGGGGTATACAAAGTTCTTGCAGCTTGAAGGAGTGCATGTATCTCCGCTCCATAACATTCCTTCAAGAAAATGTACCTGGCGAGGTACTGTCGGAAGTACTGAGGCCGTCAATTGACAGACAAGATGGCGTCCCGATCCTATGCTACCGACTTCGTTCATTAGCATATTTGCTTGTAGCAAGGTATTTTTTATTTTCCTTTTCATTCACAAAATTGCATATTACGTTGATACATTTTAATTTACAAAATTAATGATTGATTTTCTATTGCTATATTGCGCCCATGGTCGAAACTAAAAAAAAATACCGTGTATAGTAGTGTACTGTAAATAGGTGTTCTATGGCCTTCACCCCGCGTCGAGTCTTGGGAATACCTAGCTTATATAGGGGAACTAAGCTGACGTCTTGGCCAGTGATTGGCCGAGGACTGCCGAACTATTGCTTGGCTGTGAGCGACCCAAGTGGGGTGGGGGAGAAGGCGGACTACTTGTTTCTTCGAAGTAGGACGATAGTGGTAGCAGGAAGGGTGTCATTTAAGTGAATGGGTACCTTGACACCCGGATTGGGTATCGTGTCAACTGGCTAGGGGTAATATCGTGACTATATATATATATATGTATATATATATATATATATATATATATATATATATATATATGTATATATGTATATTATTCGTTCAGTAAGTGTTGGCGGCGCGCTGTCTAAATAATATTTCGATCGATAAACCTTAATCCAATGAAGCGCCCGCGTTTCACTGAATAAAACACTAACCACTGGTATTTGTAACAATAAAAAGTAGTTCACTTTCGTGTTGAAAGTGGTAACAAGATAGGGCCCGCGCGTCGAGTCCACACAGAAAAGAGTTGCCAGCCCTTTACGTTTGTCGTCAATATTACAGGAGTAACAGTTATTGCAACTCTTTTTTTTTTTTTTTTGTGAAATCAGAACGGTGACAACCAGTCCAAACGAAATTGTGTCGATGCTGTTCGATGTGGATGAGTGTGAGCGCCTAGCCAAAGAGCACTGCAGAAACAGCATCATGCCTCCAGCTGACTGTGACCCTTCAAGCCCATACCGGACCATCAACGGCGCTTGCAACAACCTCAACAAGACAGATCAGGGGATGACCAACCGGCGAATGGGGAGATACCATCCACCCATCTATGAAGACGGTACGTGGTTTTGCGATGCGCTCTCAAGCTCCCCTTCTCTTTCTATTCTCGATGGTGCGTTTATGTCTTACAAACAAATAGAGTTAGCGAGTCACATCACACGCATACACTTAATTATGAATGCTAATTGGTTTGCTGCCAATTTCGCAGTTATTTCAATAACCTCATTTAATTGACGTATTGCGTAATCGTGATTTTATTTGTAGTATGGCCACCAACAAAAGCAGTGTCGCCTCCCCATACCAAGCTCGGGGAGATTATGCCTTTCTTGCCTTAAAAAGTGGCCCAAGTTGAAAAAACAAAAAACAAAAAAAAACAGGGCAGTTACGAAAGGATATGTGTGTGTGCGTGCGTGCGTGCGTGTGTGTGTGTGTGTGTGTGTGTGTGTGTGTGTGTGTGTGTGTGTGTGTGTGTGTGTGTGTGTGTGTGTGTGTGTGTGTGTGTGTGTGTTTGTGTGTGTGTGTGTGTGTGTGTGTGTGTGTGTGTGTGTGTGTGTGTGTGTGTGTGTATGTGTGTGTGTGTGTGTGTGTGTGTGTGTGTGTGTACATATTCATCTTATCAGTCACAATAATCTTTCCATATTAATTCCTTTCAAACACGACCAATACCAACAGAAGTATGTACCTCGATGAAAACACATTCGGAAACCGAAACGTTGTCGTACTAAAGGTTCAAACCTAACCCGCACATCACAATTGGACAGTAAGTTTACCAATTGAGTCATCAAGAGATATATAAACTGAGTACAATTTCGGATTTACATACGGGTGTTCGAGTTATGTACATATACACGAACTTATAATTAACCCATCCCCACCATGATTAACTGTTGGTAGTATGTAGACAAATGGGATTTTATTTACAAACTCTGAATGGTCCCGAGTACACAGATTTTCATCTTATCAACCACAATAATTTTTCTATTCTAATTCCTTGGAAACACGATTGAGACTAACAGAAGTAATTTACCTTGAAGGAAGTATACTCTGAAACTGAAACCCTATCATACTAAGGAATTGAGCCTAGCCCGTACGTTACAAACTAACAATGACTTTATACCAATTGAGCTATCAAGAGTTGAGTACATTTTTGGCTTTACATATTCATGTTCGAATTACAAATATATACACGAAATTGTATTCAACCTATCACCGATATGATCATCTATTGGTAGTATGTATACAAGGGGGATTTTATTTACAGATTGGCAAAGTCACTGTCCATTTGTGACGTGCGGTCTAGGTTCGAGTCAGCACGACAACGTTTCAGTTTCCGATATACTTCTATCGAGGTACATACTCCTGTTAGTCTCGATCGTGTTTGCAAGGAATTAAATTGGAAAACTTATTGTGATTGATATGAAAATCTGTGTACTGTGGACCATTCAGTATTTAAATAAAATCCCACTTTTGTACACACTACCAATAGCTAATCATGGCGGGGATGGGTTGAGTATAAGTCCATATCTAGGTTCAAATTGTACACAACTTTTATGCTTCTTGATACCTTCATTGGTAAAGGCACTGTCCAATTACTTTGAACTTTCGTGTTGAACATTACTTTGGTTTTACTCTTATTCGTTTTTAAACCTACTTAAAGGCTTTCCTTGTTCAGATCACTCAGCATATCTTACAAGTCTTCTGTTCTTTCTGAAATAAGAATAATGTCATCCGTAAATCTTAGGTGGTAAAAATAGTTGCCATTAATCTTCAAGCCTTTCTCTTCCCAACTCAGCCTTCTGAAAACCTCTTCCAAGCAAGTTGTAAATACTTTGGGTGAAATTGTATCGCCATGCCGTACTCCTTTCTCGGTCTTTATCTTTTCTGTATCTTTGTGTAGTCGAATTACAGCGATACCATTCACTTAAATATTTTCTAGAACCCTTACGATTTGTTCGTTTGCACCCTGCTTGCTTAGCGAGTTTAGTATTATTATTTGTTCTACCGAGTCAAAGACCTTCTTGTAATCTACAAAAGCTAAACAAAGAGATATATTGTATTCTGTCGTTTTCTCGATTAGTTGGTTCATCGCCTGCAAATGGTCTAGAGTCAAATATTCGTTCCTAAAGTCTGTCTGTTCTCTCAGTTGGTTTCCATCTAAAACTTTACTTAGTCTATTTGTAATGATCTTGGAGAATACTTTATACACATTTGATACCAACCTAATCGGTCGGTGGTTGCTAAGGTCTTTCTCGTCTCCTTTTTTATGAATATATACATACATACATACATACATATATATATATATATATATATATATATATATATACACACACATATATATATATATATATATATATATATATATATATATATATATTTAAGATTATTTCAGACAAATGAGAGAGAATGTGGGTGGGGAAGGGCAAACGAAGATGTGTTAGGAATAGTTTATTGCCCTAACGTTGCGACCAACTTGGTCTTCTTCAGAGGACTACAGCATTACAGACGGATCACAGTTCTTATATTCGTAGTGAGAGGGAACCCGCCAAGGTATGAGCGTCATGTTTTCCCTTTGGCTAACGATTTAATTATTAGGACACTTGCTGCTTTCGAGAGGCATTTAAATCCGTCTCTGTCGTTGTTGTTCTTGTTGGTGGCGATATGTGCAGCTTCCACAGTTTTTTCTAATTTTCTTCTTAAATCCCTCGTGTAGAATTTCTGTGTTGTTCCAATCAGGTAGATGTCCACATTTGTCCAGGTGACGAACCAGGGAGTTAGATGTTCTATAAGCTCTGAGATCGTTTTTGTGCTCACTCAATCGTTTATTGATCTCTCGACCTGACTCACCGAAGTAAGATGATGGACAACCGTTGCATGGAATACGGTAAACGACACTGAGATTATTACGAATATTATTATGTTTCTTAAATATTTTTCCTATTTTATTGGAAGATATTTTTGCTATATTTATTCCACCTGGACAAATGTGGACATCTACCTGATTGGAACAACACAGAAATTCTACACGAGGGATTTGAGAAGAAAATGAGAAAAACTGTGGAAGCTGCACATATCGCCACCAACAAGAACAACAACGACAGAGACGGATTTAAATGCCTCTCGAAAGCAGCAAGTGTCCTAATAATTAAATCGTTAGCCAAAGGGAAAACATGACGCTCATACCTTGGCGGATTCCCTCTCACTACGAATATAAGAATTGTGATCCGTCTGTAATGCTGTAGTCCTCTGAAGAAGACCAAGTTGGTCGCAACGTTAGGGCAATAAACTATTCCTAACACATCTTCGTTTGCCTTTCCCCACCCACATTCTCTCTCTCATATATATATATATATATACATACATACATATATATATATATATATATATATATATATATATACATACACACAGTATGCGCGGGAAGTAATGACGCCGCCCTTAATGAAACCTGTAAACTGAAGGTGAAGGTTAGTCTGCATGTGAAAATATATGAAATAATGCAAATTATGGTACTTACATATAGAAATTGGTTAAAATGAATATCCCTTCCACTGTATCACCTTCCGGAGACGTCCTGGAACTGATAGTGCAAGGTTCTGGAGGGTTGTTTCAGGAATGGAGGCCCAGAACTGGTGAATAGCGGATTCCAACCGTGGCACTGATGAGGTGTCCATGTCATGTAATTTTCTTTTCATTAAACCCCACAGGTTTTCCATCGGGTTAATATCGGGACTGTTACCTGGCCAGTCTTTAATATAACTAACTTCACAGTCTCTTAGCCAGTCTGTCACAAGTTTGGACGTGTGAGCATAAAAACATCGGCCTTGGTCTTCTCAAAACAGTCAGGAAGATAGTCAGCCAATAACTCCAGATAGTTATACTTATTTACTTTTTCATTAGCAGGGAGTACAACTAGCTTGCCAACACCATAATACGTAAATCCTGCCCAAACCATAAGCGAGGCAGGGTGCTTGACGACCTTGTTCGTGAAGCGAGGTTTCAAGGGGTCATCACCAGGCTTGCGGTAGACTTTGGCTGCTGGGGTGCCAGTCACTGTGAAAGCCGATTCGTCACTCCTGAAGACTGTTTTCCACTGCTCATCTGCCCATGTTGAATATTTCTTGGCAAATTTTAGACGTTTAACAACTTGCCGACGAGTAACCAAAGGAGTAGTGCGGGCACGCGAACTTTTATAATTCAGGTCATCGTGTAGTAGCTGCTGGATCGACCTGATAGAGACATCACCAAGGAGATTCGGGTTCTTCTCTTTCAGAAGTCTTGCAGTTAAGCGAGAATCCTTCCTTACTTGCCTATCAATGAGTTCTCTGGTCCTAAATGTAGTCTTGCGAGGTCTACCAGGCTTCGGCAAAGGGGCAGGAACACAGGCCTCCCCAGAGTCACGGTACCGCTTGAGCAACCGCTGCACTGTACGCAGCTTAACACCTGTGAGTCTCGACATTTCGGGTAATTTATGGTCGCAAGACAACATCCACAGCAAGGCCTCTTCATTAAATCGGTGACACCCCTCCTCTCCGTGCCCTCATGCAGAAAAGGAGAAGACAGGGAGAAATCCCTTCGTGCTGCGTCAATTTATTTTTCACACATACTCCCTCACCCTCCATCCCCCACCCACTCCCCCTCATGCATCACAGTATCATCCATACACAACTCTTCTCCATTCACCCCTATCTTCTCTCCCAATGTCCCTTTTATCCCATCCATACATATCATCCTTGGTCCACCCCCCCCCTCATGTTCACTCCCTCCACCTCTGTCTTCCACACCTCTTTTATTAATCTTTCTTCACTCATTCTTTCCATGTGTTTAAACCATCCCAATACTCTTTCATCAGCCCTATCTCCCAACTCTCTTTCCACCCACATTCTCCTCCTCACCTCCTGGTTTCTCACTCTATCCAACCTAGTAACCCCTGTCATATTTCTCTTGCACCTCATCTCAAACGCATTGAAACTCCTCCTATCTTTCTTATGTTCCATGTTTCTGACCCATACTGTGTTGTCGGCACAATTCCTCCTTCATACAATCTCCTCTTATCATCCATTCCCAGATGTCTATCACTCATTACACTTTTTAATCCACCAAGACATTTACTCGCTTCTCTCAATCTACATTCTACCTCCACCCCCACTCATCTCTTTCCTGCCACATTCGCACCCAACTATCTAAAACTATCCACTTCCTCCAGTCTCTCTCTCTTAATACTCACCTCCAGTCTGCTGCTACTTTCTCCCCTTGTACATCTCATCACCTTACTTTTGCCAACATTTATCTTCAACTTTCTTCTTTCACACACCTTCCCAAACTCTGTCACTAACTTCCTCAATCCCTCCTCTGATCCTGCAATAAGCGAAGTGTCGTCAGCAAACAACAACTGACTTATCTCCCACTTTTCTCCATTTTCTTTAACCATCTCCAATCCCCGACCCACTACCCTTGCATTTAAATCTCACACCACCCCATCCATGTATAAATTGAACAGCCAAGACGACATAACATATCCCTGATGAAGTCCCACCTTTACCTCAAACCACCCATTCTCTCCATTTCTGATTCTAACACAAGCTCTACTACTCTCGTAAAAACTCTTGACTGCTCTTAAAAGCTTTCCTCCTATCCCATATATCTGCAATACCTCCCACAGTGCCTTCCTGTTTCCAAATCCATTAAAGCCAAAAAACCATCCTTACCTTTTCCTATAGTTTTCTCACATATCTGTCTTACCACAAAAGTCTCATCCACGTAACCCCTACCTGTCCTAAACCCACATTGTTCCTCACCAATTACTCCCTCTGTTCCTCTCCTAGTCCTCTCAATCAAGACCTTCCCATAAGCCTTCCCAACTACACTTAAAAAACTGATCCTTTTGAAACTACTTCACCCACACTTGTCTCCTTTTCCTTTGTAAAGTGGAAATATACAGGCACTCCTTCAGTCCTCCGGGACTCTGCCCTCTCTTAAACAAACATTAAATAGCCTCACCAGCCAGTCCACCATCACTGTACCTACCTCTTTTTTGTTTCTTCTTTTTTCATCCAACCCAGGTGCCTTACCTGCTCTCATCATCTTAACAACTGCCTTCACTTCATCCTTCCCTATTTCTCCTCCATTTTCCTCACTCCTCACTGTCATTTTTAGCGCTTCCCACTGCAATTACCTTTCCCTCCCTATCCTCCTTCACATTTAGCAACTCCCTAAAATATTCTGCCCATCTTCCTCTTACTGACTTCTCTTTCATTATCATCTCTCCATCTGCACCTTTTACATTTTCTTCTCTACTTAATTCGCCTCCTCTTCTCTTAGTTTCCTTCCACAACATAATATTATTACTTTCAACATTTTCTGTCATACTCTTACCCCATTTTACATCTACTCTCCTCTTTGCCTCCTTTATCTCATGTTTTACTTCTCTTCCCTTTTCTTTGTACCTCTCATATTCTCTCGTCCTATTTTGTAACCGATATATGGAAGCTCGCTTCTTCTCTTCTACAACCTTTTCTGCTTCATCATCCCATCACTCACTACCCTTCCTTCTATTTCCCCCCGTCCTCATTGTTTCACACACTATATTTGTACACCTTGTGACTCCCTCCTTGAACCATCCCTATTCCTCCTCCACTCCTAATTCTACTCTATCCTTCATTCCCTCCCACTCCTCTCTCAGCTTCTTCTCGTACTCTTCCTCCTTTTCTTTCTCATTTAAGCAGTTCACTTTAAGCACCCCCTACTTTCTGTCCTTTTCCTCTTTCTCCATCTATCCTCCACTCAACTTACCTTCCACCAAAAAAATTATCTGATATTCCCCCACTCTCTTCCCTTAGAACTTGTCCATCCTATATAGTCCATTAACGCTCTATCTACCACCCTTCCATCTACCACCCATATATATATATATGTATATATATATATATATATATATATATATATATATATATATATATATATATACACACACACAGTGGAACCTCGCTTAACGAATATAATTCGTTCCCGAATCTTACTCGTAATGCGAAGCACTCGTTAAGCGAAACTATTTTTTCCATAGGAATCAATGCGAAATACGATAATACGTTCCATGCTTAAGCAAAAATACCCAAAAACAACTTGTAATAGTATTTAAAATAATTCATTAAATTATCAATGCATAAAATGAAAATACTTTAATGTACAGTAAATGAACCTGAGAAAGAATAACTGGTAAAATAAGATAAAAACAAATATAAATACTGTTGCAATTTACGAAAAAAGAAGGTAGCTCCAGGCACAAGGGAGACGGAGACAGGGGAAGGATTATTGAGGTGAAGGAAGAGAATCTTCCACCAAGGGAGTCCTCTTCACTCGCTGCTATGATGGTCTCGACTGACTCACTAACTTTGGATATTTTAGACACATTGGCACAACTGACACTTTCCTTAGAATCCTTTTTCATTAGAAAGCTGTCTAGAGACATTTGTTTTTGTCTACGCTTCAAAATTTGTCGAAAATGTGACACAACATTGTTATCAAATAAATTTGTAGCACGCACAGCCACTGTCTTATCAGGGTGATATTTCTAAATGTACGATGAAACAGTTTCCCATGCTTTTAAGCATCTCCCTTATTGCACTGGAAGGTTGTTGCTTTGCAGGTCCTGTTACTTTCTCCTTCCCTGACAAAATTTCCTCCACAATTTCTTGCTGTGAAACAGAATGCAACTCCATAAGCTCTTTGGTGGTCATCTCCTGTCTATGCTCGTCCACAAGCTGGTCGATGTCGTTGCTATCCACCTCCAGCCCCATGGTCTTGGCCAAAAATGCAATCTCGTCGACTGCAAGCTCCACAGCCCTTCAAAGTCGCGTTCGACAACGCTCTCCGGCCAAAGCTTCTTCCAAGTCGAAATAAGGATTCTCTTGGTGACCCCCTCCCATGCCTTGTCGATTGTCTTGTGGCAGGCAACGACGTAGAAGTAGGCTTTCCAAAACTCTTTGAAAGTGAGATGGGTCCCCTCAGTCACCTCAAAACAACGCTCGAAGAGTGCCTTAGCATAGAGTTTAGTTTAAGATGATCTGTTGGCCCATGGGCGAGTAAAGAAGTGGTGTTGGGAGGCAGGAATTGGATCTTGAACTGAACTTCATCAAGGTCTTTAGCCTACTCCTCTGGACTTTATCCTTCTTGAAGGCTCGTGGATTTTCTGAATGGTAAACGAGCCGCAGTTTCACTTTTAAATCGCTGCTTGCATTGGCACAAAACATCAGCGTGAGACGGTATTTCATTGTCTTGTAGCCGGACAATGCCTTCTCCACTGTTATGTCGGTTTGCTTCGACATCTTTTTCCAGGAAATACCAGTTTCGTCGCAATCAAAAACATGTTGCAGCATGTAACCCTCAGAATCCATAAGCTTCCTAGTCACCAATGAAGTTCTCTGCTCCCTTTGTGTCATAGTTTGCTTATTCACCGTGCCTCAATACGTTGTGGATGCCAGTTCTTCTTTTAAATTTCTCGAACCAGCCATGGCTTGCCTTGAATGCTTCTTTGCCTGTTGCTGCTCTTGGCATTTTCTTAACGACGTCGGCGAAAATTACTTTCACCTTATAATATTCGTTTTACCTTGTTTGGATGGATCTCATCAACGGGGCCTGAGATGTGACATAGTGGAATGATGGTTAACGGCACAAAATTACATTGGCCCTCTGCAGGATTTTTTTTTTTTTTTTTTTTTTTTTTTTTTTTTTTTTTGTCATCCCACTGAGAAAGGAACCACTCGTTTCCTCCAGGTCTTGATATATTTGTGCAGGATCGTTGCCCAGTTCACATGGCAAGAGTAGTCCGTGAGTGATTTGCAGGGCAAGAAAACCTGCAATTCCTGGACTGGCCCAGCAAGAATTGTAACTGAAACCCTATTGAGAATATATGGGCAAATGTGGTGAATACATGAGAAGATGAAGAGGAGAGGACAGCGGAATCATTGATGTGTGCGAAATTTTCCTTGTGAGGAATTTGTCCTTGTGAGGAATTTGTCCTCTATCCCAGTCAGAGTGCGTGAGGTAATTGATACGGGAGGGGGGTGGATCCATAACCAAATATACTGTATTACTCAATAAACTTTGTTGTATACAAACTTCATGTTTATCCATTGTTTATCTACCGTGGTAAATTCATAGTTTTCACCCTCACTGATGAAGGTTAGGACGCAGCAATATATAAAGTCGTGTATTGATATCATTAACATGCCAATGACACTTGAATAGTGTCCTTATATCATGCACTGAGAATTTGTATTTATGTAGGGAATACATACACTATGTGCAAAAACATCAATTTTATGAAGACAAACACGGGCCTGGCCTACCGCTTTTGCCATCAAACATTATAACTATTAGCAACTCTCAGTGATAGCCCCCAAGTTATTTACAAGCTATATAAATCGTTAGTTCATCCACATTTGGAATATGCTGTTTCCGTATGGTCACCGAATCTCATTAAAGACATTAACAGATTGGAAAAAGTACAACGGCGAGCCACAAAACTGATTCCAAATATCAAAATAAATCATACGAAAATCGACTAAAACATATGCATTTGTTTTCCCTAAAAAAGCGTACACTGAGGTGATTTGCTACAGGTCTCTAAGATTCCAAAGGGAATTAACATCAAAACTGACCAAATTTTCACAATGAATGAGAATCCGAAAGAAATAGTGGTCTCAAACTGCCTGGAAGTAGATTTAATTTCGAAGTGGATAGAACCAACTTCGCCAATTTAGTTAATGAATGGAATCAACTTCCTGCAGAGGCAGTGCAAATAGTTCAGTTCGAAGTTTTACGATTCATTTAGATAAACACCTAAGCAAGATGCTGTAATGCCTGTCATTTACTTTATATTATTTATTTATTTGTTTGTTATTATTTGTTTGTTTGTTTATTATTATTTCCTTAATTATCATTCATTATTATTTATTTGTCAATTTATTATCATTTACTCTACCTGTTTGTCTATTTTTTACTTTACCTATTTATTTACTTATTTTACTTATTATTTTTATAATTACAATTTCTATTTACTTATTTATTTATTTTTATCTATCTATTTATTTATATTTATTTATTTATTCTATTTATTCATTTCTATTATTTATCTATTTTGTATCCGGCCTAGTTATGGACCAAAAGACTTCTGTCAGGTATGCTCTTCCTTTGTAATCCTTTGTAATCCTTCTTTGAGTTGTCGATACGAATCCCACTGGCATCACTTATTTCTACAAGGAGTCATTTTACCAAGTGTGTTCCCCGACTGAATTAAATCCGACGGTATTTAACGACTTTTAACATCATGTTACCTCGAAATATGTAACTATCGATAAGAAAAAATACAACACATATAATTTTGTTATACTTAATCGCACACAACCCATTTTTGTTTTGGTCACGATAAAGTAAAATTGGTTAAAACACTGGTAAAAATGGAGTATATTCATGCCACATCTACACATCTCACGCCATATACAGTGTCCCAGACCTGTGCTCCCTCCATAGCAAACTACGGCCTCACATGCACAAGTCTACCTATAGTAGGCAAATAGCAGGTGTCCGTCCACGTATCCACACTACTTGCAACTAACCACCACTTGACTGCTATTGATGTTTGTCAATGATGATTTATTTGTCATATCAATATCATACTTATACGCACACATCACATCAACTTCATAAATGTAGTGGAAATTCCGGGAATGGTAAACTGGTCATTATAATGGTGTTTGCTCCACTCCTCTCACTTTGTTCCACCACCGTGTGAACAATGTTGAAACATATAATCTGGTCACGAGCCACTGTCCAACCAGTGTACCAGATATAAGTGCTGGCGATAGTACATGTGCGTCTCACACATGATTACCTCATGTCCCGGGAAACACTTTCTAGTAGTATCCCAGTCTGGTGGATCTGCGAGATCGATACCTTTTCCATTGTCGCGATGAGGATGGGATGTTTTGCATCTCGCAGATTCTTGGAGAGAAGGCCCTTTATCCGGGACATATGGAGAAGACCGGTCTTTTGAATAGAATTATAGCTCCCCTGTTACATATGTACCTTTATTTATTATTTATTTATTTATCTATTTATTTATTTTTTGCTTGTTCATCCTATTCCTTTTGTACATTCAGATTTTAAGTGTTTTTCATGTTTACCACATGATTAATTTCTGTAGGAGGCTGGTAGATAAAGGTAGACAAGTAAGGTATCTAGAGGGGTAGGTGGTGAGAATTTCATTTTATGTGTAGGAAGTTTGGAAAACAATAAGCCGCGAAGGAGTTGCATAATCTCGCTCCCTGTCTAAAGTTTATAAACAACCGCTAGGAACAGATTTTAATGCTGATGTGACAGTATGTAAATTAAGCCATTCATGCATCGATATCGAGATTCCTTGTGTAAGCAGTATTGCTTAAGACGTTGTAACAGTCTTTCTGATC
Source organism: Oratosquilla oratoria (assembly GCF_046742065.1). Lineage (NCBI taxonomy): Eukaryota > Metazoa > Arthropoda > Malacostraca > Stomatopoda > Squillidae > Oratosquilla > Oratosquilla oratoria. Next base: position 70,871,740 of record NC_134779.1, read on the forward strand.
GGAGAAAAGGGTGGAGGAGAAAAATTATTGATACATGGGAGAAAAGTCACGTCCTTTGGGGAGGCACTTATTTGTAACAGTAAAGATCATTGGATGAATAAAGTCGTGATATCGTTTCAGAGATGGTTTAGTGAGTTGATCGAGGATTCCAGTCGGGAGTCCATTGAAGTAAATTGACAAGCCAAGTGTAATATTATTCGTGAAGAAAAGAAGAAAATTTTACCTCCGTTTAATTCACCCCATCAAGAAACAATACTTATTTCTATAGAAAGATATGGTGAAAGGCATACTTACTTAACAAATTCAAAAATGAAAGAAGAAATACAAACTATAGTAGACCACGGTAAACAGAATTAAACCAGTAATTACGGAGAGACGCAGGGGTAAAAATTTAATTTTAATACAAATACACACCGGCGGTGCTCGTTCGCTCACGGGCGCTACGCGCCCAGATCTACGACCATTCGTATGAATAGATTTGAGCGGAAATAAAAAATTATAGCAAAAATACGACTTCAACACCATCGTCGTCAGTGTCATCGTCACCTTTATCACTCGAAAATCTCTTCCCAAACCCCCCAAAACCCTTACACGGTACGGCACTGACATGTCCCCAAAAGTGTCATCTTTCCAGTAGATACCCAAGACTCATCAAAGACTTGGAGATTTCTCATAGAATTGGAAAATGTATATATATTTTTTCATTTGGTAATAGATTCCTGTCATCTTTGCTGTTTTTAACGTTTTTCAGAGGCGCCACATGGCCGCGATGTTGCTGATTTTTTTTTTTTTTTACACCATACACTAGCACAAATATTTTTCTAAGGACTTTATCTTTCAAAGACAGATGAGGTGAGCTCCATTTCTTTGCGAGACTCCATATTTCAAATCCATACAGCAAAACTAGTTTGATAATGATGTTGTACAATAGATATTTAGTTTTGTCTTTCTAGATATGTTAGCTCTTCCCAGGATATTTTGGAGACTGCAAAAACATCGATAGGCTGATGTTATCCTGTTTTTCATTTGTTTCCATATTATTATAATCATCCATTATAGAGCCAAGGTATTCAAATCTGCACATTCCGTACCTGACATAATTCATTTCTATTTGTTCTTCTCTATTAACGTCCTTGATCATTCGCATTAGCTCTGCTTTCGCATTGCTCGCCTGGTCTCATTCTTTATGCTTTCTTTAGAGGTCATGAAAATCTCTTTTAACCCTTCTATTGTTCTACCTACAAAGTTTACATCGTCAACGTACGCCAAGACACTCACTATTCCGGTCTCGCCTGTAGTCTCATTCTTAATGCTTTCTTTAGAGGTCATGAAAATCTCTTTTAACCCTTCTATTGTTCTACCTACAAAGTTTACATAGTCAGCGTACGCCAAGACACTCACAATTCCGATCTCAAACACAACTCCATGATTCTTTCTTGAAATCCCTCTGATAACCTTTTCCAGCATTAGGTTGAAGAGCAGGGAGGGGAGGTAATATACACCCCTGTCTTGGTCCATTCATTAGTTCGAAAGAGTCAGTGTACTTATTGCCTCGGTCCCTCCCCCACTTTCTCTTGTTGTATTAGTGTTGGACTGTTTCTATGTCACTGGTTGAAAGTTGTAGAAGGGGAGCAGTCGCCAGGTGTCAGCTTTCCGTATTTGAAAAGATGTAAGAAATACAAATGAAGTTGAGATATAGGTGGTATAGATCTTGAGTCCATTCTGGAAACCGAGTGTCACTCTCAGGGCTCCTCTTGGTAGAGATGAAGCAGTTGACATGCTTTGAAAACTTGCAGCTTCTTGCAGGATAACCATCGTTTGTCCCTATCGTCATTTGAATTAAATGTATATATATCCAACCATATATAGGTACATGTTTGGCCACGCTACTAAATGGTCTCTGGCTCATCATTATCTTAGAGAAAACGGTAATTGATGTTTTTCGTGTATGTTGTTGTAGTGTATTCACATTAAATAAATGTTTAGGTTAATGGCGACATGCGCCTTCTGTTTCTGTTATGCCGTCATGTCGATAACCAATTGCTGAAAGTAGAAATTAAAATAATCAATAGTAACGAAAATATGACAATTTCTTCAAGTGAACTATTTTATGGGCTACTCTGTTTCTACTGTATAAGGTGCCCAGTGGCCCATGTCGTCATTATTACGGTACCCCATATATCTATGAGGAATTTCCCTGTTCATCATCAGTGGCATGGCAGTTAAGGTCTTACGGCTTACATTGTAATCCATATTGAAATCATCATCATGACGGCGCAGTGAACTTCTCACTCACATCGTTACTATGCTGGTTGTCCGAGAACACAAAGCGAAAAACAAATAGCTTAACGCCTGGCCCATGGTTACCTTGTGGTTGGATAATACCAGTGTGGCCTGTCGAAGTCCAAGGGCTACCACTGTATTAAATAAATTTGCTTACAGCAGAGTCGGCGGGAAGGAAAGTTGTTCCACGACCAGTTCACCTTCGGAGGCAACTTTCAAGTCTCCTTTTGCAAACTAATGGAGAGGGTAGGAGGAGAGTCATCACCCAAACCTACGATGGGGGCGGCATCTCATTTTCCACAAGTCACGCCACTCACGAAGTGGATTTACCGCTTTTGCGGAAAAAAAGGAGAAAACAGAAAGGTCAACAGAGTCGTAGGAAGAAATAATACTCATACAGATGGATACAGATAGACAGACAGAGAGGCAGATTTTTTTTCTATTATCATCATTCACGTGATTTGAGATTGTAGTTAATCACCCAAGCACACAAACGCACACACACACATATGATTCCATGGCGCAATGGTAGCGATCGCAACCGCTACTACGGCAGTCCGAGTTCGAATCCTGCCCATGGCTGAAATAATTTCAGCATCGCTGCGCTGCGAGTCGTTACTCCAACTCTCGTGGGCTGGGAAATGTGTGTGTGTGTGTGTGTGTGTGTGTGTGTGTGTGTGTGTGTGTGTGTGTGTGTGTGTGTGTGTGTGTGTGTGTGTGTGTGTGTGTGTGTGTGTGTGTGTGTGTGTGTGTGTTTGTGTGTGTGTGTGTGTACTCGCGCGTGCGTGTGAGGTCACAGCATTGCCCATAGATCGGTCATATATGAGCTCCGAGCTCTCTTTCGGGAGGGTAGTAGCTGTCAATCACGTGATCCAAGACAACGGTGAATTATACACACACACACGCCACTAGGCATAAGAAGACAATTAGTTACTACGAAGAAAGGCCATTTTCGGGCTTTAGTTATGAAAGAGGTAACTTGAGTAGAATGATTGACATAGGGAGGGAAATAAGAGTCTTCATAGAATTTGTCTCAAGGGTCAGGGATCAACAAAGAGGTTAGTAAATTAAGCAAGAATATGCTGAAACAATTCGGGAAGTGAATGCCCTGAAAAAAAAGGCTGAGGTAAAACGTGAAAATGAGGAACTAAAAAGCAAAGATACTGCAAATAATACAATCATAAAAGAGGTAAATAAACATATGAAAGTAATGACCGAAAAAAAAAATGGAGGAAGTATAGATGCGGAAAAAATATTACAACTCAAAAAACAATGGAAATAAGATCACGAAAAATATAAGGTATATTTTAAAGGAATTGTTCAGCAACAAGTGAAAACTGTGGAAACAGTCATCCAGATTATCAAAGAAAAGGAAAATTTGGTGAGAGATACAGTAGATAAAAAGAAGTGTGTAGTGGTATTTGGTCTAAAAGAAAAAAGGATCCTAGTTTGATTCGTGAGAGAAAAAGAAGAGAAAGATTTAACAATAGATGTTTTGAGAGCAATACAAGATAAAGAGCAAGAATTAGAAAAGGAAATAGAGGAAGTACATAGAATACGAAGGTATGTAGAAGGAAATCGACCCCTAAAGATCAAATTAAAGTCACAAAGGGCAACAGAAGAGATACTAGCCAGAAGAAGTTAGGTAATACTGAGCACTGTAAAGATGTATGGATAAAAAGAAATATGAATCTTGAGGAAAGAGAAAGAGAGAAGGTATTGAGAAGTGAAAAAAAAGAGGGAGAGAGAGAGAGAGAGAGAGAGAGAGAGAGAGAGAGAGAAGAACGGAGCCCAAGAAAAATAATTTCTTTTGGAGTGTTAGGCATGAGACTAAGAAAATGGTATCTTCAAGAAAAGGAAACGAAAGGAACAAAGAAAGAGATGGAGAATGCAGAAAGTTAAAATTGGCTTATACTAATATAAATTGTTTAATTTCAGGATTAAATGAGCTTATTCATTACTTGTCAGAAGAAAAACCAGACATAACGGCAATTGTAGAGACAAAAATTAAGGGGTCCACTATCAATTTACAGTATTAGAAATGGATTATTCAATCACTGTCTTAGAGATAGAGATGAAAAACAGGGTGGAGGAATCATGTTCTTGGCTAAGAAAATAATTAAAATATGATGAAGGTTACAAATGGAGAGAACAGTAAGAAAATGATCATGATAAAGAGTTGAAGATAAAGACATGAAAAATATACTGTTGTGGTGATCTATGTGCCTCCCAAAACGGGGTCTTGGAGAGAGAGAGCTAACTCTAAAATTTTAGAAGATACAAGGATTTCATTAAATGGGGTGCTGAAAGATGAAGGAAACATGGTACTTATGGGGAGTTTTAACTGTAAAGAAATCTGTTGGGAAGAGATGACAGTGAAAAGGGGAGAGGAATTATTGGGAAGTGTATTACTTGACATGAACTATGGAATATACAAAGACACAATGGGTAAAAGAAGACATTAGATAGATAATGAAGAACCATTATGACTGGATATATTCTTTACGTCAGAACCTGGCATTGTGGATAAAATTGAATACAAAACAAGAATTGGGAAGAGTGACCACATATTACTTGAACTAAAGGAGGAAATATATATGGAGGGAAATGAGAGGTACAGAAAAGGGAGACTGGTATATAGTAGAACGGACTTTATGAACCTTAAAAAAAAATTCAAGAAGCGAGTTGGGATAAATTTTACAATGAAAAGACACAAGTGGAAGAAAAATAGAATATTATGAAGGAAATCTATAATGAAGGGGTTGATGAATATATACCAAGATAAAAACAGGAAAAAGAATATAAGTGTTGGTTTAGTAGAAAGTGCAGCGAGGCAAAAAGAGAGAGAGAGAGAGAGAGAGAGATAAAGCTTGGAAAAGATGGAAAAAAGAGAAAAATCCTAGAAAGTGACAAATGTATATCAATGAAAGGAATAAATGTGTAAAAGTACGCAGGGAAGAAAAAAGAAATTATGGAATTGAAAAGACATAATAGAAAAATGTAAGGATCAACCAAAACTGTTCTATAGATATTTGAATGGTAAATTGAAAAACAAGCATGAAATAGAGAAACTACGCCAGGGGAACGTGGAATACACAGAAGATATAAAAATGAGTGAGGTCATGAGTAAACATTTCAAATCGGTTTCCACAAGAGAAAAGGCATGGCACTGGGATAAAGGGTGAGAAATGCCCCCCCTCCCTTATGAGGGAAATAATAGTAACACGAGCTGAAAAAATGGATCAAATAAAAAGCCTTGATGTCAGGATTTCGCACGGCTCAGATGGCATTACAAAATGGATAATAAAGGATTGTAAGGAAGAACTGGTGGGCAAAATATACAATATAATAAGTTGTTCGCTTAAGGAAGGAAAAATACCAGAAGACTGGAAAAAGGCCAAAATCGTACCAATATATAAAGGAGGTAACTGGGAAGACCCAACAAATTACAGACCGGTTTCCCTTACAAGTACTGTAGCCAATTTTGTGAAAAGGTTATCAAAAATAGAAGGACAAAACATCTGGAAGAAAACCACATACTAAACCAGAGACAGTTTGAATTCAGACAGGGAAGATCATGTGCCACAAATCTGATCTACTTTTACTCAAGACTATTAGATATAATATAGAAAGGGGACGGATGGGTTGATTGTGCTTTCCTAGATCGACGAAAAGCTTTTGATAAAGTGCCACGTAGAAAACTATTGGGAAAACTGAAAACCATAGGAGGGGTACAAGGTAAACTACTGGAATGGATGGAGGATTTCCTGCAGGCAAGAAAAATGAGAGTAGTGCTCAGAAATAAAAGTTCCACTTGGGAAGAGGTGATTAGTGGAGTTCCACAGGGATCGGTACTGGCTCCAACAATGTTTGCTATTTATGTGAATGACATGGACGAGGGTGTGGACAGTTACATGAACTTTTTTGCTGACGCAAAATTGTTGAAAGAAGTGAGCACTGAAACAGACTGTGAGTCGCTGCAGAGAGATCTGAACAAAATTTGGGAATGAAGTCAGAAGTGGGAAATGGACTTCAACATCAAGAAATGTAGTGTAATGGATTTTGGAAAAACTAAAAAAGGATATCAGCACAATATAAAATCGGTGAAAAGGATGTAAAGAAAGTGGGATCTGAAAAAGTCCTGGAAGTAATCATCACAAAGAATATATCCCCTAATAAACATACATACATACATACATACATACATACATACATACATACATACATACATACATACATACATACATACATATACCAAGGCTTTTTCCCCTTTACAATGGAGGTAGCCAAAAAGAAAAAGGCATAAAATCATTCCCACCCATTCCATCCCTGAAATACACTCCACTCCCCTCCACCCTCCCTCTTATCTTAGCACCTCCTGGATGACGGGCCATCCCTGCACCTTGCCCACTGCCCTGGGTCAGAAGCAGTGTCGCAAGACACATCACATCCACAGCAAGGCCGCTTCATTAAATCGGAGACCCCCCCTCTCCGTCCCCCCATGTATAAAAGTAGAAGACGGGGAGAAATCCCTTCGGACTGCGTCAAATTTTGCTCACACATACTACCTCACCCCCCATCCCCCCACCCATTCCACCTCATGCATCACAACATCATCCATATACAACCATTCTCCATTCACCCCTGTCTTCTGTCCTCTTCTGTCCTTCCTCAACAGACATTCCCCTCTTCCCCAAAGCCCCCTTCACCCCATCCATCCATCTCATCCTAGAACGTCCCCTCATGTTCACTCCCTCCACATCTGCCTTCCATACCCCTTTTACTAGTCTTTCTTCACTCATTCTTTCCATGTGTCCAAACCATCCTAAAACTCTTTCATCAACCCTATCTCCCAGCTCCTCTTCCACCCCTGTTCTCCTCCTCACCTCCTAATTTCTCACTCTATCTAGCCTAGTAACCCCCACAATACTTCTCAGACACCTCATCTCAAACACATTCAAACTCCTTCTCTCTTCCTCTCTTATTTCCATGTTTCTGCCCCATACAGTGCTGTTCGCACAATCACTCCTTCATACACTCTCCTCTTCGCATCCATTCCTAAATGTCTATTCCTCATTACGTTTTTTAATCCACCAAGGCATTTACTCGCTTCTCTCAATCTACATTCTATCTCCACCTTCACTCCACCTTTTCCTGCCACATTTGCACCCAAGTATCTAAAACTATCCACTTCCTCCAGTCACTCTCCCTTAATGCTCACTTCCAGTCTACTGCCACTTTCACCCCTTGTACATCTCATCACCTTACTTTTACCCACATATATCTTCAGCTTTCTTCCATCACACATTCTCCCAAACTCTGCCACAAGCGCAGTGTCGTCAGCAAACAACAGCTGGCTCACCTTTCACTTTTCTCCATTTTCTTTAACCATCTCCAATCCCTTACCCACCACCCTTGCATTTACCTCTCGCACCACCCCATCCATGTACAAGTTGAACAGCCAGAGCGACATAACGCATCCCTGACGAAGTCCCACCTTTACCTCGAACCATTCACTCTCTCCATTTCTAATCCTGACACATGCTCTACTACTCTTGTAAAAACTCTTGACAGCTCCTAGAAGCTTTCCTCCTATCCCGTATATCAGCAAAACCTCCCACAGTGCCCTCCTGTCTACCCTGTCATAAGCCTTTTCCAGATCCATAAAAGCCCAAAAAACATCCTTCTTCTTTCCTATAGCTTTCTCACATATTTGTCTTACCACAAAGATCTGATCTACACAACCTCTACCCGTCCTAAATCCACACTGTTCCTCACCAATTACTCCCTCTATTCCTCTCCTAATCCTCTCAATCAAGATCCTCCCATAAGCCTTCCCAACTACACTTACAAGCTAATCCCTTTGAAACTATTACATTCACACTTGTCCCCTTTTCCCTTGTAAAGTGGAACTATACAGGCACTCCTCCAGTCCTCTGGCACTCTACTCTCTCTCCAGCAAACGTTAAATAACCTCACCAGCCAGTCCGCCATCACATTCTGCATGGCATCCATCCAGACCAGGTGCCTTACCTGCTTTCATTATCTCAACAACTGCCTTCACTTCCTCCTTCCTTATTTCTCCTCCATTCTCCTCACTCATCACGGTAATTTTCTTAGCATTTCCCATTGCAACTGTCTTTCCCTCTCTATCCTCCTTCACATTTAGCAACTCCCTAAAATATTCTGCCCATCTTCCCCTTACTGCCTTCTCTTCCATTATCATCTCTCCACCTGCACCTTTTACCTTTTCTTCTCTACTTGATTCGCCTCCTCTGATTACGACTATGCCGTCGACGAATCGGAATCAGATGTGTCGGTCCCCCTTAAGGTTTGGGAAAGGACTTTCCAAGAAAAAGAAGAATTAAAGAAGGAGAAAGAAGAAATAAAACAAGAATTAAAGAAGGAGATCATAAGAAATATTTCAAAGCGGGATGCCGATGAGCACATCGAGTGTCCCATCGAAAAATGATAATAACAATAATAATAAAAAGTAAAATAAGAACAAAAAAGAATTGATACAAAATGTTAGATGGAAGGCTGAGGATAAAGAAAACAGGACATTCGCAGAATTTTTTTTATGGATTGGCATGGGTGAAACAGGTAGATTCAGGTTTCCAAAGAAATTTGGTATTTTGATCAAAACAAGGGATGATGTAATCGAAAAGGTCTACGAAGTGCTCGAACCTAACGCCAACAGCTATCTATATTTCCAAAAAAAAAAAAAAAAAGAGCCATAATATGTCCTAGAAACGAAGACGTGGATTGCATAAATGGCGTGATCTATGAAAGAATCAAAGGTGGTGAACATATATACAGGAGTGAGGATAAGCCGATCGGAAACGATGAAATTGAAATTTAAACTTCGGTATATAACAAAATTAATTCTCCTTCTATTCCGTTGCATGAGTTGATGCCGATGAGTACATCGAGTGTCACATCGAAAAAAAAATGAAAAATAAAATGAAAATAAAAGAGACCGGAGACCCTGGAGCGAGCGAAGCGAGCAAGCGCCGCAGGCCAAGGCACCCACAGCGTAGTTGTGACGGCGTGGTTACAAAGGATTACAAAGGCGGAGCATACCGACAGGAGACCTTTTGATCCATATCTAGGTCGGATGCGAAAAAAATCATATTAATAATAAAATAATAAATAAAAACTATAATAATGTAAATAACAAATAAAATACATAAATAAATACATAGGTATAGTTAAATAATAAACAAACAGGTAAATATTAAATAATAATACATTGACATATAACTAATAATAGATGAAAATCAGACAGACAAATGATAACAAAACAAATACAAATAATATAAGATAGATTATAATCATTAAAGCATCTTATTTAGGTATTTATCTAACTGATTCTTAAAGCTTTAAACTGAACCACATTGCACTACCTGTGCAGAAAGTTTATTCCACTCATTAACTACACGGTTGGCAAAGTTGTTTCTACCTACTTCCAAATTTAATCTATTTCCGGACAGTTTGAGACCATTATTTCTTGTCTGATTCTCATTCAATGTGAGAATTTTGTCACTTTTGATGTTGTCAATTCCCTTTAAAATCTTAAAGACCTGTATCAAGTCACCTCTGAGTCTACGCTTTTTTAGGGAAAACAGATTCATGTGTTTTAGTCAATTTTCGTGCCTTGTTCTTAATAAGAAAAAATATATATTTCCTTATATAAATATTTCCTTCTATAAATCCTTGGAAGGGAAAGATTTTGTTTGTACCACCGTAAGGAGAATAGATTAATATTGTCGATTGGAAAATATGAAGAAAATTTGAATTTTTTATTTTCAGAGGGGAAATAAACTAACTTAACCCAATCTAAAAACTGCCTTACATTTGGAATTTGTCTTTCTAGTCGTTTTCGCCTTCCGTGTGAGTGTACAGAACGTATAAGTTGGAGTTGCAGTTCACGTTATGGCAATTTGAATTAGAAAATTATAAATTTCCTTCCTATCCCATACATTTTTTCAACAATATTCAATCGTTTCCTAAAGACAGAATTATAACCACCGCAAATAGAAACATCGAAAATAATAATGTGTTGACATTTGGAAATTTTCGACAATTGTAGGGGCTACAAATTGTTTGTCTCTCACGCCAAATTTTTGTAGAAAAACATTATCTAAATTGGAAAAATTAATGCATGATCGACAGTGTTTTAACCTTAGAATGATAGACTCATAAACGCAAAAGGATAGCTATAGTATATAGAAAAAAAGCAATTCTGATAAGCATGGCGGTTTTAGGTGAGTGATGCATTTATTTTGAAGTCAATTGCGCTGTTGTAATTAATGGGACCTTTCTCAGTCAGGCTCGTAGATTCCTATTAGCGCTAGAATTTTCAATTGTCTCGGATTTCACGAGGCAAAGGGGTGACTTAGCTAATTTGGAAACCGATATTAAAAAAAAAAATACGACATAAATTGCTGCATAAGTGTATTCAAAATTAAAAACGTGACTCTTAATGTTATAATTTTTACTTACTGGTGTGTGATAAGGCTTTGTTATTTAATTACAAGGTAAAACTAAAAATAGGTAATTATTTTTACTGAAGTAACTATGAGCAGTAAGAATAAGAGGATGTTGATTTCGGTTTGTGCATTTTATCTGAGTGTTGAAAAATAATGGATAACACTGTAACGTCCTGTATATGAAGATAATCAGTGAGATAAAAGATAACAACAGTGGTGGCGGACGTACGAGGTGACCGACGTTTGTGTAAAGAATAGCCTCTTAGATCTGCTGGGAGCTATTTTCAAACAAATATGACTAATTTTACGTGTGCCGTGGCAGACTGCACGTCAGATTCAAGAAAAAGTAAGAGAAAGACAAATGTTAAACGTACCGGAAAAATTAAGTCTTCGATGCAAAATTATATTTTCGATACATTACATGGATTTGCCTATTGCTTGGTGCATTCAAATGAAAGCATATATCAGTATACGTCCATTGAAGTCGGTAGAAAATGACAAATTGCTTGGCTTGATACAACTATAGGCTGTTTAACGAATATCATCTGCAATTATAAATAGAGGCTCAAACAATGCTATATGCCGTTTGCAATCATGAAATTAATTGACTTAAATTTTAGACACAATAATGTACAACGATACACCTAGTAAGGTTATAAAACTTGCCCAAAGAAGTATTTATTTTCCGGCAAGAATTACAAAATCTGGCGGTGTCTGGTATCAAATCGCTCACTGCGAAAGGTCCCATTCGTGACATGTTATTTAGCATAACTTATTAATAATCTGTTAATAACAAAACAAATTGTGGGAGTGATTACTATCATTATTACTCCTGATATATGCATGCAGTTTAATATGGAAAGAAAAAGGAATCGTTGAAGGATTGGATAGCATGGTGTAATAATTGGTGATACGGAAGAAAGTACGATTAAAAGAAAACATCAGTAAAGCTAAGCTTAGCTTGTGGATCCTCGTGGTCAGTCGCTAGACTGTTACTGGATTAGGCGTAATACGGTAGAGGGCCATCTTATCGGTACCTCTCTTGTGTGTTTTTACTGACTTTCTTTAACTATCTGGTCTCGGTAAGATTCCTGGAACACACAAGCAAAGATGTTAACATATGTCTGACGTTGTCCAATAGATCCTAACTTAATCCAACCTAACAATTCCATAGATCCTTCAAATAAACAGAGCTTTCAAATGAACCATCTCCAATCCCTGACCCACCACCCGCACATTTACCGCTCGCACCACCCCATCCATGTATAAATTGAACAGCCAGGACGACATAACACATCCCTGACGAAGTCCCACCTTTACCTCGAACCACTCACTCTCTCCATTTCTAATCCTGACACATGCTCTACTACTCTCGTAAAAACTCTTGACAGCTCCTAGAAACTTTCCTCCTATCCCGTATATCTGCAAAATCTCCCACAGTGCCTTTCTGTCTATCCTGTCATAAGCCTTTTCCAGATCCATAAAAGCCCAAAAAACATCCTTTCCTTTTCCTGTAGCTTTCTCACATATCTGTCTTACCACAAAAATCTGATCTATATAACCTCTACCTGTCCTAAATCCACACACTTCCTCGCCACTTACTCCCTCTATTCCTCTCCTAATCATCTCAATCAAGATCCTCCCATAAGCCTTCCCAACTACACTTAACAAGCTAATCCCTCTGAAACTACTACACTCACACTTGTCCCCTTTTCCCTTGTAAGTGGAACTATACAGGCACTCCTCCAGTCCTCTGGCACTCTACCCTCTCTCCAGCAAACAAATAGCCTCACCAGCCAGTCCACCATCACTGTACCTCCTTTTTTTAGACATTCTGCATGGCATCCACCCATACCAGGTGCCTTACCTGCTCTCATCATCTTAACAACTGCCTTCACTTCATCCTCTCTTATTTCTATCCAACAGTAACACTACACGCTCTCACGCAGCAATAATCACAGCAACAGATAATCTACCCTCAAACAGACAACAAGCAAACGCACTCATACGTCATTTTGCACAGACAAGCCATCTCACTTCTCACCCTGACGACCGACGCACCATTCGACGTAAGAAAGACTTTCCCACAGACTCAGACTATATACCCTTCATAGACAGTCAGACAAAACTCATAATACATAGTCTCAAGCATTCATCTGCCTGTGGCCCTGATAACATAAGCAACATCCACCTAAAACACATTGGACCACAAGGTATACACGCACTCACAAACATTGCAAACTACAACTATTCACACAACACTATACCCGACATCTGGAAGCATGGTAAAATAATTACCATTCCAAAACCGAACAAAGACCCAACAATCCCAACATCGCACCGCCCATGCACACTTCTCTGCACCCCTTCTAAAGTCATTGAACGCCTAATACTTAAACTTGTCACACCACATATTCCCCTTGCTGACTCACAACACGGTTTTAGGCCACTACACTCCACAAACACTCTTCTGACAAACCTCACACAAAGAATTTTAGATGGCATCAATTCAGATAGGCCCCACCACAGAACACTTCTTATAACATTAGACATTTGTAAAGCTTTTGATGCTATCCCCCGCCACAACCTAACAAATAAAATATATAACACAGACATGCACAATAACACCAAAAGATGGCTGGCCAATTATCTGGCAGGTAGGAATGCTTACGTGTCATATAATGGCCAATCATCGCACACCAGAAACATTAAGAACGGAGTACCACAGGGCTCAGTTCTATCCCCCACATTATTTAATCTATACATGCATGACTTACCCACGCCAGACACCTCAGAAACACAAATCTCTTCCTACGCAGACGACATAACAATCACATGCACACATCGTAACACAGACAAAGCTGCAGAAATAATCCAGCCATACCTTGACACACTCAACACATGGTTCATCACAAACAGACTCAAAATAGCTCCAACCAAATCTACAGCAACACTTCTCACAAACTGGACAAAAGAACACAAATACATAGCTCATCTCTACATCAACAACACTCTAATACCACACACAAACACACCGAAAATTCTTGGTGTAACATACGATACATCCATGTCTTTCAAACAACACATCACAAACATAAAAAACAAATGCACACCCAGACTTAACGCACTTAAGTCAATCACTGGAACAACATTTGGACAAAACAAAGAAACTAATATAACAATATACAAACAATGCATACGCTCAGTGTTGAATTATGCGAGTCCTGCATGGGCTCCTAATCTCAGTGAGACACACCACAACACCCTTCAAATCATACAAAACAAAGCCCTAAAAACAATTACAGGCTGCACAAATACCTACAGACCATTTACACCATGAAACAAAAGTCCTCAAAGTCAAGGACCACCTCGACATGAGAGGCACACAAACACTTGCCGCAGCCACCACAAACACATTACACCCGCTACACTACATAGCAGAACACCCACACACACCAAGAAACATTAAAACAACACCCAAAGACCTTTATCACGCACAGATACTCTCTTCTCTTCCTCCACAACCGCCAAATACCAGCCTCCGGAAACATATTCATAATCATATCACTCACCGCTCCATTAACACACTGAAAGACAACACACTGCTGCATGCCAGACCCCCTGATATCCACCCTTCTGAATCCTCTCTTCCACGAAAGGACAGAGTCCACTTGGCCAGACTGCGGTGTGGTCACCACCCAGCACTTCTAAGCTACCAGAAGAGGCTGGATGACCGCGTTGTAAACAGCTGCCCAGGATGTAACACTTCACCCCATACCATACAACACATAATGGAAGACTGCATTATACACAATCATGCACGCAAACAACACAACATACGCTCTATAAAGGATTTGTGGGAAAACCCAGTTTCGGCTGTGGCATTCCTTGGGGAGACGGGACTGCTCGGACAGACAGTCAAGGGAACGACAACAACAGCAACAACAACCCCCACCTGTCCTAAACCCACACCAATTACTCCCTCTGTTCCTCTCCTAATCCTCTCAATCAAGATCCTCCCATAAGCCTTCCCAACTACACTCAACAAGTTGATCCCTCTGAAACTACTACACTCACACTTGTCCCCCTTTCCCTTGTAAAGTGGAACTATACAGGCAGTCCTCCAGTCCTCCGGCACTCTACCCTCTCTCAAGCAAACATTAAACAACCTCACCAGCCAGTCCACCATAACTGTACCTCCTTTCTTCAGACATTCTGCATGGCAACCATCCAACCCAGGTGCCTTACCTGCTCTCATCATCTTAACAGCTGCTTTCACTTCATCCTTCCCTATTTCTCCTCCATTTTCCTCACTCATCACGGTCATCTTCTTAGCATTTCCCACTGCAACTACCTTTCCCTCCCTATCCTCCTTCACATTTAGCAACTCCCTAAAATACTCTGCCCACCTTCCTCTCACTGCCTTCTCTTCCATTATCATCTCTCCATCTGCACCTTTTACCTTTTCTTCTCTACTTGATTCGCCTCCTTTTTCTCTTTTAATTTCCTTCCAAAACATCTTTTTATTGCTTTCAAAATTTTCTGTCATACTCTTACCCCATTTCACATCTGCTCTCCTCTTTGCTTCCTTTATCTTATGCTTAGCTTCCCTTCTCTTTACTTTGTACCTCTCATACGATTCCCTCGTCCTAATTTGCAGCCAATCTATGAATGCCTGCTTCTTCTCTTCTACACATTTCTTTGCTTCCTCATCCCACCACTCACTACCCTTCCTTCTTTTTCCTCCCGCCCTCCTTGTTCCACACACCATCTTTGCACACCTTATGACTCCCTCCTTGAACCATCCCCATTCCTCCTCCACTCCTAGTTCTACTCTATCCTTTACTCCCTCCCACTCCTCTTTCAGTTTCTTCTTAAACTCACTCTCCTTTTTTTCCTCATTTAAGCAGTTCACTCTAAGTACCTCCCTACTTTCTGCCCTTTTCCTCTTTCTCCACCTATTCTCCACTCTCATTTTACTTTCCACCAGAAAATGATCTGATATTCCCCCACTCTCTCCCCTTAGAAAGTGTACATCCTTAACTCTCTCTACCATACTCCTGGTCTCCACTATATAGTCCATTAATGCTCTATCTGGCAGCCTTCCATCCACCACCCTCTCCCATGTGTACTTATGCTTGACTTTCTTCTTAAACACTGTATTTGCTATCATCAACTCTCTTTCAAGACACATGTCCACCATCATTTCTCCACTACGATTTTTACCTGGAACTCCAAAGTTCCCAATCACTCTGTCTATTGGTTCATTTCCTACCCTAGAATTAAGGTCTCCCAATACAACTACATTGACATTTCTCCCTAATTCCTCTATGCACTCATTTATATCTTCCCAAAAAGCCTCCCTCTCCTCTACGCTCTTCTTACTACCAGGTCCATATGCACTTACAAAAACCCACATCTCCCTTCCCAGCTTCACCTTCATCCACATCAACCTTGATGAAACTTCCTTCCACTCCACTACACACTTATCTCTTCACTTACTAGTATAGCCACCCCTTTTCTCCCTCGTCCCCTCTTCACTCCTGAGTACCTCCCAGCTACACTTCCAAACTCACAGTTGCCCTTTCCTTTCATTTTAGTTTCACTCAAAGCCAACACATCCATCTTTTTTCTCACAAACATACTGCCTATCTCTTCCCTTTTTACTCTCATCTGTACCACATCCACGCACATTAAAAGACCCAAACCTTAGGGTACTGGTTTGAAAACTCCCAGACCCTCTTATGTCTTTTCTTTTCTTTTTAGGAATGTCCCCTTTCGGGGCTACAGGTAGTAGGACTCCTAATCCCATCCCCATCCCATTTTTGTCGCCTTTTACGACTCAAGTGGAAAGACTTGGTGGTAGCATTCTCTTCCCCCACCACAGGGTTGGCAAAAACAGAAAATGAATACTCAAAGAAATGGTACAGGACAGTAACAAGGGCTTGGGGGACAACATAACGGAGGGACAGTCGTAGTATAAAAAAGTTAGCTTGGAAAAAAGACTAGGAGTACTTATTAGCAAAGACATGTCACCAGACAAGCATATAAACAAAATAGAGAAACCTACAATTTACCAAGAACAATAAAGGCGTCCTTTAATTACATGGAGAAGGAAATGATAAAAAAAAATATTAGTCATGCTGATAAGACCAAGATTGGAGTATGCTTTGACATTATAGACACCTAGCACAAAAAAAGAATATAAAAAAATAGAAAGAATCCAAAGAGCAATGACAAAGATGGTACTAACACTTTCAAAATTGACATATGAACAAAGATTGTTCAAACTGACACTAAGAAGAGAAAGAGGAGATCTACTGGCCATTTACAGAATCATGAAAGGTATTGAAGTCTGATAGAGAAGATTTATTAAAGTGGGACAGAAGAAAAACAAGAAGACATGAAAAGAATCTCAAAAGGATAGTTATAGAGGAAATCTGAAAAAGACTAGTTTTCCACACAAAGTGATTGTTTGGAACAAATTGGACAAAAAAATAGTGTGTTCAAAAACCATACAAGAATTTAAGAACAAACTAGATGCTGAGAGATACAAAGACGGGTCACTACAAGCATAGCTCCCTTCCCATATAATACAACTAGGTAAATACATATACCAAAGGCTTTACCCCCCATACAATGAAGGTAGCCAAAAAGAAAGGCATAAATCCACTCCCACCCATTCCATCCCCAACATACTCCATTCCCATCCACCCCCTTCCCTCTCTCTTATCTTGGCACCTCCTGGATGATAGGTCATCCCTATATCTTGCCCACTGCCCTGGGTCAGAAGCAGTGTTGCAAGGCGCGGCCCATCCACAGCAAAACCGCTTCATTAATTCGGCAACCCCTCTTGCAGAAAAGGAGAAGACAGGGAGAAATCCCTTCAGGCTGCATCAATTTATTTCTCACACATACTCCCTCACCCCCATTCCCAATGCAAAAAATGTCTAGATTTTTTACATCCATACACAACCATTCTCTACTCACCCCTATCTTCTGTCTTCTCCTGTCCCTCCTCAACAAACATTACCCTCTTTCCCAATGCCCCTTTTGCCCCATCCATCTTGTCCTAGGTTTACCCCTCATATTTACATCTTCCACCTCTGCCTTCCACACTTCTTTTACTAATTTTTCTTCACTCATTCTCTCCATGTGTCCAAACCATTCCAATACTCTTTCATCAACCCTATCTCCCAACTCCCTTTCTACTCCCATTCTCCTCCTCATTTCTCATTATATCCAGCCTAGTAACCCCTATCATACTTCTCAAGCTTCTCATCTCAAACACATCTAAACTCCTCTTTTATGTTCCATGTTTCTACCCCGTACAGTACTGTCAGCACTATCACTCCTTCATAGTCAAAAAAGAAAATGAAAGAGTAAAAAATGAAGATACAAACAAAAATGAGGCCTTGAAAAAAGAAGTAAAAGAACAAATACAAGAAGTGACCAAGAGAGTGGGAGAAACAGTTAAAGAGACAGATCTCCAAGAAATTAAAAATCAATGGAAAGTGGAACAAGAAAAAAAAAATAACCTTTAAAGTAATAATACAACAACAAGTGAAAGAAAATGCTAAAGAAACAGTAATTAAAGTAATTAAGGATAAAGAGAATTGGGCCAGAGACACAGTTGATAAAAAAAAAAAGTGCATAGTGGTTTATGGTATTAAAAAAAAAAAATGTAGCTTGATACCAAAGAGAAAAAGAGGAGAAAGAAATTGCAAATAAGTTCTAAAAGAGATACAAGAAGAGGGACAAACAATGGAAAAAGAGATAGAAGTGCATAGTATAGGACAATACTCTAAGGAAAAAAAAATAGACCACTAGAAATCAAACTAAGGTCTCAAATGATAGTAGAAGACTATAAAAAACAACAATGTTGGCAAAAAGTGAAAATTACAAAAATGCATGGATAAAAAAAAAAAAAAAAATGAGCGATGAGGGAAACGAGAGAGAAAAGACACTAAGAAATGAAGCAAATGGAAAAAAACAAAAACAAGAGAAGAACGGAGACCAAAAAGAACGAGCTTTTTTTGGAGAGTACTAGACCTGAGGCTGAGAAAAGGGTATATATATAAAAGAAAATGTAATAAACAAAAAAAGGTGAAGGAAAAAAAATAATATGAATGGCATAATTTAAGGACTAAATGAATTAAATGAGCTATTTGGCAGAAGAGAAAATGGACATAATGGGAATTGTGGAGACAAAATTAAAGGGTCCAATACCACCTAATACTGTGGGACAAAGTTTATACAACCATTGGATGAAAACTAGAAAGGATAAACAGGGTGGAGTCATGCTTTTTAACTAAGAAATGCTCAAATGTGACAAAGATAACTGAAGGAATATATAATGTGAAATTGATTATGATAAAAGTTGAAAACAGTGACATGTAAAGTAGAAATTTTGTAGTAATATATGTACCCCCATAAACATATTCTTGGACAGAGAGTGATCATTCCAAAATGTTGGAAGACACAAAGCATGCATTGAATTACTGAAAGAGTAAACATAGTAATTGTGGGTGATTTTAAAGAAATATGTTGGGAAGAGATAACAGTGAAAGGTGGAAAAGACCTTTGGCAAAGGAAATATACTACTATGACCATGGAATACACAATGACTCAATGGGTAAAGAAAAATACCAGATATAGAAATGATGAAGAACCATTGAGACTAGACTTAATATTTACATCAGAGCCTGAAATTGTGGATAAAGGTGAATACAAGACACCAATTGGGAAGAGTGACCACATACTAATAGAGTTCAAACTAAAAGAGGAAATTGGTTTGGGAAGAAATGAGAAACACAGAAAAGGAAGACTAATGTACAACAAAACGGATTTTGAGAAACTCGGAAAATCCTTTCAAATTTTAGATTGGGAAAACTTCTTAAATGAAGAAACAAAGATGGAAGAGAAATGGAATACATTAAAAGAAAGTTACAAATAAGAAATAGTTAAGTACCTACCAAAGCAGAAGCAGGAAAGGGTGTACAAGTGCTGGTACAACAAAAAATATAGTGAGGCTAAAGATAGAGGAGACAAAGCTTGGAAAAGATGGAAAAAAAGGGTAAGTGACAAATATATATCAAACCAAGAAATGAATATGGAAAAAATATGCAGGGAAGAAAAAAGAAACTATGAAAAAGACATAATAGACAAATGCAAGGACCAACCTGAATTATTCTTCAGGTATGTAAATGACGAATTGAAAGATGAACAAGAAATAGTGAAACTGTGTCAAGGGAATGACGAATATATAGAAGATGTAGAAATGGCTGAAATTATGAGCAAACATTTCAAATCTGTTTTCACAACTGAAAGTACACAAAATTGGGATGAAGGACACACTATTCCTCACCAATTACTCCCTCTGTTCCTCACCTAATCCTCTCAATCAAGACCCTTCTATAAAGCCTTCCCAACTACACTTAACAAGCTGATCCCTCTGAAGCTACTACACTCACACTTCCCATGTAAAGTGGAACTATACAGGCACTCTTCCAGTCCTCTGGCACTCTACCTTCTTTTAAACAAACATTAAATAACCTCACCAGCCAGTCCACTATCATTGTACCTCTTTTTTCAGATTTTCTGTATGACATCCATCCAACCCAGGTGCCTTACCTGCTCTAATCTTAACAACTGCCTTCACTTCATCTTTCCTTATTTCTCCATTTTCCTCACTCATCAATGTCATATTCTTAGCACTTCCCACTGCAACTACCTTTCCCTCCCTATCCTCCTTCACGTTTAGTAACTTCCTAGAATGCTCTGCCCATCTTCCTCTTACTGCCTTTTCTTCCAGTATCATTTCTCCATCTGCACCTTTTACCTTTTCTTCTCTACTTTTTGCCTCCTCTTCCTTTCTTAATTTTTTTCCAAAACATCTTTTTTATTACTTTCAAAAATTTCTGTCATATTCTTTCTGTTTCACATTTGCTTTTCTCTTTGCCTTCTCTTCTCTTTTCTTTGTACCTCTCATATGATTCCCTCATCCTATTTTGTAACCAATCTGTGAAAGCTCGCTTCTCTTCTATAACCTTCTTTGCTTCCTCATCCCACCACTCACTACCTTTCTACCTTTCCCTCTATTTCCTCCTGTCCTCCTTGTTCCACACACCATCTTTGCACACCTTATGACTCCCTCCTTGAACCATCACCATTCCTCATCCATGCCTAGTTCTACTCTCTCCCTCACTCCCTCCCACTCCTCTCTCAGCTTCTTCTACTTCTCCTTTTCTTTCTCATTTAAGCAGCTCACTCTAAGCACCTCCCTAACTTTTGTCTTTTTCCTCTTTATCTATCCTCCACTCTCAACTTACCTTCCACCAAAAAATATCTGATATTCCTCTACTCTTTCCCCTTGGCATATGTACATCTTTAACTCTTCCTACTATACTCCTGGTTACCACTATATAGTCCATCAATGCTCTATCTACCCCCTTCCATCCACCACCCTCTCCAATGTGTACTTATGCTTGACTTTATTCCTAAGCTTTGTATTTGCTATCATCAACTCTAGACATATCTCCACCATCTATTCTCTACTCCGATTTTTTCCTGGAACTCCACACTTTCCAACCACTCTGTCTATTGGTTAATTTCCTACCCTAGCATTAAGGTCGCCCAATATCACTACATTGATATTTCTCCATAATCGCTCGATGCACTCATTTAAATCCATCCAAAAAGACTCCCTTTCTTCTACACTCATCTCACTACCAGCCCCATATGCACTTACAAAAACCCACATCTCCCTTCCCAGTTTTGCCTTCATCCACATTAACCTTAGAGAGACCTCCTTCCACTCCACTACACACTTACCTATCTCTTCACTTACTAGTATAGCCACCCCATCTCTCCCTCATCCTCTCTTCATTTCTGAAAACCTCCCAACTACACTCCCAAACTCACACTCACCCTTCCCTCTCAACTTAGTTTCACTCAGTGCCAACACATCCATCTTTCTTCTTACAAACACACTGCCTCTCTTTTCCTTTTTACTTCCAGAGTTATGGATATATGGAATAACTTAGTGCGTGCAAATACTATTCAAGATTTTAAGAAAAAACTTGATGCTGAAGGATACAAAGACAGGTCACTACGAGCATAGCTCCCTTCCCGTGTAATACAACTAGGTAAATATAACTAGGTAATTACATCAACACACATTAAAAGACCCAAACCTTAGGGTACTGTTTGGAAAACTCCTAGACTCTCTTATGCCTTTACTTTTTTTAGGAATACCCTCTTGGGGCTACAGGGAGAAAGATGCCTAGTCCTAATCTCCATCCCATTTTTTGTCGCCTTGTACGACTCAAGTGGGAAGACTTGGTGGTAGCATTCTTTTCCCCCACCACAGGGTTCAAAAAAAAAAAAAATGAATATTCAGAGAAATGGTACAGGATAGTAGTTTGCATAAATGGTTCAAAACACATGATCATCCAAATTTGGCCAGTGATACTGGCCTATAATTTAGTGATGTTTCCTTATTTCCACCTTTGTGAATTGGTACCACATTTACCCTTTTCCAATCGAGCAGCACATTGCCTTCTTTCATTGAATGTGTAATAAGACGTGAATCTTTTTCACTAGTTGTTCCTCGCATTCTTTAAGTATCCAGTTTGAGATCTATCAGGTCCTGAAGTTTATGTCACATCCAATGATTTCAAGAGACTGAGCACTTCCCTCACTTCAACATTTATATCTAAACCTGGTAATTTGTTCCCCTTACTTTCCTCCAAAAAAGTGCTCTCTTTTTAAAAGACCAATCGGAAACTTCTACAATATTCATTATTTCTGCCTGATCTGAGGCTTTTTGAAAGACCTAACCACCCACTATTAGCTTATTGATTACTTCCCTGTCTCAATTTACCATTTATGAATCTGTAAAATAGTTTTGGTTCATATTTGCATTTATCTACTTCAACTCTTTCAAAATTGCTTTCTTCCTTCCTACGAATTCTAGTATAGTAATTCCTAGCTTGATTCTTTTGTTTTATTGTTTCTTTTCTTCCTCCATTTTCCCCAAGCCCCATCTCTGGTCTTTTTTGCACTCTCACACTTTTTGTTAAACCAGTCCTATTTCTGCTTCTTTCTTCCACTAGTCTTTGGTACATGTTTCTTCACTCCCCAGTTGTAAATGTCAAGAAAGATTTCCCATTTCCTCCTTATTCCCATTGTATTCATGAGTTCCTCCCAGTTTGCTTCTTCAAAGAACTTTTTTAACCCCAAATCTGTTTTCCTAAAATTGAGTCTCCCTTGGCTCTATTTCCTCATCCTTCTGCTGAGATTCAATTGTCACATAGTCACTTTTTCCTATGGGGCAAAGGTAGTTCAATGAGCTGATGATGTCTGGCTCTTTTGTTAGTAACAAATCTAATCTTGTGGGAATTTCTTCTTTTACCCAAGTCAGTTCCTTTACCCATTAGGCCATTGTGTTCTCCATTGCTATACTCAATAAGGTATTTCCCCAGGAATCCGCTTTGCCACTTGTTTCCCATTCCTCCTAGTTGACCTCACTGCAACTAGAATCCTCAATAAGAACTATATTGCTATTTTGTTCAATATTTTTCTTTAGGAAAAAGCTGTATCCCATAACTTTTCTTGATATTTAGTTTTATTTCAACCCCATGTCTTGGGGGGGGGGGGACTTATGCCACATGAAATCTCTTTTATTCTGCCCTTAAGTGCTAATATACAGGTGAATTGCTTTAGGCTTGCCTTCACTCAGATTTGTGTCATGGGTTGCTCGCTGAGTTTGGCCTGAGTTAACGTAATGAGGGGAACTTTAGTCGAAATCTAGGGGTAAGTCGAGTTCCAGGTAAGAAGCGGACCCACAACAATAAAAGTGGAACGTATGGGTAAAATACGTTCCGAGAAAGATTTCTATTTGAGACTGAATGTAAGTAGGAATGGTGAGGATTATGGTTGAGGTATGATATACGTCTGCACAAAACTTAATTAATTATATTTTACACAAACAAAAATAAAGTTTTAATTATCATTTACGTACACTTAACGAACACTGGGACATTAATAGACAAAATACATACAAGACAAATAAAAGTTCAATACATCAAAAACACATAACAAAGATATACAAGTCCAAGTTGGCCTACACTAAATACTTGCGTACAAAAACAGCAATGCACCAATGTACAGCGTCGAAGCGGTGAGACTTAAGGTGGGTGGTGAAGGTATGAGAGAGGGTGGACAGCCGGGGAGGCTCTTTTTATACCCAAGGTGGGCGGGGTCAAAGCTTCGTGGCGAGGTTCGAACTCGAACGTTGTACGTAAGTACATCGGCTATGAGTCTTGTTCGAAGCAGTGAGTAGTAGGCGGGCGATTTGAAAATAGTGTTGATTCACGGTTGGCTATAACACCCCCCGCCGGAAGTCCAGCGTAACGGGGAGCAGCTGGACTAGAGGGTCCATAGTCACCGTGAATCGCATAGGAAGCTGGTCGCTCCCCTAGACAGGGTGTCCGCAATTAGGTTATCTTCTCCCCTGATGTGGACCATGCGGAAGTTGAATGATTGGAGGGCAAGGGCCCATCGGAGGATTCGTTGATTGGAGAGTCGGCCCTCTCGATGAAGGTGAGAGGGTTGTGGTCGGAGTAGACGAGTGTTACATGGCCAGGATACGTCAAGTAACACTCGAAATGTTTGAAAGTAGACACTAGGGCCAATGCTTCCTTCTCCACTGTAGAATAAGACCGCTGGTAGGGGAGCAGTTTGGCAGAGTAGTAACACACGGGATGTAAGGCCCGGGTGTCGTCGTCTGTCTGCAGCAAGACCCCTCCTATCCCCTCTCCCGATGCGTCTACGTGAAGGACGAAGGGTTGGGAGTAGTCAATGGGTCTTCAACACCGGTTCGCTGCTCAGGAACTGCCGGAGGGTGTCGAAGGAGCGTTGGCAGGCTGGGGACCAGACGAATTTCTCCTTGGTACTGGTGAGGGCGGTGAGGGGAGCCGCGATGGAGGAGAAGTTACGACAAAAACGACGGTAAAAGTCCGTCATTCCTAAGAAGCGTTGGAGAGACTTCCTGGTGGTTGGTACTGGGAAGTTCAAGAGGGCTTCTACGTTTGCTTGCTGCGGTCGGTACTGCCCGTTTCCCACCTCGTGCCCTAGGTATGATATCGTCGCACTGCCAAAGACGGACTTTGACAGGTTGACGACGAACCCAGTGGTGGCGAGTCGCTCAAGAAGGGCGTCCAACTTGCGTAGATGTTCATTCCATGAATCTGCTAGGACGATAAGATCATCGAGTTAAGCATAAGTATCAGGGAGGCCGGCTATAGTATAGTTGATAGCACGTTGGAAGGTGGCAGGGGCATTGCAAAGCCCGAAAGGAAGGACAAGAAAATTAAAGAGGCCAAAAGGGGTTATAAAGGAGGATAAGGTTTGGGCTCTGGGGGTTAATTTAATTTGGTGATAACCTCTAATCAGGTCCACCTTAGAGATGTAAGGATCCCTTCCCACTTGATCCACGAGGTCGTCGATACGGGGAAGCGGGTAGCAGTC
The DNA here is from genome assembly GCF_046742065.1 of Oratosquilla oratoria. Lineage (NCBI taxonomy): Eukaryota > Metazoa > Arthropoda > Malacostraca > Stomatopoda > Squillidae > Oratosquilla > Oratosquilla oratoria. The sequence goes on from NC_134779.1 coordinate 70,897,047, forward strand.
CTTGACTGTCACCGCCTTTAGCTTCCGATAGTCGACGCAGAGCCTCCACTCGTCATCACCTTTCTTCGGGACTAGGAGCGCCGGCGATGCCCAGGGGGAGCAGCTAGGTTCAGCAAGTCCGTTCTCCAACAAGTAGTTCACTTCTTTCTGCATTCTCTCAGCTTTGTGGGGGTTGAGGCGGTAAGGGGTCTGGCGGATAGAAAGAGTATTAGGTTGCAACTCTATGTCGTGAGTAATGGTGGTGCACACTCCTGGTTTATCCGCGAATACCGAGGGGTGCTTCTCGAATAAGCGAATTATGCTAACTCGTTTCACTTCGTCTAGGTGCCCAAGGCACGGAGTAGGGTCTGCCAGGAGGGCAGAGTTGGACTTGAGAGCCGTCGTATCGGCTTCTCGTATGTTAGGTTCATGTGTAAGGGGGGATTTTACAATGCATGATATAGGTCTCTCTAGCGCATCAGTAGGCTTTCTGCGAACGTACTCTTTCATTAGGTTGATGTGTACTAATCTAGAATCTTTACGACGGTCAGGAGTGAGGACTACATAGTTTTGTTTATCCAGCCGATGAAAAACTACGTAAGGGCCCTGAAATTTGAGAGAAAGAGGGGTCCCTGGGACTGGTAAGAAGAGTAGTACCTCATCGCCTGGATTGAATTTCCTAACTTTAACTTTCTTATCAAAATGAGCCTTCATTTTATGTTGAGAAGTTTTTAAATTTTCCAAGGCAATGCTCCTTACTTTGTGTAATTGACTTTTTAATTTATCCATGAATTTATTGACTGTCTGATTAGAATATTGTGGAGTTTCCTGGTATCACTGTTCTTTCAGAACCTTGAGGGGCCCTCTGATCTGGCGCCCATAGAGCAGTTCAAAGGGAGAGTATCCCAATGACTGTTGAACCGTCTCTCTGACAGCGAACAGCATTAGAGGCAACCCCTCATCCCAATCAGAAGAAGATTGATTGCAATATTTTTTGAGCATTGACTTGAGGGTTTGATGGAAACGTTCTAATGCCCCTTGTGATTCCGGATGATAAGCAGAGGACAGGATTTGGGAAATACCTAGCTCCTTTAGGGTACTGGCAAAGAGGTCACTCGTGAAGTTAGTTCCTCGATCGGATTGTATTTCTTTTGGCAATCCTACTTGAGTAAAAAAAATTAATAAGGTGTCAGCTATAATTTTGGCATTTATTTTCTTGAGAGGAAAAGCTTCAGGATACCTCGTTACCGGGCACATGACCGTAAGAATAAATTGGTTTCCTTTCTTGGTCCTAGGCAGGGGTCCAACACAGTCTATAATGATTTTATCAAAGGGCTCATCTGGAACTGGAATGGGGTTTAATGGAGCCTGGGGGATTTTCTGGTTCGGTTTGCCCACCATTTGGCAAACGTGGCAAGACCTTACATACTCTGAAACTGACTTTTTAAAACTAGGCCAGAAAAAATTATTTTGAATTTTCTTGTAAGTCTTACCGACTCCCATATGCCCTCCAGCTCCATCATGGGCTATTTCAATTACTCTATTTCTGATAGATAAAGGGATAACTATCTGGTGGACCTCTGCCCAAGAATCTTGGTCAGAACAGTTAGAAGGTTTATCACATCTCATTAAGATACCATCCTGGTAATAGTATCCTGGGAAATGATCGACCTCTTCCCTGGAATCGACCGCTAGTCTATGGAGGTTCTGTAAAGTCGGGTCATCATGTTGAGCTTTGATTAAGTTTTCTCGGGAAATTAGTTGGTTGGGAAGATCAAACTTATAGGTTACATTACTATCAGAAGGGGGAGTTTGAGACCTGGTGACTGCGCACAGAGGAAAAATGTTAGGGTGAAGGTGATCTTCCACCACGGTCTCATTACTAGGTAACTTAGTAATATCTGGGGGAGGAACAACCATAGAACCAGCTAGATCATTTCCTAGGATGAGATCAACCCCGGGGACAGGCATAGAGTCTTTCCAAACACCAACTTCCACTTCTTTCTGGAACAACTGACACTTCAGAAATATTCGTGCTATTTCAATGGACTGGGTAGATGATAGATCACTTACAGTTACTTTCATTCCAGTCATGCTCTTAGTTATCTCAGGCAAAGCCTGCTTGCTCACTATGGACTGAGCTGCTCCAGTGTCTCGTAAAATTGTAATAGGGAAAAGGGGGCTTTTTTCATCAGCAGAAATTTCCCCATGGGACTTGAAGTCTTAGGCATCTTCACAGGGGGGAGAGTTATCTTTCACTACATGGGTCACCGGTTTATGAGGACCGTAAGATTTAGGTCCAGTATATTGGGTAGGTGCTTTTGACGCACTTTGGTACTTTGATAACCTGCAGCCTGGTTCTTGGCATCGAGTGATGTGATGGCCAGGTTTCTTACAGTAACTACAGGAAGAGCAGAGGGGGGTAGGGGTAGAGGCCTTTTCTGCCTGCTTATCATCGGGAGTGACAGGGAGACCTACTGATCGCTTTACAGTATGGCTACCACGCTGTACATTCAACCTGTTAATTACTGCGTAACCATCGGCAAGTAATGCTGCTTCAGTTAAATCAGATACATTTTTCCCATCTAAATGAAGCACGATTTGGAATGGAATTCTGCGCTTAAATTTCTCGAAGGCCATCAAGTTAACGAGTTGATCGTATGTATTTACTATGGTGGCAGAGAGCCATTGCTTAAGAGGATTCTGAGTTTTTCAGAGGCAAATTCGACAAATGTCGAGTTAGCAGATTTGGTCAGATTTCTGAATTTTTGACGGTAAGACTCAGGAGTAACTTGATAGGCATTGAGGATGCTAGATTTGACTATTTCATAGGAAGAGTATTCCTCAAGACTGTTGAAGACTTTGGCGGCTGTTCCTGCCAATTTGCTTTGTATGATCCAAACCCATTCTTCTACTGGCCAGTTTACGTACTCAGCTAAACGTTCAAATTGTCTAAAAAAGTATTCTGGGTCTGACTCATTGAAATTGGGAAGGGAGGCAATTTGGTTAATAAACAGGTGGGTAGATTTATTTTTCCCATCTACGTCGGCCAATTTCAACTTTCGTTCGTACTCGACTTCGAGTTCTCTCTCACGTTCACACTGTCTTTCTCTGTCATGCTCACGGTCTTTCTCTCGCTCTCTTAATTTTAGTAATTCATGATCCCGCTCTTTCTCTTTTTCTTTTAATCTCATTAATTCAAGCTCCCGTTCGTGTCTCATTCTCTCTCTCTCTAATGTATTTTTTTCTAATTCTAAAGATTCTACTGATTTATTGAAGAGAGATTGGGGGGAGCGCGTGCTTCAAGCTGCAACGGGGGAACACTATCACTTACAGGGTCTCCTTCAGTTACGTCACGAGCACTTTCTTGACTCAGTAGTTGGAATGCATCTGCGTCGAGGATGAGCAGGTCTACAAGGGATTCGATGACCACTCGTTTGAGTTCATCTTTACGTAATCTAGTAGGAGCATTAATTTGGTAGGTTTGAGCCAACAGTCTCCAATAATCCATTTTGAGATCATACTCTAACTGATCCACTGAGGGATTTTTTATGAAAGTTTCTATGTTGAAAGGCATGGTTGGTGTATATACACGAGAATTCCACTCCAGGGATTTTTAGTATAAACCAATTCTTGGACTTCACACACGAAAAAATTGACTAAACCCCTGTTCGGGGGGAGTGAAATCTATGATGGGTCTCTATAAGAACCCAGTCTATGAACATTTACCCTATAGACGGTGGTTCAGCGCTCAAACTACACGCCCGTAACTTTCGTGTAGCTTGCTTTGAGGTTTCCCGATAGGAAAGAGGGTAGTTCACACATAGACTGTCGCTGAATCAGAATATGGCTAACTAATGGTCTGAATCTTACAATACACGGCTTACTGTGCAGGTATAGTTAACTTTCGAAGCTGTGGGGGGATAGTATAAATCTCCTATAGTCAACGCAAGGAGAAATGGCCGATAAGGCGTGGCTAGGAGATTTCCCGGTGTTGCCACATATGGGCATCCATGGCGAGAACGTGCGTGTGGATGCAATGTTTTCTGAATGCAGTGTGAGGGGGGCGGGGCCAGAGATTAGATGTAGTGGCAACGTCGCTCTCGCATGCACATATGCCATATCTACACTTAAAGAAACGAAACCTTTGTATAGAAATCATTGCTTTGATTTTTATCTCAGTGGTGGTGTGTGACAAAAAATTATAATATAATCATATGAGGCAACATTATAAAATTATAAAATAGAATTATATAATAAAATAAAATTATAAAATAATTGTATGTGGCACCACAGGGGAACTCCCAGTGCTCCGCCCTAACGGTCAGATCTCAGTGCATAGGGTATAGGCACAGTTACTGAGGAAAGGTCACTATAACGGGGTCGTAATTTTGTTCGACGTTAGGGCTACAGCAAGTGGGTAATTTAGGAAGATCGCTAGTTAACTTGGGAGGGAGGTGGTAGTCGAGTACCGGTAAGTTACTTGGATGAGTTACTGCGAACTTAAGAAATAGGGGGGTTCTCAGTTGGAACCGGTAGAATGTGTCGGACATATGAATGTCGGAGTCTCACACACTTCGAATAATCGATACCTTACAGTTTTGTATCCTATCATCTAACCTAACGTATTGATAATCAAGCACAAATTGAACACTTATGAGTTTATATCCTACCATCTAACCTAACGTAGTATTGAAAATTTAAATAAAGCATAAATAATTTAGTGACGGTGAGTGTACGGTAATAGACAAAGTGACAATCGCACGTGTTACTGATATTTGACGTTAAGAGGTTAGCAGACTTCGATCTTACCTACGGGTCACTAATCTATTGGATCTTTCCGGTTATACGAACTATCGATTTTTTGGGTATTTTTACTTTTTTCAATGTATTTTTTTCCGTAGAATCCGAAAATAACATTTTTTTTTTCTTTGAGAAATGGATAGATAAAAAGTTATTCAACTTTAAAGTTATTTATTTCCTATGCATTACTGAAGAAATGCAAACTTTGATTTTTCCTTTCTTTTATCAAATGTAAGACATACATTCTTTGATGTTTTCAATCTTTTATCAAATAAAGAACTCTTTTCCTTCAAAAGAATTACTTTACGTCAAAATTACTTATATCTAGCAATATTTGTTCAAAATATTGGTCCTTTTCTACACGTTTCCGCCACACAAACTCGCAGAGATAAGAATCAATAATTTGTCGGTGAATCCCTCCTTGGCGTTTTTTCTTCATTTTCAAGCTATGCCACATACTTTCAACCGCTTGAGTGTTTGCACTTGTTTTAGGGTCTACAAAATTCTCGGAGTGATTCACAGTGCAGTGTTTATAATTATATCCATCAAGTAGTGATATGCCGTCGTACGCTTTCCAAAGGTCGCTTATTATTGTTGTTCCAGGTCGAATGCTCCTTTTTATGCATTGTGTCAGTGTTTCAGCATTTCTTCTTGGAACAGCATACAAAAAACATTCTTTGGTTTCTCTGCATACTCCACCAAAGACCCATTGCTCTGATAGCTCTCTTCCTCTGTTGTATTTTCTCTTGCTGAAATGAGTTTCATCAATTTCCACCGTTGTATCAGGTCCGCCAATGACCATTGGGGTTTTCAGCAATGTTTCAGCACATACCTGGAAAGGATAGGTTAGGTTAGTTTAGGTTAGGTTAGGTTAGGTTAGTTTAGTTTAGGTTAGTTTATTGATATTTACTTACCTCTCTGAAATAATTGTTGAAATCGACTGCTGTATCCTTGTTGATTTCAATCTCATCGTTGCAGTAATTAGAGCTTGTGTAGTCTTTTGCCCATGAATATATGAAAATAATGATTTTTGTCAAAGGTAATTTTGAGCCCTCCAGCCAAGTATTTTTACGAACTGTAACATTTTCCTGACCACAACTTGATTTGTTGCAACGCCATTTAGCGCATCCATTCATTTCTTTTAGTTCCATTTCATGCTTTCTTTGGCATTTTTTGCTCTGTGGTCTAATATTCTTCTCTTGAAGGAATTTTGCCGCATCAAGCTCTGTTTTAATATTCTCAAATAGCCACTTTAGATTGTATTTAGTATTCATATTAACCTAAATAACGTGATTTTTGCCCTGAAAGAGAGGAAAAATGAAAGTTAGCATTTCTTCAGTATTACATAGGGAATAAATAACTTTAAAGTTGAATAACTTTTTACCTATTGGTTTCTCAAAAAAACAATGTCATTTTCGGATTGTACGGAAAAAAATACATTGAAAAAATGTAAAAATACCCAAAAAATCGATAGTTCGTATAACCGGAAAGATCCAATCTATTTCACGTAGATATAAAATACCATATATCCCTTGGCAGGCCCCCAAATTGTCATGGGTTGCTCGCTGAGTTTGGCCTGAGTTAACGTAATGAGGGGAACTTTAGTTGAAATCTAGGGGTAAGTCGAGTTCCAGGTAAGAAGCGGACCCACAACAATAAAAGTGGAACGTATAGATAAAATACGTTCCGAGAAAGATTTCTATTTGAGACTGAATGTAAGTAGGAATGGTGAGGATTATGGTTGGGGTATGATATACGTCTGCACAAAACTTAACTAATTATATTTTACACAAACAAAAATAAAGTTTTAATTATCATTTACGTACACTTAACGAACACTGGGACATTAATAGACAAAATACATACAAGACAAATAAAAGTTCAATACATCAAAAACACATAACAAAGATATACAAGTCCAAGTTGGCCTACACTAAATACTTGCGTACAAAAACAGCAATGCACCAATGTACAGCGTCAAAGCGGTGAGACTTAAGGTGGGTGGTGAAGGTATGAGAGAGGGTGGACAGCCGGGGAGGCTCTTTTTATACCCAAGGTGGGCGGGGTCAAAGCTTCGTGGCGAGGTTCGAACTCGAACGTTGTACGTAAGTACATCGGCTATGAGTCTTGTTCGAAGCAGTGAGTAGTAGGCGGGCGATTTGAAAATAGTGTTGATTCACGGTTGGCTATAACATTTGTTTCATCCACCTTTATGTAATTTCTCACAACAAACATTACCCCTCCCCCCAATTTATTTTATGTGTCTTCTCCAACTGTTGTTCATCATTTTTTGGGGGAGTTTTGTTTCCACTAGACACAAAATATCAGATATGTTTATCCTTAAGTAGTCATCTCCAACCTAGCTGATATTAAAGCATCAGTAGTAGCATATGCTACTCTTAGTTTCTTTGTAGTGTGTCCTTTGCAGTACTGCCTTTTTTTTTTTTTTCATTTTTTGCCTTGGCTTCCTCTAAAATATCTCATATCTGTTCATTCCTCTTCATTACCATCTTTCCTAATCCAGATATTTTTTACTTATCTTCTCGTGCTAACATCTTGCTGAATATTTCACTTGCAATGACTTGCAATTTGAACTCTATTTTCATTGGACATATGCCATTTCTCTTATAATGATCTAACCTATATATTTTCATTGGACATGTGTCATTTCTCTTATAATGATCTAACCTACATATGCTATCAACCTGATCATTTACATCCAAGCCCTTCTCTAAATTTATGGAGGTAATTATTCTAATCAGTTGCATTTCTTGTTCATGATGTAACTTCCATGTGGTGATGTGTTCTTTTAGGCAGCCTAAGAGTAAGATGCATCCAGATTTGTCAAATTCATCTCTGACAAGAGATTCTTTTTTTTATAACCTTGACTATTTCTTTTTCTAGGCTATCTCATCCCTGTGCTCCACAATCTCTTTAAAGATTATCTCTATCCTCATTTGATGTTGGCCTATCCTTTTTTTCCTCCGTGGTGGTGAGGAGATTTTTTCTCTCTCATTTGTCAAAGTTTTATTTTTCCCTCTCAGTTTATCAATCTGCTTTCTGAGCCAGGTTTGTTCTCTTTTCTTGCTCAAGTTTTTGCTCCAGACTGCAATCTAGCCTCATGGCAAGAAATTAAATCTTTAAATCTTCTCAACTCTGTTCGAATTTCACTTACCTTTCTGGTAGAGTATCCAACTTTTGACATATCTTTTATCTTGAGTTCATTCCCTGCACTGCATTGATTAAGTTTTTAAGCGGACTTACCTCTTTGCATTAAACATGTGATTTTGAGAGAGGAATGTGGAGTTATTTAGAGAAGGCTTGACATAGGTGAAACATCATCTTGAGAAGTGTATGAAGCAGGATGGTAACAATATTGAAAAAAAAAAAAGTGTTTTGTGCTTGCTCATTTCAGTTAAATAGAAAAAAAATGAAGAATTCACTAACTTTTTTATTTACCTCGTATACCAAATTAATTACTACTTAAACCTTTGCATATATAATGCATATATCAAAGTATTAACATTTTAACCACTAGACAGCAGTGGCAACTCACCCAGCAGGTTATGCCTCAGTGTCATATAAAGGAGGACTGATGCGATTGTACCCATTATGATGGACATTGGCTCTGCTTATGCCACATCACAAACACATCTTGCACAGAACAGCATTCACTTACAATTTATTTATAATCATATGGTTTTAGAATTTTATAGTACTACACTCCCCCACAAAGAATAGTGTTACATTGATAATATAGTACAGTTAGAGTACTACACATAACCCAAAACAAAATGCACATAATGTTAGCAATAGAAGTATAAGTAAATAAATGTCATTCAGAAATGGTAAAAGTCTTGCTGATTTCTAAATCGGACAGATCTTCCAGAATGTGTACTTCAGGTAGGTGAAACATGAGGAGATGGGGGAACAGTAATAGGAGTAGGATGTCTTGAAGTTTCAGGATTTATGGGTTCAGTATTCTTAACATTTGGTTTGCCAACATGTATATAAGTGGGCTTTAAGCAGTCAAGAGAGACTAATGTCTCTCTTTGGGGAAGCTTAAGGATGAAGTATTGTTCACATCTTTTGATAACATCGTACAGACCAACATACAGTGCTTCCAAGCATCTTTTGACACAGTCTACATGTAACCATCCTAATGGACAAAAGAGCAAATCTTTTGGGACAAAAGGTTCAACACAAATGTGATTTTCATCTGTTGTGAAATCCTGAAAGTTTATCAAATGCATTTCCTTAATGAAAAATTGTAGTTTCATGATTGGTAACTGTAGACTCTGTAGAAATTATTGGTTGAGGACACATCATATAAGCACCAGTAGCAATGTTAAACAGGGAGAAGTTAGTATGGTTTGGTGTCATACAGAATCCTAGTAATACAGGGGCAAAACAAGGAACCAGTTTCCTTTTCTAGCAATGATAGCAGTCTTTAGGTATCTATGGTGTTTTTCAATTATTCTATTTGACTGGAAGTGATAATTAATTGTACGAATGTGGTGGAATCCAATAAATGAGGAAAGTTCTGAAAATAGTCCACTTTCAAATTGTGTGCAAAGGTATACCAAAGTGAGATGTCCAGCTATTTACTAAAGCAATTGCAGCTGGTACAGCCCTGGTATCAAATAATGGAATGGCTTCAGTCCAGCATTTAGCTCTGTTGATACAGGTTCAAATGTATTTGTAAGGCAGGGGATAAGGATAGCTTGGATGTTCTGCGATTGGTAGAGTTCCAACTGTGTCAATGTGTACAGTCTGAAATCAGTTAGTAGGAGCATTAATTGGTGTTATTGGTGAGTGTGTGTGTGTGTGTGTCTGACAATTGATGCACTGTAATCAGGAGGTGACATAATTATAGTGTTCAGCTCACTTAAGGGGATAAATTGCATTGATAGAAGAAATCTCCTGATTAAAATTGGGAGGGCTTTAAGAGGTCATGGAAGTAAATTAAGAAAGACCACATGTCAAAAGGATGTGAAGAAGTATAGTTTTCTATGTAGATGTATAAATATGTAGAATAGCTTAGAAGGTGATATAGCTTAAGCTCAACAATAAAGTGGAACCTCACTTTACGAACATAATTCATCCCAAATCTTACATGTAATGCAAAACCCTCATTAAGTGAAACAATTTTTCCCATAGGAATCAATGTAAAATAAATTAATGCGTCCCGTACTTAAGAAAAAATGCTTCAAAATAGTTTGTACCGGTAATAATATCTTAATTCATTTTATAGATTAGTAATTCAAAAAATGAAAATATTTTAATGTACAGTAAATGAACCTGGGAAAGAATAGATAATAGTAAAATAAGATAAAAATAGATATAAATACTAGTACAATTTACAAAAGAAAAAAAAAAGTAGCTCCTGACACAAGGGAGGGAGGATTATTGAGGTTGAGGAGAATCTTCCACCAAGGGAGATTCCTCTTCACTCGCTGCTATAATAGTCTTGATTGACTCACTAGGTTTAAATCTTTTAGAAACATTGGCACAACTGACACTTTCTTTGGAATCTTTTTTCACTAAAAAGCTGTCTAGAGACTTGTTTTTATTTACACTTCAAAATTTGGCTAAAATGCAACACGGTATTATTAAATTTGTAGTGGGCATAGCCACTGTTTTATTAGCGATACTACTCACTGGACAATGAAGCAGTTTCCCATGCTTTAAGCATTTCCCTTATTGCACTGGAAGGTTGTTGTTCTGCTAAGGCTGTTACCTCCTTCCCTGACAAAATCTCCTACACAACTTTTAACTGTGAGAAAGAGTGCATAAGCTCTTCAGTGGTCAGCTACTGTCTGTGCTCTTCCACAAGCTCCATGATATCATTGTTATACACCTTTAGCTCCATGGTCTTGGCCAAAGACACAATCTCGTCGACTATAGGCTCCACAGGCACTGACTCAAACCCCTCAAAATTACATTTGACAATGCTGTCAAATTTATTTTTTGTGAGAAGGTTTACAAATCATCATTTGCTACATATCTGAATCTTGCTAAGGACAGCATAATTTGTGGTAGCACTACTTTCATAAGCTATTATTGATGTCACAACACCTTGACCCTTTACTGCAATTTGCTTCAATTTTGTACTCCTACTACATCATTCTCCACAGCAGTTCTTGTCCAGACTCTGTAACTCATATTTAATTATAAGTTACATATTTTTCTGGCCCTGTATCTCATTGTCCAGCTTAAGATAGTTGTGATTGGATTCAGCATGACCATATATATATATTGGCACCACAAGATAGCAATTAAGGGTGGTTACAATATTATATAACTCTTGTAGGGATATATGAACTAACATTACCAAACACAACATATATAAGCTACTGCTTTATTTATGCATGTGACACATCATGACAGCAGGGAAGTGTATGGCAGAATGTACAAACTGACAAGACTAACACATACCCACAGCCATGTAGCATATGTCAAGAACACTGAATTCAGAAGTTATATTCATGGCAAATCTATTAATGGTGCTAAGGAATAAGTTCCCACAGATGAAGAAAGTGTGGGATACAACAAGATGTTGGCAAATTAGGTGAAAACATGAATAATGACATCAAACATAATGCACCATATGAAGGCCACCTGGCTCCATTGATACATAGGTCAACCATGGATGTGTGAGTCCCTTGGGTTAGAATACCAATTCACAGCAAGATACATACAATAAAACTAAAGCCAACAAATCATGACACTAAAGAGATTGGCCATCTCTGGATAGGCCCCCATATATTACAAAGTCTTTTAATGAGGACCATGTTTTGCAACTGAGGAAGGGTAAGTCAAGAATGGGCAAAAACGAAAAATGATACAATAAAATATATTATTCTCTTTACAAACAACTGAACTTACAACAACTTTATATTGAAATACAATCAGACTTTGCCATGCATGAAATTTCATGTTTACACAGATAGATAAGATATCCCAGCATTTGCCAAATATGACCATGATTCATGATAGCATGATTTGAATAGCCTGCTGGGTTGTGTTATGCACCAGTGTCTAGAGAGGGTCTGGGAACCTAACCTATTTTTTCCCATAAGACCTGATATTCACCCAACATGAATTTTGTCCTGCATGACATTCTAAGGAACATAACACTTGTGCTGGGTGAGTTCTGACTACACTCAATTACAAGAACAAAGGTCTGGCAAGGGGTTCCAAACAGGCACTTAACTGGTCCTGGGAAAGGAGCAATGAGGCGACAGCGAGACACTAGGGTATCTCTGAGAAGAGTGACTTCCTTCTGGTTCTCCTTTTAAACTGCCACTGACCCCACACCATGACCCAACATGACCTGTGATGGTCAATCACTGCTCGCTTTTCTGACATACCTGGCTACCAGTGTCAGACCCACCACTATCCAACTCCTCATATATACACTTTGCACTGAATATACTAGCTTGCCAGTATACATTTTGTATTCATGCATAACACTAGCTATTTCCTTCAAATTCATAAGTGATCTTCATGGGGCATTGGTTTGAGGGAAAATCATAGTTGGTTTCCTATGTTGTTTGTGTATGGAAGAGAAGGTGAGCTTGATGTTATGCCTGGGGATGTTACTTGTTGGTTTAGGAGGTTGTCTTGTAGGATCTTTGCTGGAGTGCAGTATGTGTAAGTTGAAGATTTGTACCATTGTTGTGTTTATTCTTTGATATGCCTATTTTGTGTGTAGGTATTGACAGAATGACAGTCCTATTTATCCTAGCATTGGGAGTAATTGCTTGGAATATGTATTATCATTTGTTATTGTAAATATATCTTTATGATATATTCAACAGTGTTATTGAATCCCTGAAAATATAACAGTGATTTCCAGGCACAGTGAGTAGGATTCTGTCTATACTACAGAAAAATGTTTCAATTATGGATTGACTGGCATTGTCAGCAATGGCAAAAGCTACAGAGCTTATCAAGCTGTTACAACAGCAGATGCAGCAACAGCTGATATTCAAAAGAATGGAAATCTAACAAAAAAAATTACCTTGTTCTTGTTGAATGTCTGCTTCAGTAACAACTGGTTTAGCCATACCAGTTGAAACGGCTGAGGTGATGTAGGCTCCAAGCTTTGCACCTGTTGACTTAACCATAGATTTATGGAAGGATTACTACATCAGGTTCTACATGTTTCTTGGTGCCAATTCCATTCCAGACAACCTATAGACACAAATATTTCTAGTAGACAGTAGTGGGTAGATGGTGTAATCAGAAGCATGAGGTCTAACATTCCTTTTAATGGTGGGTTAATATCCTGCACTTCTCTTTTATTCCAAGAAGTGACTGTTACCTACCCCAACAGTTCAAGTATGTAGAACAGAGATGATGGTTTTGGCCTCAGTTACACACCTACTGGTATTGGCTCCTAACCACCCACTTTATTTCTAACAGACCAATCAGCTGCTATATACAAGCTACTGGTAAATTTTGCAGCACCACAGTCACTACCGAGAGACATTAATGAACTATCGTTGGACAAAATTGTGGCATTCATGAAGGATTGAATTAAAGCAATTTATCATTCCTGAACATTTCAAGTTCTGGAGTGACATGGAATGCAAGCCAGGTAAAACAATCCAAGACTTTGTGGCTCAAATACATCAAGACACTCCAGCATGTGGCTTTGTATAAGTCTAAGAGGAACTTCTGGTTTATGGATCTTAGACTCATCACTTCAGGCATTGGAAGCGCCCTGCATAGGTTAGCAAAGAGTCTAGCAAAACCTCTGTTGTCCACCTTTGGTAGTATAAGTGGTACACACCTCTGGATTTTAGCAGACCTAATTGAGAAACTCAACAATATAAACTTTTCGGAAAAACGGTTAGTAACCTATGATGTAACTTCATTATTCACCAATGTATCCATAACAAACACCGTCAGTGCAATAAAGGAATCCTTAAGAACTATTGATGAGGACAAATTACTGGTTTGCAAAAGGGATTACATACAGCTAATAGGAAAATGCATCGGGTTCCATTCATTTAGATTTAGAGACCAAGAATACCACCTGTTGGACGGCCTCCCTATGGGATCACCATTAAGTGCAGTGGCTGCATCTCTATACTGGGAGGTGTTAGAATGAGAACATTATCTTAAGATTATCCCTAAGGATACACATTGGTTCTGATACGTGGATGACTGCCTACTCATTTTTCCAGCAGAAAATGACACCAGTGACATTATGTCTAAACTTAATGAAGTAGTTGATAACATCCAGTTCACTATGGAGAATGAATCTCTCAGTCACCTACCCTTCCTAGACACAGAAATACACAGACAAGACAACAAAACACTCTTTAAAATATAAAGAAAACCAACAAAGATGATTTAATACACTTTTACAGCACACAATGAACAGGCCAAGGTAGGAATAATAATAGGCTTTTTTTCTTAGAGCACTAAAAATATGTTGCAAAGAGTTCCTAGACAAAGAAATTCTGCAAATTTCAAATACTTTTAAAGCACTAAAATACCCAGAGGGGTTAATATCCACTTCTTTGAGGAAAGCAAAATATATCAAACAACAGAAAGAAAAAGTGGACAAGAAAGAAACAAGATACCTTGTACCAGGCTCCGATTTTTCACAATCACTGGGGGATACAATACGACCATTAGGGCTTGAAATAGTCAGCAAAATAGGAAAGAAACTTAAAAACCTAGTAACAACAACAACACAACCAACTAATAACCTATGTATAATGTATAGGATACTGTGCCGTTACGAGAGGTAACGGGGCTTTTTTATACGTCCGTGTATCCCCATGTTTACATATCTTTTTGTCGTAAGGCTCGTTTCCCCTCGGAAGAGGTTTTCAAGTTTGTTTTTTGGAATGCTTTAATTTAAGTATGCTGCGAGCAGAAGCTTCGTCTGCTTAAGAATACTATCGTTGTAAGTTGTCTGCAAGCTGTGCTGCAAGATAACATCTCATTATTTGTGCAACGTGCACTTAAAGAATTAGACTTAAGAAGGTGTGTAAGAACCGGTTACTGTGGTGTGATGTCACGTCACCTCTAGGCGCCAGTCTTGGTCCGATCTAGAAAGATGTACACACCCCACGCCTAGCCAAACAATGTAAGTCTTAAAACTCTTTGTATTTGAGGTTTAGAGTATTCTAGTGCATCCTTTGTAATACCTTTTCTTGTGTAGCCTTTAGCCTATAGTAATTATAGTACTTTTTACAGTTTTTCATCAATTCCAACGTATTATCGAACGATGGATCAGATCTGCATTAAATACGCATCAAATATCCCCGTGATTCTATAACCTTCAGTCCCAAGTCTGTCTACGTCACGGACGCTATGATGTTGACTGTCTATTTGATCTGCGGAGTCCCAGTTGACTCCGCCATAATGAAAAAATTGTTCGATAGAAACGAACAGATGAAGAAAGCATAGGAATGAGGTTTCGGCCAGACCACGCCCTGCACGCCGTTGCTACGTCTAGATTCCCCTCGTCGTCACCACATGAACTTGATGTGCCGCCTTCCCGGCATAAGTTGCGTGTGTACACTTAAGTGTAGTGGCGCAGGTTAAGTGTAGTGGCGCAAGTTAAGTGTAATGGCGCAAGTTAAGTGTAGTGGCGCCAAAGTGTAGTGATCTTATGTCGTCTTAGTAATCGTATCGGCGCGCGAGTGTGATGTGGCAACAATGTATGGTTGCGGTTTCTAATGTTTACATAACAAACCCATCGTATTTATGTAAGCATGTGTTTTTCCTTTTGAAGGCAAGCTACCTTGCCTAAGATCCTGTCATATGTTAATATAAGCATGCGACTAATGTGCATTTTTAGATTGAACCAAATGTAGGGTTTAATCTGTTGTTGTCTACCTCAATGGTCGTATAGTTAGGAGTGTGGTAACGTACTCCGTGGTTTTCGATTAAGTTCGAGTTTTCCTTGTCTTCTTTATCATATTACTGTCTTGTCTCTCACTGTTTCTCTCGCTTGGCAATATGTCTTCCAACCACAGTATAGATGAAGGACCCGTCTCCGGTAGGGTCAGAGTCCTCACGGCTGAAGGGCAAGAGGCCTTTCAGAGAGCGTCTGATCAGCATGAAGAGAGGGTAAGGGCGAGTAGAGAAGGAGTACAAGCCTTATTGGAAGAACCGAATCATAGTCCTTGGTTGTATAAGGCCCATGCTGTGTACCAGGATACTGTAAAAAGGTATCTGGAATTCTTAATGCGTGAACGTACTTCAGAAAGTCTGGCTCGTGCTGAATCAGTGAAGCACGAAGACAGGGATTTTCAGGCATCTTTTCGTCAGGTAATCAGTAATTATGCTTCCTCTTCCTCAGTTGAAGTCACGGAAGAGGAACACCACACTGAACCGTTTTCACAAGATGACCCGAAGTCCAGTCAAGTTCCTTTATCCCTCGTCGACCACTCTGAGTTTTGTATGCCCCCTTCCATGAAGGGCAGTTCAAGAAGGTCGGTTAGGTCAGGTCGTTCCAGTAGCACCAGTGTTAGTGTTGCAAGGAAGCAACGAGCCAAGGTGGAGACCGCTCGTATCAGAGTCAAGTTTGCCGAACAGGAGGGTCAGCTTATGCAAGAGAAGGCTGAATTGCAGACCAAGTTCAAAGTTATGACACAGCAAAAGGAGTTAGAAGAAGCCGAAGCCGAACTTAGGCACTTAGGAGCCGACAATGATTGGGAAACATGCAGTGACTGGGACCAATTAAAAGGTACAGTCGCTACCCGCACCCAACTATATGTGGAGCAACAGGGTGGTATAGTTGAAGTTTCCGCTAGTCAGAAGGATCCGGTAGGCTTGAATCCTGAAAGCCCTGTTTTCAAGCCCTGTTCTGATTTCAGAGTTAACTCACAGCCTGCTAACAATGTTCCATTCAGTTTTGAACCTCGTATCGGAAAAGTAAAGGTGAGGTCTGTGCAACCTGCGCAGCAACCTGTTGCTAACCATGTTTCTTATGCGTCACCACCTGTAGTAAAACCTCCCCGGAGTGCATCTCCTAGATTGGGGACAACCTCCAATTCTGCCGATTTGAGCAAGTTCTTCTTGCGGAAGGATTTACTTCTTAGCAGGCTGTCTACGTTTGATGATACTGCGGAAGACTATGCTGTTTGGAAAGAGAGTTTCAAGGAAGTCGTGCAAGAGTTAGGCACCTCATGTAAGGAGGAAATAGACCTGTTAGTTAAGTACCTAGGTCCTGAGTCTAAAGAATGGGCCCGTACAACCAGAAACTCAAATGCCAAGAATCCAAACCTGGCGTGCAGTAGAATTTGGGAGCGCTTGGATGACAGGTTTGCTGCCCCTTCGATAATTGAGACTTCAATTAAAAAGAAGCTCGCCAACTTCTCTAGGATTTCACCTAGAGACACCTTAAGGTTATACGACCTGTGTGACATTCTGTACCAGATAGAAGCCTTGAAGGCTAACCCTGTATACAGTACACTGTTTGCATATTATGACGCCTCGTCAGGCATCAATCCCATTGTCGCAAAACTTCTACCCTGTATACAGAGAGCGTGGACTGGCAGAGCCATGAACTACAAGACTGCTCACGGTGTGCCGTACCCACCTTTCTCCTTCTTCATTGAGTTTGTGAAGGAGATGGCAAGGGTCGAGAATGATCCATGTTTCTCTTATCAAAGCCTTGGAACCGATGGTTTTGTGAAACCAGAGAAGCCACCTCCCTCTAAGTTTCCTCAAGTGCGTGTGAAGAAGACTGACACCATGTTGTCCAGTGGCAGTAAGTCGACAGGTCTGTTGGCGCCGCTAGTCCTACCGAGCAAAGAAAGGCAGAAAAGGGAGATTTTTGCGTCTACCATGATGCCTACGTACACCATTTGGATTTCTGCAGGGCTTTTCGCACCATGTCAGTGAGCGAGAGGAAGGTTTTCTTAAACGATAAAGGAGTGTGCAACAGATGTTGCAAAGGTAACCATCCTCCTTCCAGCTGCAAAGAGAGAACTTTCTGCAAACTCTGTAAGGCCCATACTCATGTGACTGCCTTACATCACGATGAACCCAGGTCGAAGAGGAGTTCGACTCAAGCGGTTACACAGCATGGAAGGGAGGTTGCTCAAGATAAAACACCTCACTCCCCTGTAGTCAATCAAGTGCCGCTTCCAAATGTTCTTACCCCCATAGTAAAGACTCAGGGAGGGGAGGATGCTGCGGTCAATTCCAAATGTACCTTGATATGCAGTAACCCCACCTCCATGAGTAAGTCCTGCGCCAAGACCTTCTTGGTAAAGGTCTATCCTGAAAGTAAGCCAGAGCTCGGAGTGTGGTGTTATGCCATCCTAGACGATCAGTGCAATTGCTCTTTAGCAAGGTCTGAGTTTTTCGATTTGTTTGACAAGCTGAGCAAACGGGTTTCATATCGTCTAGCTACCTGTGCAGGTGTAACGGGCGCTTCTGGGCGCACCACCAAAAATTACACCATCGTGTCTTGGCATAACTCACAAGAGGTACATATCCCTCAGTTAGTGGAATGCGACAGCATTCCCAATGTAAGAGAAGAGATACCCACCCCCGCCATAGCTCGTGGTTATCCCCATCTGTCCGACCTGGCCGAATGTATTCCACCTCTGGTTCCTGAAGCTGAGATTCTACTCATCATTGGTCGAGATGTGCCTTCAGCTCATTACATTTTTGACCAGAGAATTGGACCTGTCAATGCCCCTCTAGCTCAACAGACCAGTCTGGGTTGGGCAATCATTGGGGAAGTGTGTCTCCATGGCACTTGTAGGCCTCCTGTCATTAGCAGTTTCAAAACATCCTTCGTACATGATAGACGTCCCTCTATAGTCGCACCATGTGGTAACCAGATTCATGTTTCTGAAGTAAAGGATGATTTGTTCAAGGTAACCAAAGATGATGACAAGGCTGCCCTGTCGATTGAAGACAGGAAGTTCTTGGATGTTATGAACTCAGAGTTCCGCAAGGATCAAAGTGGTCATTGGGTCGCGCCACTGCCTTTCCGTCCCAATGTTGTAGCCACCAGTAATAATAGAGACTTTGTGTGGCACCGCACACTGTCTCTCCATCGTAGCCTCAGCACAAAGCCTGAAAAACGTCAGCATATGATGGCCTTCATGCAAAAGATGTTAGATCGTGGGCATGCTGAGGTTGCACCACCATTAAAGTCTGATCAGAAGTGCTGGTATCTTCCATTGTTTGGGGTGTACCACCCTAAGAAACCTGACAAGATCAGGGTTGTGTTCGACTCTTCTGCCAAATCCAGAGAGTTCTCCCTAAATAATATGCTGATGTCAGGTCCTGATATGACAAACAGTATTCTCGGGATTCTTCTACGTTTCCGTCAGGAAGCTGTAGCAGTGGCAGCTGATGTAGAACAGATGTTCTACAATTTCAAAGTGAGGACTGAGCAAAGAGATTACCTCAGATTCTTCTGGTACAAGAATAATGACCCTGATGAAAGGTTGATTGAGTATAGGATGACTGTTCACGTTTTTGGGAACACGCCATCTCCCGCCATTGCCACCTATGGCTTGCGTAAGTCTGTAGAAAATGCCTCTCCTGAAGTTCGCTATTTCATAGAGAACAATTTCTACGTGGATGATGGGTTAGCATCTCTTCCAGATGCGGAGACTGCTTACAAGTTAATCCAAGACTCTAAGTCAGCACTCCAAGAAGGAGGACGCCTGCGCTTGCACAAGATCACTTCCAACAGTAAGGAAGTGCTGGAAAAGTTTGCCACCAGTGAGCTGGCTGATAACCTTCAGGAGCTGAACCTAACTTCTGACTCTATGCCTATGCAGTCTAGCCTGGGCCTCTTATGGGACATCCAAAGAGACGTTTTCGTCTATAAGTTCATGGATTCAGACAAGCCTTCGACAAAAAGAGGGATACTGTCTGTTGTAAATAGTCTGTTTGACCCCATGGGATTCTTAGCTCCAGTAATAATAGTGGGAAAACTACTCCTAAGAGAGATAACCAATCTAAGGTGTGGTTGGGATGAACCCATACCAGCTAAGATCCATACCAAATGGTCCAGATGGCTAACGTCCTTAAGGGACCTCAAGGACATAAGCATCAATCGTCAGTTTGCTAGTATTTCTTTGTCTCAAGCTCACAGGATAGAGCTTCATACCTTTTCAGATGCTTCCAGAGTAGCAGTAGGAGCTGTATCATATCTTAATGTTTTCAGTGATACCAAAAGCTACCAGGTGTGTTTTGTGAGGGGACAAGCTAAAGTAGCTCCCAACCATGGTCATACTATTCCCAGGTTAGAGTTGTGTGCTGCAGTGATGGCAGTTAATCTCAGCAATTCCATCTCGGATTGCTTGGACAAACCCTTAGACGCAAGGCATTTCTATTCTGACAGCATGATTGTCTTGGGCTATATTCATAATGAAAGGCGTAGATTTCATGTCTACGTGAGTAACAGAGTAGACCACATTAGGTCGTCCACCGAACCTAACCAATGGCATTATGTACCTACAGATTGTAATCCAGCAGACCTGGCTACCCGTGGTCTTGAAATAACCGACCTAAATCAGAGTGATTGGTTGTCAGGTCCCTCAAGCTTATTTGAGGATGTTGTATCCACCAGTGGAAGTTTTCCTCTTGTAAGCCCTGAGACAGATAAAGAAGTAAAGGTATCAGACTACACAATTGAGTCTGAACCCCTTGTTAGTGCAAACAAAAGCAATGTAGAGCCTGCAATTGCGTCATTAGCTCAGAGGTTCTCTAATTTCTCCTGTTGGAGGAGACTTGTAAGAGCGGTAGCTCTCCTTAAGCATATAGCCCGTTCTTTCAAACAAGGTAACAAGTGTTGTTCAGGTTGGCATATGTGCAACAAACATAAGTCACCCGATCAACTAGAAGATGCAGCTGATTTCATTGTTCAGACATACCAAAAGGATTATTTCTCGTCTGCCATGACTAAATTGCAAGGTGAAGTTTGTTTACCTCCTTCCAGTCCCATTGCATCTCTGTCTCCTTATTTAGACCAGAAGGGCCTACTTCGTGTAGGAGGCAGGTTGAGTCAAGGCGGTGATGTACTGGGTATGCTTGCAAGGCCTATTATTATTCCAAAGGAATCCCATTTAGGCTTGTTGTTGATCCGTCACTACCATGAGACAGTGCACCACCAAGGGAGAGTGATTACAGAAGGAGCCGTCCGTACAGGTGGTTTCTGGATTTTGGGAGGGAAACGTACCATTTCAAAGGTCATTTCCAAATGCGTCACCTGTAGAAGGGTAAGAGGTAAGGTGTGTGTTCAGAAGATGGGAGACTTAACCGTCGATAGACTTACTCCCAATCCGCCATTTTCCTATGTAGGAGTTGACCTTTTTGGCCCCTGGCATATAAAAACTCGGCGCACTAGAAGTTCCTTCCTCGAAAGTAAAAGATGGGGCGTTCTGTTCACCTGTCTTGTTTCCAGAGCTATCCACATAGAGACTGTAGAAGAATTGAGTAATTCTTCCTTCATTAATGCCTTAAAGAGATTCATCTGTATTCGTGGCCCAGTTAAACTGATGCGTTCTGACAGAGGCACGAACTTTGTAGGTGCTGTCAAAGCACTGAACTTGCTTGCCATTACCGATGAAGGTGGTGATGTCAATAGTTTCTTGTCAAGTGAAGGTTGCACTTGTTTGTTTAACCCTCCTCATGCTTCTCACATGGGTGGAGCATGGGAGCGTATGGTGGGGATAGTCCGCAACATCATGAATGTGATACTGACTAACCATCACCCCAAGGCATTAACACATGAGGTGTTAGTAACCTTCTTTGCAGAAGTATGTAAGATCGTGAATTCCAGACCTTTAGTTCCTGTTTCCTCGGACCCTAGTAGTCCTTTCATTTTGTCTCCGTCCATCCTTCTCATTCAGAAAACTGATATTCCTGTAACTCTTCCTGAAGAGATAGATATTAAGGCAGTATACAAATCTCAATGGAAGCATGTCCATCACCTTGCTGAGGAATTCTGGAAGAGATGGAAGAAAGAGTATCTTTCCTCTTTGCAACCCAGAAGAAAGTGGGTCAATTCCTCTCCAAATGTAAAGGTGGATGATGTAGTGTTGGTAAAAAATCAAGAGTGTCCCCAAGGACAGTGGCCCTTGGGTATTGTAAACAAAGTATTCCCTGGCAAGGATGATTTAGTCAGGAAGGTCCAAGTAAGAGTTGTGGTAAACAACAAAGCCCATGAATATGTAAGACCCATTTCTGAGCTTGTGTTGCTAGGTCAATAGATTTGGTAATTTTTCCCCCTAGAAAATTAGGAAGGGAGTGTGCCGTTACGAGAGGTAACGGGGCTTTTTTATACGTCCGTGTATCCCCATGTTTACATATCTTTTTGTCGTAAGGCTCGTTTCCCCTCGGAAGAGGTTTTCAAGTTTGTTTTTTGGAATGCTTTAATTTAAGTATGCTGCGAGCAGAAGCTTCGTCTGCTTAAGAATACTATCGTTGTAAGTTGTCTGCAAGCTGTGCTGCAAGATAACATCTCATTATTTGTGCAACGTGCACTTAAAGAATTAGACTTAAGAAGGTGTGTAAGAACCGGTTACTGTGGTGTGATGTCACGTCACCTCTAGGCGCCAGTCTTGGTCCGATCTAGAAAGATGTACACACCCCACGCCTAGCCAAACAATGTAAGTCTTAAAACTCTTTGTATTTGAGGTTTAGAGTATTCTAGTGCATCCTTTGTAATACCTTTTCTTGTGTAGCCTTTAGCCTATAGTAATTATAGTACTTTTTACAGTTTTTCATCAATTCCAACGTATTATCGAACGATGGATCAGATCTGCATTAAATACGCATCAAATATCCCCGTGATTCTATAACCTTCAGTCCCAAGTCTGTCTACGTCACGGACGCTATGATGTTGACTGTCTATTTGATCTGCGGAGTCCCAGTTGACTCCGCCATAGATACCATGCAGCAAATGCAAAAAATCATACTATGGCGAGACACACAGGGGCTTATGACCAAGATCAAAGAACACAAAGCAGACCTAAGATACCACAGGCTTTCCAACGCGATGGTGGGACACACAGAACAAGAAGGTCATATGCCCAATTGGCAACAATCAGAGGTGGTAGAAAAAGTAATGACAAAGAGAAGGAAAACAGTTGAAGCATTATACATTGCTAACAAACCCAGCATAAACAAAAAGTAGGAGACATAAGGTGGACAGAATACAAAACAAAATATGCATTTATAGAGAGATGCCCCAGGACAACTCCGATCTAACACAGGGATTTTGTGCAGTGAAAAAAATGTCGGATGAAACATCATGGTGACATTTATTTTTATATTATTTTTATTTTATATGTATTTTTGTTTATCAAAAAACTTTGCACCATATTTTATTCTTTTATTGATATATGTATTCAATTTTATATACATGCTGATTTTTATATACTGGGTCAGACAGCCTAACACAGGGATTTTGTACAGTGACACAGTGTCAGACAGCTCTGTTGAGACATCACAGTGACATTTATTATTTATTTTCATATGTAATTCCAAAAACTCTTGTATCTTTTATTCTTATTTTGTGTATATTATATTGATGCTGATTTATTTATTGTACTGAGCCCAACCACTCCTCAAGGAGGGAACATAGGCCTGGCTCACAATATATACTGCCAACTTCAACCCAGAGTGTCATTCCTCTGGAGAAGCTACTGTAAAATGAAACTGGTCAGGAATAAATTCAATAATCGGATCAAGATCCATGTTTCCCCTTCCACCTATCTCATAATATTGCCCTAGTGTCTCAAAACTGTCTATGATTGAACATCCAAAGCAACAATGAAAGTGAAAGAGTGCAACAAATCTCAGTTGGTGAACTCAGAATCAGATGATTTGGATTAACAGAAATGGAATACTAACATTTTGAATGAGTGTCATTATAAGATCTTGAGAGTGATTGATGTGCTGCAAGAGAGGTGGGTGGAATGTTTTTACAACTGCAATTGTAACCAGAGAATGTTATATAAAAGGGAGTAGCTTAAAATGACAGAAGCTATCTTGATCTGTGGGGTAAGGGGTCAAGAGGACTTATGAATAAATTGGAAAAGACCATATGTCTGAATATTAGGAAGAAACTCCCATATGTTAGTCAACTCTTGAAATAGCCAAGAAGATGATATAGCCCAAGCTACCATTTACAAAGTTAAAATAAGGGATAATGGAGGAAAAGAAATGAGAGTCCATGGACATAGTTTCCTTCCTGTATGGCATAATCGGATAAGTATAGGTGCTCTGCAGGAGCAAATGATCATGGAAGGTTTGAAGGTCCACAAATACTTGCTTTATATTTTTAGTTTTAGTCAGTTTTGTTTATTTGATTATATTTTTGTATAATTCAATTTATATAATTTCATTTAACTTTAATTTGCTTTGTTAGATTCACTAAGGGCTACCTCCATTATAAAGGGGGAGAAGAGCCCTTGGTATATAGATAGCTAAATAGATTCACTATAATTTAATTTAATTTTATCTGTGTTTTATTTATTTTTGGTAGTGGTGAGCGAGCCTCGTGTTACTGGCCTGTCGAGTTTTCCTTTGCCGAATGCTCGCGATGTGAGTCTCCTCCTGCATTCAACTGAGGTCAGCCTCAAGAGCCCAAATATCTCATACCTTGTTATGCAGTGGGGACAGTTTGTGGACCACGACCTCGTACACATCCCTGAGTCAGAGAAAAAAAGTAAGTTCTCAAAGCAGTGTTTTGATAACCTGAGGAATTATCAATGTGGATTCTTAGTGTATCCAGAAAATATTCCTGGATAAATAGAAAAAAAACTATGTATGGCAACCACATACTATGTATAGACACACACAAGTATTGTATGTATTTAGGTATTCGGAAATCATTGTTACGAAATATGATATACTCGGGAATTTTGTTAGAAACCCACCATTTGCTGAAGGATTACAAAGGATTACAAAGGTGGAGCATGCCGACAGGAGACCTTTTGGTCCATATCTAGGTGGGATGCAAAAAAAAATCATAATAATAATAAATGAATAAATAAAAACTATGATAATGTAAATAACAAATAAAATACATAAATAAATGCATAGGTATAGTTGAATAATAAACAAACAGGTAAATAGAAAATAATAAATTGACATATAACTAATAATAAATGAGAATCAAACAGACAAATGATAACAGAACAAAAACAAATAATATAAAATAAATTATAATCATTACAGCATCTTGCGTAGGTGATTATCTAAATGATTCTTGAAGCTTTGAACTGAACTACATTGCACTGCCTCTGCAGGAAGTTTATTCCATTCATTAACTACACGGTTGGCGAAGTTGTTTCTACCCATTTCCAAATTTGATCTATTTCCGGACAGTTTGAGACTATTGTTTCTTGTCTGATTCTCATTCTCAGATTGATTTGGAGATTAACTTGGGGGTATTGGGGCTTTAAACATTTAATCCCTTTGATATCAGATGCTTTTGTTGTTTTATTCTATTTGGTGCCAGTCTGTTTTATTCAGCTGCATGTGACCCCTTCAGCACCAAATGTGTGAGACCTATCTCGATTAAACCCTTCCATGCTTGGTGGCACCGTATTCTCATTTAAGCTGCCAATAAGCTATATCATTGAGCCATGCTTGATCTAATTGCATTAACTTAATCATATCAAGTTTCAAATTAGTTTTAGTTTCTAGCTTATGACATATCATCTAGGCTATTCAAGGAGTTGTTTGTTGCATTTGCTTATTATATATATATATATATATATATATATATATACAGTCGAACCTCGAAAGCCCGGACCCCGAATGCCCGGACCCTTATATGACCGGTCGAAATGAACAAAGGCCGGACTTTTCAAGCAAAGTTCCCAATTTGTCCGGTAGGTGGCAGCGACGGCCGTACACGTGTACTCAAACCCGGCCCAGTCAAGCCGCCACCAGGGCTGCCATTTCGTAGAATTTTGTACCAAAACGTAGTAGAATAGCAGCATGTGGCAACTGCACAAGGACATGAGGAAATTTTTTCTACATATCAGCGGGCTGTTAAAAACGTTCAAAAACTCAACATTTTGTTTAAAAATCATAGAACTAATTATCAAATAATAAATGGTACATCAAAATATGACTTTTATTGGTAATTGTGTTACTTATAAAATATTATACCCCAAAAGATACGTTTTTACCGTGTAGAAAAAAATCTACGCTAAAGTTTCAGCTTTCTTTTAGCGATAATAATATATATATATAAAAATATATCTTACTGAATATGTTAGGGCATGGGGGCCTTATATACATTCAAGAATAAAAAAAAACTAGAACCAACATTTTGTCAAAGTTTGACAAGTATATCTTGCTATGAAAGTCTGCACACGCCCGAGAAAAATGTATGCCCCGGTATGGCAACACTCCCATTCTACACGGCAGTGTAGAAAACGCCGCAACCCTAGCCGCCACCACTGTCCTGCGTGCATGCCTTCCGATATTTACAGTGTACGTAATAAAAAACACAGTACAGTACACTGTATATACAGTACATTTACATGCCTGTATTACAGTTATTACAGAATTATTAGTATTATAGCATTATTATTACAGTATTGTTATTATTACAGTGTTAGAGTATTATTCTTATGTGTTTCTATACCATATCATACATTACCTATACGTATACCGCTATGAAAATCTACGGGTGTTAGGGCGATATTTTCGATGACCGGACGTTTGACATGACCGGACCACCCTTCCCCCCATTTAGTCTGGGCTTTCGAGGTTCGACTGTATACATATATATATATATATATATATACACATATATATATGTATATATATATGTATATGTATATATATATATATATATATATATATATATATATATATATATATATATTCCACATCCTTCAGGCATCTGTTCTTTTGCAAATTATTCTTACAACTATTGTGGAGTCCTCCCAACCCAAACCAACTATTCAACTCCCTGAACACGGGAATCAATTCATTCCTCCCTCCCTTTGTTCTAATGGTTGGTAAAATGCTACTTGTCTCTCCTTGTACAGTTTCTGCAATGCTAGGAACCAATATGATTGCAGCTCTATATATTTTCTTGATATTTTTTATATCTTTCATTTTGTGGGGAATCCATGTCGCAGCTGCACATTCGAGGCTATGTTTAATTAAGCTCTACAGTTTTGATCCATTCAGTGAAAATTATACATGCATTTATGTTTGTCAACAGAACATACATCTCCCATATCCTTTGCTCTTGTGATTTTTTCTTCTCATTAAATAATTCAGTGCTTTTGGGCTATCTTTTTTCTTCTTACTTTGGCTTCCAGTTGTTCCAGCCTCTTCCTCTATTCCCTTCTGTCCTGTAGAACCTGGTTTGTTTCCAAGTTCTTCTATTCCTGGCAAGCTTATTTCTCCAATGTCTCAAAGCATCTCTCCAACTTTTGTTTGGTCTTCCTTTGAGTCTTTTTCCTTCTGTTGTCCAATTCCATTTTCTCTGCTAATCTTCCCTCATCCATTCTTTCAGTATGCCCCAACCACCTCAGCTATGATATATCTATTTTTCTCAGTATTGGCACGACTCTAATGTCTTTTCTGACTTTATCTCTAATGGTTTTTCCTGTTATCAGTCTCAAAATTCTCATATCTGCAGCTTGAATCCTGCTTCTGTCCCAACCGGTTATTGACCAAGTTTCTGAGCTGTACATTAATATTCGTATTAAAATATTCTCAAGCATGATTTTCTTTGCTGTTTGAGGTATGTGTTCATCCTTGGGTAATAAAGTACTCCTGTAGATATAGTGTATTGCAATATTCAATCATGTATTTCATGTTTGTTGTTCCTGGTTGAAGAGAAAACACTTCCATGGTGTCTAACTTCTTCAGTTTTTACTCATCATTATATTTCTACCACAGTGTCTTCCTCTTTACTTCTAGCCACTTTCATAATCCAATTCTATCCATTTCAATAGTTTTCCATGTATGCCTCCTATTGTTTCCAATTTGTTTAGCAATTTTCTGTGTGGTACCTTATCAAATGCTTATTGTAAGTCCAGGAAGGCACAGTCTACCCAGCCATCCCTTTCTTGCAATAGATCTATCAATCTTGATTAGAAACAGATCAAATTAGTGGTACATGATCTTCCCTGTCTGAATCCAAATTGCCTTGGGTTCAGTATACTATTCTCCTCCAGATTTTTTTCCATCTATTTTTGATGATTCTCTCACAAGTTTTAACTGTTGTACTTATAAGGGACACCGGTCTATAATTTGTTGGGTCTTCCTTATTTCCCCCTTATAGGCACTATATTGGCATTTTTCCAGTCTTCTGGTATTTTTCCTTCTTTGAGCGAGTATTCAACTATTTTGTATATTTTCCTATTAGTTCATATATACATTCCTTTAGTATCCAGTTTGCAACTCCGTCTGGGTCATGTGATTTGTTAATGTCAACCTTTAGTATTTGATTTCTTATTTCATTCTTAGTGACATTTGATTCCTTCATTGGGGGAGATCTTACTTCATTTCATTGGTCACAATTTTGTAGATTTTCTTTTTATTCGAACACAGATTTGAAATGTTTGTTCATAATATCTGCTATTTCTATATCCTCTGTGTATTCTCTAGTACCTTGATGTAATTTAAGTATTTCCTGTTTGTTTTTTAGTTTGCCATCTACATATCTATAAAATCATTTGGGTTGATCTTTACATTTGTCTATTATGTCCTTTTCATAGTTTCTTTTTTCTTCCCTACATATTTTTATATATTCCTTTCTTAGTTTGATGTATATTTTCCATCCATCATTTTTTTTTCCAGGTTTTATCTCTTTTGTCTTTTGCCTCACTGCACTTTTTATTGTACCAGCATTTTATGTATACCATTTACTGTTTTTGCTTAGGTACATACTTGTCCACTCCTTCATTATTGATTTCCTTCCAAATTGCCCATTTCTCTTCCATCTTTGTTTCTTCATTTTCAAACTTTTCCCAATTTGCTTCTTGAAAGAATTTTCTAAGTTTCCTGAAATCTGTTTTGTTATACATCATCTTACGTTTCTGTGTTTTTCATTTGTTTCTATAGTTGTTTCTTCATTTAATTCTAGTTCTAGTATATGATCACTTTTTCCGGTTGGCATCTTGTATTTCCAATTAGCATTTTGTATTATGAGACTGAAAAAGTGCTATACTCAAGAAAAAACAAACAAACAAGAACAACATGGAGGGTGTAGAAAATTAAAACTGGCATATGCAAATATAAATGGTTTGATATCAGGATTAAACAAACTAAAAGATTATCTATATGCATACATACATATACCAAGGCTTTTTCCCCCTTACAAGGGAGGTACCCAAAGGAAAAGGCATAAAATCATTCCCATCCATTCCATCCCTGAATACACTCCACACCCCTCCACCCTCCCTCTCATCTTAGCACCTCCCTGATGACGGGTCATCCCTGCACCTTGTCCATTGCCCTGGGTCAGAAACAATGTCGCAAGACACATCCACA
This sequence comes from Oratosquilla oratoria, assembly GCF_046742065.1. Classification (NCBI taxonomy): domain Eukaryota; kingdom Metazoa; phylum Arthropoda; class Malacostraca; order Stomatopoda; family Squillidae; genus Oratosquilla; species Oratosquilla oratoria. Next base: position 70,926,315 of record NC_134779.1, read on the forward strand.
GCAAGTCCGCTTCATTGAATCGGCGACCCCCCCTCTCCGTCCCCCCATGCATAAAAGGAGAGGACGGGGAGGAATCCCTTCAGGCTGCATCAAATTTTGCTCACACATACTACCTCACCCCCCATCCTCACGCCCATTCCACCTCATGCATCACATCATCCATATACAACCATTCTCCATTCACCCCTGTCTTCTGTCCTCTCCCGTCCTTCCTCAACAGACATTCCCCTCTTCCCCAAAGCCCCCTTCACCCCATCCATCCATCTCATCCTAGGACGTCCCCTCATGTTCATTCCCTCCACACCTGCCTTCCATACCTCTTTTACTAGTCTTTCTTCACTCATTCTTTCCATGTGTCCAAAACATCCTAATACTCTTACATCAACCCTATCTCCCATCTCCCTTTCCACCCCTATTCTCCTCACCTCCTTATTTCTCACTCTATCTAGCCTAGTAGCCCCCATCATACTTCTCAGACACCTCATCTCAAACACATTCAAACTCCTTCTCTCTTCCTCTCTTATGTTCCATGTTTATGCCCCATACAGTGCTGTTGGTACAATCACTCCTTCATACAGTCTCCTCTTAGCATCCATTCCCAAATGTCTATTCCTCATTACACTTTTTAATCCACCAAGGCATTTACTCGCTTCTCTCAGTCTACATTCTATATCCACCTCCACTCCACATTTTCCTGCCACATTTGCACCCAAATATCTAAAAATATCCACTTCCTCCAGTCGCTCTCCCTTAATACTCACTTCCAGTCTACTGCCACTTTCACCCCTTCTACATCTCATCACCTTACTTTTACACACATTTATCTTCAGCTTTCTTCTATCACACACTCTCCCAAACTCTGTCACCAACTTCCTCAATCCCTCCTCTGATCCTGCCACAAGCACAGTGTCGTCCGCAGACAACAGCTGGCTCACCTACCCCTTTTCTCCATTTTCATTAAATATCTCCAATCCCTGACTCAGCACCCTTGCATTTACCTCTCGCACCACCCCATCCATGTATAAGTTGAATAGCCAGGTTGACATAACACATCCCTGTCAAAGTCCCACTTTTACCTCGAACCACTCACTGTCTCCATTTCTGATCCTGACACATGCTCTACTACTCTTGTAAAAACTCTTGACAGCTCCTAGAAGCTTCTCTCCTATCCCATATATCTGCATAACCTCCCACAGTGCCTTTCTGTCTACCCCAACCATAAGCCTTTTCCAGATCCATAAAAGCCCAAAGAACATCCTTCCCCTTTCCTATAGCTCTCTCACATATCTGTCTTACCACAAAAATCTGATCTACACAACCTTTACCCGTCCTAAATCCACACTGTTCCTCACCAATTACTCCCTCTGTTCCCCTCCTAATCCTCTCAATCAAGATCCTCCCATAAGCCTTCCCAACTACACTTAACAAGCTAACCCCTCTGAAACTACTACATTCACACTTGTCCCCTTTTCCCTTGTAAAATGGAACTATACAGGCACTCCTCCAGTCCTCCGCCACTCTACTCTCTCTCCAGCAAACATTAAATAACCTCACCAGCCAGTCCACCATCACTGTACCTCCCTTTTTTAGACATTCTGCATGGGATCCATCCAGACCAGGTGCCTTACCTGCGATCATCATCTTAACAACTGCCTTCACTTCATCTTTCCTTATTTCTCCTCCATTTTCCTCACTCATCACTCTCATTTTCTTAGCATTTTCCACTGCAGCTATCTTTCCCTCCCTATCCTCCTTCACATTTAGCAACGCCCTAAAATACTCTGCCCATCTTCCCCTTACTGCCTTCTCTTCCATTATCATCTCTCCATCTGCACCTTTTACCTTTTCTTCTCTACTTGATTTGCCTCCTCTTCCTCTTTTAGTTTCTTTCCAAAACATTTTATTATTGCTTTCAAAGTTTTCTGTCATACACTTACTGCATTTCACATCTGCTCTCCTCTTTGCCTCCTTTACCTTGTGCTTTACTTCTCTTTTCTTTTCTTTGTACCTCTCATATGACTCCCTCATCCTATTTTTAACCAATCTGTGAAAGCTCGCTTCTTCTCTTCTACAACCTTCTTTGTTTCCTCATCCCACCATTCACTACCCTTCCTTCTTTTTCCTCCTGTCCTTCTTGTTCCACACACCATCTTTGCACACTTTGTGACTCCCTCCTTGAACCATCCCCATTCCTCCTCCACTCCTAGCTCTAGTCTATCCGTCACTCCCTCCCACTCCTCTTCTCTTCTACAACCTTCTTTGTTTCCTCATCCCACCATTCACTACCCTTCCTTCTATTTCCTCCTGTCCTTCTTGTTCCACACATCACCTTTGCACACTTTGTGACTCCCTCCTTGAACCATCCCCATTCCTCCTCCATTCCTAGCTCTACTCTATCCTTCACTCCCTCCCACTCCTCCCTCAGCTTCTTCTTGTACTCCACTCCTCCCTCAGCTTCTTCTTGTACTCCTTCTCCTTTTCCTTTACATTTAGATAGTTCACTTTAAGCACCTCCCTACCTTTTGTCTTTTTCCTCTTTCTCCATCTATCTCAACTTACCCTCCACCAAAAAATTATCTGATATTCTCCCACCCTCTCCCCTTAGCACATGTACATCCTTAACTCTTCCTATCATACTCCTATCTACTTCTACATAGTCCATTAATGCTCTATCTATCACCCTTCCATCCACCACCCTCTCCCATGTGTACTTATGCTTGACTTTCTTCCGAAACATTGTATTTGCTCTCATCAACTCTCTTTCTAGACACATTTCCACCATCAACTCTCCACTACAATTCTTTCCTGGAACTCCACATTTCCCAACCACTCCATCAGTTGGATCATTTCCTACCCTAGCATTAAGGTCTCCCAGTACTATTACATTGACATTTCTCCCTAATCCCTCTATGCACTCATTTAAGTCTATCCAAAAAGCCTCCCTTTCTTCTACACTATTCTCACTGCCAGGCCCATATGCACTTACAAAAACCCACATCTCCTTTCCCAGTTTCACCTTCATCCACATTATCCTTGAAGAAACCTCCCTCCACTCCACCACACATTTACCTATCTCTTCATTTACTATTATAGCCACCCCTTCCCTCCTTCAACCTCTCTTCACTCCTGATAACCTCCCACTTACACTCCCAAACTTACACTCACCCCTCCCTTTCAACTTAGTTTCACTCAAAGCCAATACATCCATCTTTCTTCTCACAATCATACTACCTATCTTTTCCCTTTTACTCTCATCTGTACCACATCCACGCACATTAAAAGACCCAAACCTTAGGGTGCTGGTCAGAAAACTCCTAGACCCTCTTATGCCTTTACTTTTTTTAGGAATGTCCCCCGTGGGGCTACAAGGAGAAGGTTGACTGGTCCCAATCCCCGTCCCTTTTTTCTTGCCTCTTACAATCCAAGTGGAAATACTTAGTGGCATTATTCTTTTCCCCCACCACAGGGTAGGTAGTCGAAAAAGGAAATGAATATTCAGAGAAATTGTACAGGACAGTAACAAGGGGTTGGGGAACAGCATAATGGAGGGACAGTCGTAGTATAAGAGTCATAATTTCTCTATGAACAGAGTTTTCCTCTATCACAGACAAAATGATATGGGGCTTTGGTCCGTAGGGGCGCCCCATATAGACCCTAAAGTATCAACTACATGCTACTTTGCCACAATAACATACAGCCAATACTCCAGACAGGGATATTATCTATTAGAAGCTAAACCAGACGTAATGGGAATTGTGGAGACAAAATTGAGAGGTCCACTAGTACCAAACAGCATTGGACATGGATTATATAATCACTGGCTTAAAAATAGGAAGGAGAAACAGGGTGGAGGAGTCATGTTCCTGGTTAAGAAAAACTTAAATGTGACGAAAGTTACATATGGAACGAACAGGGTAGAGATAATCACAATGAAGGTTGAAGACAATAATATGAAAATCAGAAAATTTGAAGTGCTTTATGTGCCCCCAAAAGCAGAGTCTTGGACAGAGAAAGATCACTTCAAAATGTTAAATGATACTAAATCTTCATTAAATGAGATGCTAATGGATGGAAGTAATGCAGTACTCGTGGGTGACTTTAATTGCAAAGAAATATGTTGGGAAGAGATGACAGTGAAAGGTGGAGAAGATCAGTGGGGGAATGTATTACGAGGTTGATGAACGACAAGGCTGAAGTACGTAAGGAAAACTAACATAGAGGCAGTCAAGTCAAATCAACTTACTGAATGTATGAATAACACAGTCTTGCGTCATGAGGTTCATACCTCAAATATAAACATTCCTAAATTCACCAGTGATGAAAACACCTTTGGAGTTAATCAGTTACTTAACTTGATAGATACATTAATTGTAAGCAAGAATTTAACAGATGAAAAAAGGAAAATGGAAATTTTAAAGGAGAATGTAGATCCTGAGAAAGTTAAAGCTTGGTTTATCATAAATTTCCAGCAAATGGAATATATCAACCAATATGAAGCCTATATCAAAAAAAGCCTTCATTAAACATTTTATGTCAAAGTGTGATGAAGATCCTATCAGGTTTTTGGTTAGAATGATCAAAGAAGTTAGAACAAGTGAATCAGGCAAAGAATACTTAGCTAGATTAGATAAATAGTCAAAAGACATGAATTCTATCTTAAAAGATTCAGATTGGATAGAAAGATCTAGTGACAAAATGAAAGTTTCTCAGGTAATAAAATTAATCACATTTGGATTGTTAACCAAAATTCCTGACAATTTAATGGTAGAAAAGATGTATAAAGATCTCAAGTCAAATACGAATTTAGGGGGGGTAGATTATCTTCTTCAAGGGTATAGTGAGACCAGAATCATAAATCCATATGTGATGACAGTGGATTAAGAAGAAAGTGAGTACTGAAATGGACTGCAAATCATTACAGAAAGATCTAAACAGGGTTTGGGAATGGAGTCAGAAATGGGAAGTGAAATTCAACACAGAAAAATGTAGCATAATGGAGTTTGGAAAAAGTGAAAAAAGGATATCTGGAAGATATAAAATTGGTGAAAAAGAAGTTAAGAAAGAAGGATCTGAAAAAGACCTGGGAGTGATTATCACAAAAGATATGTCCCCTGACAAACATATAAACAAGATTGTCGGTGAAACCTACAACTTACTGAGAGCAATAAAAGTGGCTTTTACCTACTTGGATGAAGAAATGGTAAGGAAAATACTAGTCACAATGATAAGGCCTAAATTGGAGTATGCAGCAACACTGTGGTCACCCAATACAAAAAAGAAAATAAAGAAGATTGAGAGAATGAAAAGAGCAGCTACGAGGATGGCCCCAGAACTCAAAATATTCATATGAAGAAAGACTGATAAAGTTGGAGTTGCTGACTCTGGAACAGAAGAGAGAAAGAGGTGACTTGTTGACCATCTATAGAATTATGAAGGGCATGAAAGTTCTTAACAGAGAAGACTTGCTAAATTGGGATAGGAGGAACACAAGAGGACATGGAAACAAGCTTAAAAAGAACAATTATAAAAGGGGCCTGAAAAAGAACAACTTTCCCCAAAGACTGGTGATGTATGGAACACATTGGATGAAAAAGTATGTGCAAAAACAATACAAGAATTCAAGAGCAAACTGGATATGAAGAGATACAAAGACTGGACACCACGAGCTAAGCTCCCCTTTCCCAGAAGATGCAACTAGGTAAATACAATCTCCTCTTAGCATCCATTCCCAAATGTCTATTTCTCATTACATTTTTTAATCCCCCTAAGGCATTTATTCACTTCTCGCAACCTACATTCTACCTCCACCTCCATGCCTCCCTTTCCTGCCACATTTGCACCCAAGTATCTAAAGCTAACTTCCTCCAGCCTCTCTCCCCTTAATACTCACTTTCAGTCTGCTGCCACTATCTCCCTTTGTACATCTCATCACACTTTTCCCCACATTTATCTTCAACTTCTTTCTTTTGCACACCTTTCCAAACTCTGTCACTAACCTCAATCCTTCCTCTGATCCTGCTATAAGTGCAATGTCGTCAGCAAACAGCAACTGACTTATCTCCCTGTTTTCTCCATTTTCTTTAACCATCTCCAATCTGACCCACTACCCTTGCATTTACCTCTTGCACTACCCCATCCATGTATAAATTGAACAGCCAGGGCAACATAACACATCCCTGACGAAGTCCCACTTTTACCTCAAACCACTCTCTCTATTTCCAATCCTAACACAAGTTCTAATACTCTCATAAAAACTCTTGACTGCTCTTAAAAGCTTTCCTCCTATCCCATATATCTGCAATACCTCCCACAGTGCCTTCCTGTCTACCTTGTCATAAGCCTTTTCTGGATCCATAAAAGCCCCCAAAATTTCCTTACCTTTTCCTATAGCTTTCTCACATATCTTACCACAAAAATCTAATCTGCACAACCCCTACCTGTCCTAAATCCACACTGTTCCTCACCAATTACTCCCTCTGTTTCTCTCTTAATCCTCTCAATGAAGACCCTCCCATAAGCCTTCCCAACTACACTTAACAAATTGATCCCTCTGAAACTACTAAACTCACACTTGTCCCTTTTTCCCTTGTAAAGTGGAACTATACAGGCACTCCTCCAGTCCCCCGGCACTCTACCCTCTCTTAAACAAACATCAAATAACCTAACCAGCCAGTCCACCATCACTGTACCTCCTTTTTTCGGACATTCTGCATGAGATCTATCTAGCCCATGTGCCTTACCTGCTCTCATCATCTTAACTGCCTTCACTTCATATTTCTTTATTTCTCCTCCATTTTCCTCACACATCACAGTCATTTTCTAGCACTTCCCACTGCAACTACCTTTCCCTCCCTATCCTCCTTCACATTTAGCATTTTCCTAAAATACTGTGCCCATCTTCCTCTTACTACCTTCTCTTCCATTATCATCTCTCCATCTGCATCTTTTACTTTTTCTTCTCTACTTGATTTGCCTCCTCTTCCTCTCTTAATTTCTTTCCAATTTTTTTTATTACATTCAAATTTTTCTGTGATACTCTTACCCCATTTCACATCTGCTCTCCTCTTTGCCTCCTTTATCTTATGCTTTACTTCTGTTTGTACCTCTCATATGATTCCCTCATCCCAATATGTAACCAGTCTATGAAAATTCACTTCTTCTCTTCTACAACTTTCTTTGCTTCCTCATCCCGCCACTCACTACCCTCCCTTCTATTTCCTCCCATCCTCCTTGTTCCACACACCATCTTTGCACACCTTATGACTCCCTCCTTGAACCATCCCCATTCCTCCACTCCTAGTTCTCCTTTATCCTTCACTCACTCAACTCCTCTCTCAACTTCTTCTTGTACTCCTTCTTCTTTTCTTTCTCATTTAAGCAGTTCACTAACTACCTCACTACTTTTTGTCCTTTCTATCTTTCTCCACCTATCCTCCACTCTCAACTTACTTTCCACCAAAAAATGATTTGACATTCTCCCACTCTCTCCCCTTAAAACATGTACATCCTTAACTTCTTACTATACTCCTGGTTACTACCATATAGTCCATTAATGCTCTAAAACCCTTCCATCCACCATCCTCTCACATGTGTACTTATGTTTGACTCTCTTCCTAAACCTTGTATTTGCTATCATCAACTCTCTTTCAAGACACATCCCCACTATTAACTCTCCATTATATTTTTTCCCTGGAACTCCACAGTTCCCAACCATTCTGTTTATTGGTTTATTTCCTATCCTAACATTAAGGTCTCCCAGTACCACTACACTGACATTTCCCCCTAATCCCTCTATGCACTCATTTAAATCCATCCAAAAAGCCTCCCTTTCCTCTACACTCTTCCCACTACCATGCCCATATGCAGTTACAAAAAACCCACATCTCCCTTCCGTGTTTCACCTTCATTCACATTAACCTTGAAGAAACCCCCTTCTACTCCACTAAATGCTTACACTAACATGGATGGTATGATTTCTGGAATAAATGAACTAAATGACTATTTGTTAATACAGAAACCAGACATAATGGGAATTGTGGAGACAAAATTGAAAGGTGGGACTGGGTCTATACAATCATTGGGCAAAAAAGAGAACATATAAACAGGGGGAGGAGTCATGTTATTGACTAGAAAGGGCTTAAAGATAATGTGGAAATGATCACAATTAAAGTTGAAAATAGTATTATGAAAAGTAGAAAATTTATAGCAGTGTGGTATAGTGTAATGGGCATAGGACTAATTCAAACTAATGCAAGGGTGAAGTGCTGCGTGCCCAATCCCCAGATGCTTTCCAGTACAAGGACTCTTTCATACATCTAACAGACTCTCTTCATTTCTGTGTGCTTACAGTACCTAGCACCTTTGCCCACAGGCAGTTGCTCTGTAGACCTCTCGGGTACTTGACATGCCCCCTCTGTATCCATAACTTACATATACATATACCAATGGCTTTTTCCCCCTTACACGGGGGGTAACCAAAAAAAAAGGCATAGAAACCACTCCCACCCATTTCATTCCCTACATATTCCACTCCCCTCCACCCTCCTCCCTCCTTCATATCTTGGCACCTCCTGGATGATGGGTCATCCCTGCATCCTGTCCACTGCCCTGGGTCAGAAACAGTGTCGCAAGACTCAGCACATCCACAGCAAGGCCACTTTATAAATTCGGCGACCCCCCCCCCCTCTCCATCCCCTCATGCAGAAAAGGAGAAGACAGGGAGAAATCCCTTCAGGCTGTGTCAAATTTTTCTCATACATACTTCCTCACCCCAATCCCCCACCCACTCCCCCTCATGCATCACAGCATCATCTATACACAACCCTTCTCCATTCACCCCTATCTCCTGTCCTCTCCTGTCCTTCTTCAACAGACATACCATTCTTTTGTAATGCCCCTTTCACCCCATCCATCCATCTCATCCCAGGTCGCCCCCTCATATTCACTCCTTCCACCTCTGCCTTCCACACCTCTTTTACTAAGCTTTCTTCACTCATTTTTTCCATGTGTCCAAACCATCCTAATATTCTTTCATCAACCCTATCTCCCAGCTCCCTTTCCACCCCTGTTCTCCTCCTCATCTCATTTTTCACTCTATCTAGCCTAGTAACCCCTATCATACTTCTCAGACATTTAATCTCAAACACATTCAAACTCCTCTCTTCCTCTCTTATGTTCCATGTTTCTGCCCCATACAGTGCTGTTGGCACAATCACTCCTTCATATAGCAAAGAGTGAATTTTACAAAAATATATGGATAAAAAAAGAAATGAGTGAGGAAGAGAATTAAAAAGAAAAAGAACTTAGAAACAAAGCAAATAAAAAGAACGAAAAGAGAATTGAAACTGAAAAAAAAAAAGATTGGAGAGTGGTGGACCTGAGACAGATAAAATGGTATATAAGGAAAAAGGAAACAAAGAAGACAGAAAAAGACAAGGAGAAAGGAAATTAAAAATAGCTTATACCAATATAGATGGAATGACTTCAGGAATGAATGAATTAAATGATTACCTGGCCTTAGAAAAACCAGACATAGTGGGAATAGTGGAAACTAAATTGAAGTGTACTCCACCCAACACTGTGGGACAAAGTTTATACAACTGCTGGACAAAGAACAGAAAGGATAAACAGGGTGGCAGAGTATTAATTTTGACGAATTAAGATTTAAATATAACAAAAATAACTGAAGGAAAAATAATGTAGAATCAATTATGATACAAATTGAAAGCAAACATATGAAGAGTAGAAAATATGTAGTGGTGTATGTGCCCCCAAAACACAGTCATGGACAGAAAGTGATCATTCCAAAATATTAGAAGATGCAAAATATGAATTAACTAATATACCAAAGGACAGAGGAAATACAGTAATTATGGGTGACTTTAATTCAAAAGAAATATGTTGGGAGGAAATGACAGTGAAGGGTGGAGAGGAACTCTGGGGCAACATCCTGCTTGACATGACCATTGAATACACAATGACTCAGTGGATAAAGGAAAATACCAGATACAGAGGTAGTGAAGAACCATCAAGGCTGGATTTAATACTTACAACAGAGCCTGAAATTGTCGATAAAATTGATTACAAAACTCCAGTAGGAAAGAGTGACCATGTACTAATAGAATTGGAGTTCAAAGATCAAATGGATCAAAGCAGAAATTATAAACATAGAATAGGAAGACTAATGTACAACAAAGCAAATTTTGAGAACCTCAAAAAATTCTTTCACAAGGCGAACTGGGAAAAATTCCTAAATGAAGAAACAGGGCTGGAAGAGAAATGGAATATACTAAAAGAAATTTACAATGAGGGAGTAAATAAATATGTACCACAAAAAAAAATGGAAAGAACATATATAAAAAGCTGGTACAACAAAAGGTGTAATGAGGCTAAGGATAAAAGAGACAAAGCTTGGAAGAAATGGAAAACAAGAAAACAAGAAAACAAGAAAACAAGCAAATGGCAAATGTACATCAAACTAAGAAATGAGTATGTAAAAATACGCAGAGATGAAAAGAGAAACTATGGAAAAAAATAATAATAGAAAAGTGCAAGGAAGAACCCAAACTGTTTTACAGGTATGTAAATGGCAAACTGAAGAACAAACAAGAAATAGAAAAGCTGCGCTAAGGTTAACATGAATATACAGAAATGGAAATGGCTGAAATCATGAACAACCATTTCAAATCAGTATTCACAATAGAAAACTCACCTAACTGTGAGGAAATAGAGAGAGATCCTCCTCAGTGAAAGAAATAATTGTAACACAAAAGGAAATCAGCAACCAAATCAAAACCCTTGATATCAGAAAATCACATGGTCCAGACAGAATTGCAAATTGGATACTGAAGGAATGCATGGAAGAATTAACAGACAAAATATACAATATAATTAAATTCTCACTTAAAGAAGGAAAAGTGCCACAGGACTGGAAGAAAGTAAACATTATAACAATTTATAAGGGAGGAAATAAGGAAGACCCATCAAATTACAGACTGGTCTCCCTGACAAGAACAGTAGCGAAAATTTGTGAAAAGGTAATCAAAAATAGATGGATTAAACATTTGGAAGAAAAACCTATACTGAATCCAAATCAATTTGGATTCAGACAAGGAAGATTATGTACAACAAACTTGATCTGCTTCTACTCAAGATTAATAGACATAATACAAGAGAGAGATGGTTGGGCAGACTGTGCCTTTCTAGACCTACAAAAGGCATTTGATAAGGTACCACACAATAAACTAATAAGGAAGATAGAATCAATAGGTGGTATCAGAGGAAAATTATTGGAATTGATGAAAGACTTCCTGACTGGGAGGGAAATGAGAGTAGTAATTAGAGACAAATTCTCAAATTGGGAAGAAATGATAAGTGGTGTCCCGCAGGGATCAGCACTGGCCCCAATCATGTTTGCTGTATAGATAAATGACATGGACGAAGGAGTAGAATGTTATATGAATTTCTTTGCAGATGATGCAAAAATACTAAAGAAATTAGAAATGGAGGAGGATTGCAACTCATTACAACAAGACTTGGACAAGATCTGGGAATGGACTCAAAAGTGGGAAGTGAAAATCAATATCAAGAAATGTAGTAAAATGGAACTTGGAAAAAGTAAAAACAGAATATGAGAGAATATAAAATAGGTGAAGAAGAGGTCAAAAGAGTAAACTCAGAAAAAGACCTTGGAGTGATGATCAGCAAGGACATGACACTGGATAAGCATATTAATAAGATAGTTGGAGAAACCTATAACTTATTGAGGTCAATAACAGTGGCATTTGCCTATTTGGATGAGGAAATGATAAAAAAAAAAAAAATGAACTATACTAATAAGACCAAAACTCGAGTATGCAGCAACACTATGGACACCCAGTACCAAAAAGAATATAAAGAAGTTAGAAAGAATACAAAGAGCAACAACAAAACTGGCACAAACTCTTTCCAAAATGACATATAAACAAAGACTGTCCAAATTAGAATTACCAACTCTGGATCAAAGAAGGGAAAGAGGAGACTTACTATCTACAGAATTATGAAGGGAATGGAAATCTTAGATAAGAATGACTTATTGAAATGGGACAATGGAAAAACAAGAGGACATGAAAAGAAAGTAAAGAAAGATAATTACAGAAGAGATCTGAAAAAAATAGCTTCCCACACAGAGTGATAGATACTTGAAAAAAATTGGTCAAAGAAACAGTGTGTCCAAACACTATTCAAAATTTTAAGAAAAAAACTTGATGCTGAGAGATATAAAGACGGGTCACCACGAGCATAGCTCCCTTCCCATATAATACAACTAGGTAAATATAACCTCCTCTTAGCATCCATTCCCAGATGTCTATTTCTCATTACACTTTATAATCCACAAAGGCATTTACTCACTTCTCGCAATCTACATTCTACCTCCACCCCCACTCCTCCCTTTCCTGCAACATTCGCACCCAAGTATCTAAAACTATCCACTTCTTCCAGTCTTTCACCCTTAATACTCACTTTCAGCCTGCTGTCACTCTCTCCCCTTGTACATCTCATCACCTTACTTTTGTCCACATTTATCTTCAGCTTCCTTCTTTCCCACACCTTCTCAAACTATGTCACTAACTTCCTCAATCCCTCCTCTGATCCTGCTACAAGCACAGTGTCGTCAGCGAATGACAACTGGCTTATTTTCCACTTTTCTTCATTTTCTTTAACCATCTCCAACCCCTGACCCACTACCCTTGCATTTACTTCTTGCACCACCCCATCCATGTATAGATTGAACAGCCAGGGCGACATAACACATCCCTGACAAAGTCCTATCTTTACCTCAAACCATTCACTCTCTCCATTTCTAATCCCAACACAAGCACTACTACTCCCGTAAAAACTCCTGACTGCTCTTAACAGCTTTCCGTCTGTCCCATATATCTGCAGTACCTCCCACAGTGCCTTCCTGTCTACCCTGTCGTAAGCCTTTTCCAGATCCATAAAAGCCCCCCCAAAAAAAAATCCTTACCTTTTCCTATAGCTTTCTCACATATCTGTCTTACCACAAAAATCTGATCTACACAACCCCTACCTGTCCTAAAACCACACTGCTCCTCACCAATTACTCCCTCTGTTCCTCTCCTAATCCTCTCAATCAAGACACTCCCATAAGCCTTCCCAACTACACTCAACAAGCTGATCCCTCTGAAACTACTACACTCACACTTGTCCCCCTTTCCCTTGTAAAGTGGAACTATACAGGCACTCCTCCAGTCCTCCGGCACTCTACCGTCTCTTAAACAAACATCAAATAACCTAACCAGCCAGTCCACCATAACTGTACCTCCTTTCTTCAGACATTCTGCAAGGCAACCATCCAACCCAGGTGCCTTACCTGCTCTCATCATCTTAACAGCTGCTTTCACTTCATCCTTCCCTATTTCTCCTCCATTTTCCTCACTCATCACTCTCATTTTCTTAGTGCTTTCCACTGCAACTACCTTTCCCTCCTTATCCTCCTTCACATTTAGCAACTCCCTAAAATACTCTGCCCACCTTCCTCTCACTGCCTTCTCTTCCATTATCATCTCTCCATCTGCACCATTTACCTTTTCTTCTCTACTTGATTCGCCTCCTCTTCCTCTTTTAATTTCTTTCCAAAACATCTTTTTATTACTTTCAAAATTTTCTGTGATACTCTTACCCCATTTTACATCTGGTCTCCTCTTTGCTTCCCTTATCTTATGCTTAATTTCCCTTCTCTTTACTTTATACCTCTCATACGATTCCCTCGTCCTAATTTGTAGCCAATCTATGAATGCCTGCCTCTTCTCTTCTACACCCTTCTTTGCTTCCTCATCCTACCACTCACTACTCTTTCTTCTATTTACTTCTGCCCTCCTTGTTCCACACATCATCTTTGCACACCATATGACTCCCTCCTTGAACCATCCCCATTCCTCCTCCACTCCTAGTTCTACTCTATCCTTCACTCCATCCCACTCCTCTCTCAGCATCTTCTTATACTCATTCTCCTTTTCTTTCTTATTTAAGCAGTTCACTCTAAGTACCTCCCTACCTTCTGCCCTTTTCCTCTTTCTCCACTCCACATATACCAACGACTTTTTCCGATTAATAAACCCACGAACCATACAGCCTGTTTCACTGTTGCCCCCTTGCAAAATGCTTACAATCATGGCGCCGTGAGTAGGATACTTGCAATTTTGTAATCAAGTAGTATATGTGCCCCCCAAAAACAAAGGCTTGGTCTGATAGTGATCATTCCAAATTACTGAAAGACACAAGGAATGAATTATCTGAGTTACTGATAGATGGAGGAAACATAGTAATTATGGGTGACTTTAATGCAAAGAAAATACAGAGAAAGACTGATTCACTTCAGAGAGATCTGGATAAAGTCTGGAAATAGAGCCAAAAGTAGGAAGTGAACTTCAGCATCAAGAAATGCTGTATAATGGAGTTTAGAAAAAGTAAAAATAGAATATCAGGGCAATATAAGGTTGGTACAAAAGAAATAAAAAAAAGTTAGCTCGGAAAAGGACCTAGGAGTAATTATTAGCAAAGACATGTCACCAGACAAGCATATAAACAAAATAGTTGGAGAAACCTACAATTTACTAAGAACAATAAAAGTGGCCTTTAACTACATGGATGAGGAAATGGTAAAGAAAATATTAGTCATGCTGATATGAACAAGATTGGAGTACTTTGCGACACTATGGACACCCAACACAAAAAAGAATCTAAAGAAATTAAAAAGAATCCAAAGAGCAGTGACAAAGATGGCACCAACACTTTAAAAATTGACATATGAACAAAGATTGTCCAAACTGGAACAAACAACCCAGGAACAAAGAAGAGAAAGAGGAGATCTACTGGCCATTTACAGAATCAAAAGGTATGGAAGTTCTTGACAGAGAAGATTTATCAAAATGGGACAGAAGAAAAACAAGAGGACATGAAATGAAACTCAAGAAGGATAGTTATAGAAGAGATCTGAAAAAGAAGTTTTCCACACAGATAGATGTCTGGAACAAATTGGACAAAAAAATAGTATGTGCAAAAACCATACAAGAATTTAAGAACAAACTAGATGCTGAGAGATACAAAGACAGGTCACTACAAGCATAGCTCCCTTCCTGTATAATACAACTAGGTAAATACAAGAACAACACCCTTCAGATCTCCACAGAAGTGCCACTAATGTTGTCACAGTTTATACATCTGAAAATCTGCTTTATGTTGTCATATATTTCTTTCATAACTTCTTCATAATCCAATAGAAATAATGGCTTAATGTATTCCCATTATGCAGCAGAACAACTTTAAGACTCATTTTGGATGAATCTGTCAAGAGCCTCTAGTAACATGGAGTGCTCTCATTAAGGCATTGATATTGTTGTAGGCTGTTAGATCAACTTCCATGAAGGACGGGACTGCTCGGACAGACAGTCTATGGAACGACAACAACAACTTCCATGAAGATGTTTAACTGCCAGTGATAGTCACAAAAATTGGAAATCATAACAGGCTCAGTCTTAATCTTGTGTAGCTCCAAATAATTGACAAGGTTATGCAGTTCACCTGGAGTTATAAGGAGTGGTTCCATGGAGGATTCTTCATAAAAATCTGTGTTATTTGACATTGATGATCCAGTAAGTTCTCATTGTCTTTCTTGTCCGACTCAAGTGAAAATAGTTCTGTTGCATCAGGAACAAGTATTTTTCTATGGGGTATTGAGGGAATAATTGATGGAATCTCCGGTTATTACACTTTTTCCCATCTATCAATTATATCAGATCTAGTGTTTCTAATTGATGTAGATTTGATCTACAAATATGGATTTTTTATTTTATTTAGAGGGTGCCATACCACCTTGTTGCTGTCATGTACCATTTCTCTGAATTTCATTTCCTTGTTTTGCCTACCCTGTGGTGGGGGGAAAGAGTACTGTCATCAAGTATATCCACTTGGATCGTAAAAGGCGAGAAAAACGGGACGGGGATTGGGACTAGGCATCCTTCTCCCTGTAGCCCCACAAGGGACATTCCTTAAAAAAAAAATAAAGGCATAGGAGGGTCTAGGAGTTTTCCAACCAGCACCCTAATGTTAAGGTCTTTTAATGTGCGTGGATGTGGTACAGATGAGAGTAAAAGGGAAGAGATAGGTAGTATGTTTGTGAGAAGAAAGATGGATGTGTTGACTTTGAGTGAATCTAAGTTGAGAGGGAAGGGCGAGTGTGAGTTTAGGAGTGTAATTGGGAGGTTCTCATTAGTGAAGAGAGGGCAAGGGAGAGAAGGGGTGGCTATCCTAGTAAGTGAAGAGATAGGTAAACATGTAGTGGATTGTAAGGAGGATTCTTCAAGGATAATGTGGATGAAGGTGAAACTGGGAAAGGAGATGTGGGTTTTTGTAATTGCATATGGATATGGTAGTGAGAAGAGTGTAAAAGAATGGGAGGCTTTTTGGATAGATTTAAATGAGTGCATAGAGGGATTAGGGAGGAATGTCAATGTAGTAGTATTGGGAGACCTTAATGCTAGGGTAGGAAATGAACCAATTGATGGAGTGGTTGGGAAATGTGGAGTTCCAGGAAAGAATCGTAGTGGAGAGTTGATGGAAATGTGTCTAGAGAGTTGATGATAGCTAATAGAGTGTTTTGGAAGAAAGTCAAGCATAAGTACACATGAGAGAGGGTGGTGGATGGAAGGGTGGTAGATAGTGTTAATGGACTATGTAGTGGTAGATAGTAATATAATAGGAAGAGTTAAGGATGTACATTCGCTAAGGGGAGAGGGTGGGGGAATATCGGATCATTTTCTGGTGGAAGGTAAGTTAAGAGTGGAGGATAGGTGGAGAAAAAGGAAAAGGACAAAAGGTTGGGAGGAGCTTAGAGTGAACTCTTTAAATGAAAAGGAAAAGGAGAAGGAGTACAAAAAGAAGCTGAGAGGAGTGGGAGGGAGTGAAGGATAGAGTAGAACTAAGAGTGGAGGAGGAATGGGGATGGTTCAAGGAAGGAGTCACAATGTGTAAAAAGATGGTGTGTGGAACAAGAAAGACAGGAGAAAATAGAAGGAAGGGTAGTGAGTGGTGGGATGAGGAAACAAAGAAGGTTGTAGAAGGGAAGAAGCGAGGTTTCACAGATTGGTTACAAAAAAGGACAAGGGAGTCATATGAGAGGTACAAAGATAAGAAAAGAGAAGAAAAGCACAAGGTAAAGGAGGCAAAGAGGAGAAAGATGTGAAATGGGGTAAGAGTATGACAGAAAACTTTGAAAGTAATAAAAAGATGTTTTGGAAAGAAATTAAGAGAGGAAGAGGAGGCGAATCAAGTGGAGAAGAAAATGTAAAAGATGCAGATGGAGAGATGGTAATGGGAGAGAAGGCAGTAAGGGGAAGATGGGCAGAGTATTTTAGGGAGTTGCTAAATGTGAAGGAGGATAGGGAGGGAAAGATAGTTGCAGTGGAAAGAGCTAAGAAAATGGCTGTGATGAGTGAGGAAAATGGAGGAGAAATAAGGAAGGATGAAGTGAAGGCAGTTGTTAAGATGATGATCGCAGGTAAGGCACCTGGTCTGGATGAATGCCATGCAGAATGTCTAAAAAAAGGAGGTACAGTGATGGTGATGTTATTTAATGTGTGCTGGAGAGAAGGTAGAGTGGCGGAGGACTGGAGGAATGCCTGTATAGTTCTGGCTGGTACTGGCTGGTGAGTTTATCTAATGTGTGCTGGAGAGAAGGTAGAGTGCCAGAGGACGGGAGGAGTGCCTGTATAGTTTCACTTTACAAGGGAAAAGGGGACAAGTGTGAATGTAGTAGTTTCAGAGGGGTTAGCTTGTTGAGTGTAGTTGGGAAGGCTTATTATGGGAGAATCTTGATTGAGAGGATTCGGAGAGGAACAGAGGGAGTAATTGGTGAGGAACAGTGTGGATTTAGAACAGGTAGAGGTTGCATAGATCAGAGTTTTGTGGTAAGACAGATATGTGAGAAAGCTATAGGAAAAGGTAAAGATGTTTTTTGGGCTTTTATGGATCTGGAAAAGGCTTATGACAGGGTAGACAGAAAGGCACTGTAGGAGGTTTTGCAGATATATGGGATAGGAGAGAAGCTTCTAGGAGCTGTCAAGAGTTTTTACAAGAGTACTAGAGCATGTGACTCCCTCCGAGGTAAAGGTAGGACTTTGTCAGGGATGTGTTATGTCACCCTGGCTATTCAACTTATACATGGATGGGGTGGTGTGAGAGGTAAATGCAAGGGTGCTGGGTCAGGGATTGGAGATGATTAAAGAAAATGGAGAAAAGTGGGAGGTGAGCCAGCTGTTGTTTGCGGACGACACTGCGCTTGTGGCAGGATCAGAGGAGGGATTGAGGAAGTTGGTGACAGAGTTTGGGAGATTTTGTGAAAGAAGAAAGTTGAAGATAAAGGTGGGTAATAGTAAGGTGATGAGATGTACAAGGGGTGAAAGTGGCAGTAGACTGGAAGTGAGCATTAAGGGAGAGCGACTGGAGGAAGTGGATAGTTTTAGATACTTGGGTGCATATGTGGCAGGAAAAGGTGGAGTGGAGGTGGATGTAGAATGTAGAATGAGAGAAGGGAGTAAATGCCTTGGTGGATTAAAAAGTGTAATGAGGAATAGACACTAGGGAATGGAGGATAAGAGGAATTTGTATGAAGGAGTGATTGTGCCAACAGCACTGTATGGGGCAGAAACATGGAACATAAGAGAGGAAGAGGGAAGGAGTTTGAATGTGTTTGAGATGAGGTGTCTGAGAAGTATGATGGGGGTTACTAGGCTAGATAGAGTGAGAAATTAGGTGAGGAGGAGGACAGGGGTGGTAAGGGAGTTGAGAGATATGGTGGATGAAAGAGTATTGGGATGGTTTGGACACATGGAAAGAATGAGTGAAGAAAGACTAGTAAAAGAGGTATGGAAGGCAGATGTGAAGGGAGTGAACATGAGGGGGCGACCTAGGATGAGATGGATGGATGGGGTGAAAGGGGCTTTGGGGAAGAGGGGAATGTCTGTTGAGGAAGGACAGGAGAGGACAGAAGACAGGGGTGAATGGAGAATGGTTGTATATGGATGAAGTTGTGATGCATGAGGTGGAATGGGTGTGGGGATGGGGGGGGTGAGGTAGTACTTTTGAGAAAAATTTGACGCAGCCTGAAGGGATTTCTTACCATCTCCGTTTCTGCATGAGGGGACGGAGGGGGGGATTGCCGATTTAATGAAGTGGCCTTGCTGTGGATGTGCTGTATCTTGCGACACTGCCTCTGACCCAGGGCAGTGGACAAGATGCAGGGATGATCCATCATCCAGGAGGTGCCAAGATAAGAGGGAGGGTTAAGGGTGGAGGGGAGAGGAGTGTATTTAGGGACGGAATGGGTGGGAATGGTTTTTATGCCTTTTTCTTTTTGGCTACCTCCCTTTTAAGTGGGAAAAAGCCTTTGGTATATGTATGTATGTATGTATGCCATACCACCACTGTACATCAATAATCATATGCTTTTTCATCATTTCCTTAACCGTGTAGTGAAAAGCCACTTTTGTGTTCAGTAATGTACATATTTCACTCACAAGTGTGCTGATATATTTATCAGGTGACAACTTATCTGTAATTTCACTGATTTTTCATCTATCTTGTTTTGGTAATTGATTCATTCCTCAATGATATATATATATATATATATATATATATATATATATATATATATATATATATATATATATATATACATATATATATATATATATATACACATATATATATATATATATATATATATATATATATATATAATAATAAATTATCAGTTTGTAATCTTCTTCAGGTTTCTTTTTATGAAATTTGCATCATCTGTAACCATGTTAATGTAGCTTGTTGTACCATTCATTATGTCATTAATTTGACCAAGAATCACAAATGCTGGAACTATCACTTGTGGGATTCTGTCACCATGCTTCATACTAACATCTTCAACTTCATTATGGGTCTTTCTGGAGATTCTTATCCAGTGAAATAGCTTACCTCTAAGTCCTTCAGTATGCTCCAGTTTCCATAAAAATTTATTGTGAGGCAGCTTTTTGAATTCTTGTTGTGTGTGCACTGACATATTTACATGTATTAATAGTTGTATCTCCAATTTGTTTTCACAGAGGATATGCCCTTCAAGTGCTGTGGGAAGGACCAGGCAAACAAGGAATGCTTCCCAATTCTGACCAAAAATCTAAATGACACTGTGTCACAACGCCACAACCGCACATGCATCCAATGTGCCCGCTCAGTTACAGCTCCCATTACATCCTGTCAGTATGGTAAGAAGTATCCTTGTTCCCTTACCATCACAACACTCAGACCTTTAACCCTCATAAGATCTAACAAAATATACCATAAGCTACAAGTCTGGAGTCACAATTTAAACTGCAGCCTACATTCCTCACCAAACCCACAATGATGTAATCAATTTTCAACCCTGAATTCATTACCCAAACATGTATCTTTAGTTCACACCATCTACTTAGCAGCTAAAATTCACAGCACTAGACCCATAACCCAAGTTTACAATAAACTGTTAAGTTTGTTATATGAGAAACTAGGATTCTTGATTCACTTTAGTCTCCAGTGCATAAGTGCAACATAATATGAATGAATCTGATTTCTGAAAACTGGTCAAGTCAGAGTGAAGTAATGTATGGGTAAGTGGGAAACTTTTTTTTTTTTTTATCATTCAAAATCAAACAAAATACACAGAAATTGTTTAAAGGGATGTGTACAATGGATATAAGTTTGATTGTATTCAGGGTTACAGCTAAGTCCACATTGTCCAAGGCAAGAAACCAAGTCCAAGACCAAGTCTACAATATCTCAAGTTTGAGTCCACCTTCAGAGGACATCTAAACTTGTGTCAGAGGCAACACCTTATGATCAAGTCCACATTCAAAATTTCTACTAGTCATTCATGCAATTAAAGGGTTATTGATTTGATTCAGTTTAACATCACAA
Source organism: Oratosquilla oratoria (assembly GCF_046742065.1). Lineage (NCBI taxonomy): Eukaryota > Metazoa > Arthropoda > Malacostraca > Stomatopoda > Squillidae > Oratosquilla > Oratosquilla oratoria. The sequence goes on from NC_134779.1 coordinate 70,947,315, forward strand.
ACTCCCCCATCAGGAGGCTAGGGCAGTGCCCCTTACAGAGGATTTTGTAGCATGGAATTTAATGAACTGTGCCTTTGGTCCAACTAGTTTGTGGCAGGATTGGAACAGGCATTACCTCAACCTGTATCACAAGTAGCGATGCTCTTACCCACTTGGCCAGCGAGCATCCTAAAAAGATTTTGATGTAAAGGAATTTAATCACAATGTGGAAGGTTGTGATCCACACTTTATGAGGCAATGTGAGTAGTGGAGCAAGTAAAGGCCATTTAGTTCTACGGATTTACTCTAGTAAATCGCAGCCAGTTGTATTGTGCAGGGCCAGTCATGATCTGCACTAAGAAGCAAGGCAACTGACCACGAAGGCTGTGACGGTTGCCACTACATAAATTTTTTGTTATACAGTAATGTTTACAATGTGACAGAAATAGGTATTTACATGTTTGAGTGATACACTTAATATTAAACAAAAATATATACAATTATGATACATATAAGAACATGGTATGTTTTAGTAATATCTGGTGAAAAATAAAATATAAGCATAATTCCTTTTGTGGACATACGCTTCTCAAAGGTCATCTCTTGTCCAGACCAGGTGTCCTAAGAGGTCAAAGTCACGTTGGCCTAATTCCATTGTTTAGTGGCCTCTGGTCAGGTTCTTGTTAGACCTGATGCTTAACAGCCACTTGGTGCTCCTGCTGTGATGTATTTACCTAGTTGTATTTTACGGGAAGGGGAGCTATGCTCGTGGGGTCCCGTCTTCATATCTCATTTTATCTAAACTATTTTTAAATTCATGTATTGTTTTTGCACACACCACTTTCTCATCTAACTTGTTCCAACTGTCTATTACTCTGTGAGGAAAGCTGTTCTTTTTCAAATCTCTTCTATAGCCGTCTTTTTTTTATTTTCTTTCCGTGTCCTCTTGTATTTCTGTCATCCCATTTTATCAGATTCTCTCTATCAGTAATTTCTATGCCTTTCATGATTCTGTAAATAGCTATCAAATCTCCTCTCTCTCTTCTTTGCTCTAGTGTCTGTAGTTTAAGTTTTTGTAGTCTCTCTTCATATGATAGTTTTGAGAGTGTTGGTGCCAGTTTTGTGATTGCTCTTTGTATTCTTTCAAGTTTTTTTATACATTTTTTTGTACTTGGTGACCATATCGTTGCTGCATATTCCAATCTTGGTCTTATCAGGGTGATTAGGATTTTCCTCACCATTTCTTCATCCAGGTATGTAAATGCCACTTTGATTGTTCTTATTAAATTATAAGTTTCTCCAAAAATCTTATTTATATGTTTCTCAGGTGACATATTATTCATAACAATGACTCCCAGGTCCTTCTCATTTTCTTTTTTTATTCCTTCTTCTCCCAAATTATATGATCCTGTTATTCTGTTTTTGCTTTTTCCAAATTCCATTATACTACACTTTTTTGTATTGAACTCCATCTCCCACTTCCTACTCCATTCCTGTACTTTATTTAGATCTCTCTGTAGTGATTCACAATCTTCTTCAGTTTTCACTCTTTTCAGTAGTTTTGCATCATCTGCAAAGAAGCTCATATAGCTTTCAATTCCTTCATCCATATCATTAATATATATAGCAAACATTATTGGGGCCAGAAATGTTCCCTGCGGGACACCGCTTATTACTTCATTCCATTTTGAGTGCTGATCTCTTATCACTACTCTCATTTTTCTTTCTTGCAAAAAGTCTTCCATCCAATTTAGCAATTTACCTTGTATTCCTCCTTCATATTCTAATTTCTTAAGCAACTTCTTATGTGGTACTTTGTCAAAAGCTTTTTTTAGGTCTAGAAATGCACAATCAGCCCATCCATCTCTTTCTTGTATTATATCTATTAGCCTTGAATAGAAACATATTAAATTGGTGACGCATGATCGTCCTTGTCTGAATCCAAATTGCCTTGGATTTAGTACGTTGTTTTTTTCCAAGTATTTTACCCATCTACTTTTGATAATTCTTTCACAAATTTTTGCTATTGTACTTGTTAGAGAGACTGGTCTATAGTTGGTAGGTTCTTCTTTATTTCCTCCTTTATATATAGGTACTATATTTGCTTTTTTCCAATCTTCTGGAACTTTTCCTTCTTTTAAGGAACTGCTTATTATGCTATGTATTTTGTCTGCCAGTTCATTCCTGCATTCTTTCAGAATCCAGTTTGCTATTTCATCTGGCCCATGCGATTTTCTGACATCAAAATTACCCAAGTGTGTCAATATTTCATTCTTTGTTACTTCTATTTCTTCCATAGGGGGGACTTTTTCTTTCCACTCAATCTCTTCAGGTTGTATATTTTCCCTTGTAAACACTGATTTAAAATGTTTGTTCATAATTTCTGCCATTTCCATTTCCTCAGTGTATTCAACTCCTCCTTGTCTTAATTTCTCCAAGTCTTGTTTGTTTTTCAGTTTATTGTTTACAAATCTGTAGAATAGTTTTGGTTGATCTTTACACTTTTCTATAACATCTTTTTCATATTTTCTTTTTTCCTCTCTGCACTTTTGTACATATTCATTTCTATAACCAGTATATATTTTCCATTTTTCAGGTCTTCTGTCTTTTTTCCATCTGGTCCAGGCTTTGTCTCTTTTGTCTTTTAACTCCCTACAACTTTTGTTGTACCAGCATTTTACATATTCTTTTTCTTGTTTTTGTCTTGGGACATACTTTTCCACTCCTTTTTTGTAAATTTTTGTCAAAATATTCCATTTCTCTTCCACTGATGTTTCTTCTTTGTATATTTCTTCCCAGTTTTCTTGTTGGAAGAATTCTCTTATTTTATCAAAGTTTGTTTTTTCATACATCATTCTTCCTTTTCTATATTGTTCATTTCTTTTCATATATTTTTCTTCATTAAGTTCCAGTTCAATCAATATGTGGTCACTTTTACCTATTGGTGTTTTATATTCAATCTTGTCCACTATTCTAGGTTCAGATGTAATTATTAAGTCTAGCCTCGATGGTTCTTCTTCATTTCTATACCTAGTGTTCTCTTGTATCCATTGTGTCATTGAATGATCAGTAATCATCTCAAATAGAGCATTTCCCCATGAGTCATCACCACTCTTTACTGTCATTTCTTCCCAGCAGATTTCTTTGCAATTAAAGTCGCCCATCATAACTATATGCAACATCATCTGTCTTGATATCTCTGTTCTCATAGTGTGACATGTAACATATCTTCTTCCAACAGCACTCGGTCCAGCTACCAGTCGCTGTCCTTAGTGATTTTTTCATAAAAGATAATTGAATAATATTTACTTAAATCTAATGACATATGGAAAGTAGATACAATTCTATTCACCTAGAAGATATGATCTTATATAGTGGCTCTTTTGCATAAGCTTTATCTGGGAAGAGGAGTAGGTGGAGTTGGTGGAGAGGAGATGGGAGAATCTTGTGATGGAGTAATTGTTGGAGATGGAGATGGGACATGCTGGTGGTCTAGGCTTCGAGGTGCTACTTTGATATTTTCTTTGTGTAGGACAGTCTCTGTTAAATTCTTCAAAGTACTTTGACTTTATTGTTTGGTACTAGGCCAATAACACGAAAGGGTCCTATGAACTTAGGAGAAAGTTTTGATATGGGAGTGTGGTTGAGGGTGCACACAAAATCTCCAATTTCAACTATGCAATTTCTCACTCCTATATTATGAAGGTGTGCCATATTGTCTTTGGAGAGAGTAAGGGTATTGTGAATTCTCTTGAAGAGAGTGTTGAAATTTTGTACTTTTACTTTGACATAATCATCAAAATTGTAAATGGGGGTAAGCCCAACATAAGATCATGTGGGAACTTTTTGTCCAAGCCAAAGAGGACAAAATGTAGTGACTCCTATATTGACCTGTTAATGGCACTATTAATGCAAGTTTGGATCATTGGATTTAATAAATCTTTATATCTATTTCTTAAATCTATTCCTTCTTGAACTGAACAGATTGATGAAATTGGTAATTCTGACTCCTCACTACTCTCATTTAAAATCTTAATGGGTTTTGTACACACCTGAAAACATCCTATTTGTGTACCTTTCCTTAAAACTATATCCTAATTCATAGTGTTAATTACTAGTACTTCTACTCTGTTCTTATTTGAGTTATAAATCCCTGAGTCCCACTTCAACCCTTTTATTTTAATTGATTCTGGGACTGTAATTATTTCAGAGTCTACACAGACTCTTTTCAAACACACTTCCACCTTATTAATTGACATGGGATGCTACAATGTCGATTTTATTACACCACCATCTACAATTAGCAAAGCTTCAGTCGTTGATAATTTAGTAATTTCTGGGATTTCCTGAACATCTGAGTTGGGTTCACAAGTTGCTTTACTTTCTGTTGGTCTGGACTGCTCGGCCTCGTTATCTAAGATAGAAATGTTATCTAGGAATTCATTGATTCCTGTCACTGGTCTTAAGTCTGGTTGATTAAAAAATGGGATTAACTGTGATTTCACTAAGATCCCTAAGTCAGCAGGACATATTACCATGTTTTCTTTTCTCATAGTTGCAAATCCTATCAATAAATCTCCTGGAAAAACAGATTCTTCTACCACTATCACTGGAATGCGCAAATGTTCATTTGTATATAAGATAACTTCTAGTTCAACCTTACCTAATGTTTTTAACTGATTTCCAGTTACTCCTTGCAATGAGTAACGGATTGGTTCCAACATTTTCACTCCTGGGTTCAACTGGTTTAAAATTTTACTACATTAACTACAGACCCTGTGTCAATGAATATTTGAATAGGCTTACTGAACACTGAACTTTAAGCTTTCGATTAGCTTCTCTATTTTTTAGGTGGAATGCACACACTTGGGTTTTGGATGGGTTTGGGTTGAGGGACCATTTATCATAGTACTGCCCCATGAGCTCGAGGTTGGCTAATAGTCATGTCTCGACCTCTTGGAAGGTGGTGGCCTGTGTGGCTAGGCATAAGTCATCCGCGTAGATGAATCTGCGGACGTTGGGGAAGGAGGGTTGGTCGTTTGTATAGATGTTAAAGAGCAGAGGTGCCAGGACTGATCCCTGAGGTAGACCGTTCTTTTGTGTCCGCCATCTGCTTTTGATGCCATTTATTTCGACATAGAATCTGCGGTTTTCCAGAAGGCTTCTTATAACATTAACTATGGTCCTGTTCTGAAGCATGTTGACAAGTTTCAGCAACAGGCCTTTGTGGTTCACGGTGTCGTATGCTGCTGTTAGGTCTACAAACACTGTCCCAGTAATTTGCCGCAGTTCTAACCCATCTTCTATGAACTGAGTTAGGTTAAGGACCTGTTCACAACATGAGCGACCTGGCCTGAACCCAGCTTGGTCAGGAGTGAGAAGGCTATCGACGGCAGTGGATATTCTATTTAATATAAGTCTCTCGTATAGTTTGTAGGTTGTACACAGTAGTGATATAGGTCTATAACTTTTGGGGGTGATTAGGGTCCTTATTTGGTTTTAAGAGAGCCACAACTTTGGTTCTTGTCCACTTTTTAGGTATTTTCTGCATTCTCAGGCATGAGTTGAAATAGGATAGAAGCTACTGATGTGCAATAGGTCCAAGGTTTTTAATTAATTCTTTTGGTATTCCATCTACGCCTGCAGCTTTGTTGGACTTAAGTTGTTTTATTTCTTCTATGAGTTCTTCTAAGGTGAAAGGCTGGAAGATAAAATTTCCATTAGATAAAGCTGCCTGTCTCCTCCTTCTGTCTCTTCTTTTGCCGCCGTTCTTTGTTGTTTGGTCGGCCATTTACAATTAGTTGGTGAGCAACCTGATTGGGGGTTACCGCCGCCAATCTCTGTGGTGGTCTATTTTCAGTATTTAGTTTGCGGATAGTTGTCCATGCTTTTTTACTATTGTGAGTCATATCTGTGTTTTCAATGGTTTCGTGCCATTTTTGCTGTCTTTCCACGTAGTAAGCGCTGATACTATCAGTTGTTTTAAAAAACGATTAGACAACTTTATGGATTGGGATGACAGGTGGTGATGGATACGGAGCTGCCTAGTGTAGGCCTTATGGTCTCTTGCAGTCTCCTTTATTTCTTATGTTCATTAGAGATATAACTGTTTCTCCCAATGCAATGGTCTCTTGGCTAAAAGGGTCTTCTTCGTACAGGGAGGTATACTCTTTGTATAGCTTTTTGGTATCTCCCGTTAGACCAGGGATGTATTGCTGTCTGCAGCCTCTAGGTATGTTTCTTTGTGCTGCCTTCCACACTAGCTGGACGAATTTGTCATATTAGTTTGGGTCTGGTGGTATAGCATCTATTAGTTGGTCAACTGATTCAGCAAATGGTATCCAATTGGCTTTCCTCAGGTTGAACCTTGGGAGGTATTTTGATTCTATAGGCCTTACTACTGGATGGAATTCCACCTGTACTGGCCTATGTTGAGACTTTGGTACAGGTTGTAGGACTGATCGTGTGGCAACGTTAGAACTTGCACATGATACAAAGGCAAGATCTGGGTTGTATCCCCTTTTCCACCTAGCACTGTTAAAGGTGGGTGGTTGCTTTGATTCATAAAGTAGTTCTAGGTTGTTGTTTAGAGCCCATGACACAACTTCTTCTCCATTTGCATCATCGTCTTCATATCCCCAGTTGGTGCTGTGGCTGTTAAAGTCACCAATGATTAGTTGCATTCCACCGTGGAGGTCGAGGTTGGGTGGCCATGCAAATGGCTCATTTGGGGGTTTGTATACAGAAATGATACTTAAGTGCTTTGTTTCTATCTGAAGGATCTCTAGGGAACCGGCCTGGTATGTTGCTGAGTTCGTTACTTGTGACTTGTCTTTGACAAAGATTGCACTTCCATAAGTATGGCTTGGGATATCAATAGCCAATTACATTCCTGCCACATGGGGCTGGTTGGTCGCCCTGTGTGTTTCTTGCAGGCAGAGGACATCTGGTTGCAGGTCTACCAATACCTGTGCTTTGCTGTGGCTGAAGCCTTCAATGTTATGGCTGATAATCTTCATCTTACTTAGTGGGCCGAGGGTTTATCCTTTTACCACCCGCTTAGACGATGCTCAATTGGCTGTGCTGGTGCGTGTTGTTGTCAGGATTAGTCTCCTTTCGGATTAACAGGGCCACGGCGTGAACGTTCCTGACTTGGCCCTCTCGTTTGCCACCCACATCCAAAAACTAAGAGGGAAAGTAAGCTCCCGTAACTCCCTGCTGAAAAAAAAACTAGCAGGAACAAAGTGGGGCACAAATGCACACACACTCAGAACATCTGCCTTAGCACTGTGCTATGCACCAGCAGAATACTGCGCTCCGGTGTGGAGTAGATCAGCCAACGCAAAGAAAATAGATCCAGTACTGAACGAAACCTGCAGAATCATCACAGGAACACTTCGCCCCACGCCCACCAACATCCTGTACAGAATCGCAGGCATAGCACTCCCAGATATTCGACGACGCGCTTTAGCAAAAGTCGAAAAGTGTAAACAAACCTCGGACACAAGGCACCCACTACACTCACATGTGCCTCCCCCAAGTAGACTCAAGTCGCGAAAGAGCTTTGCCACCGTGGAGGAGATACCACCTGGTATGTTGCCCCACAATTACAGAATACAACAGTGGAAGGAGTCTGACAGCACAAGTCTCCCTAACAGTACAGTGCAAGGACCCAGTGAAGAGCCCTCAGATGGGGCACTGCTACCAAGACGCGAATGGTCCACACTAAATAGAGCAAGATCCAGAGTCGCCAGAACTGGTGACAATCTGGTTAAATGGGGCCTCAAAACCGACCCATCCTGCGAGTGCGGAGAAACTGAACAGAACATTGACCATGTCCTAAGCTCGTGCCCGCTTTCAACCAATTTAGACAACATTGACTGGGTCAAAATTAACCAAAGAACACTTGAATGGCTGTCTGTCTGGCGTGATAAGCTATGATGATGATCTCTCTTGTATACCCATATTTAACACAATACCGTCTATCGGTATATATATGGGGAGTTCTGAAATTGTTTATTCTCTGTCTGGGGGGTTTTCCTCTCGGCTCTGGGGGTATCTGAAAATTTCTGCATTCATGAGTCCTATGACCTATCTTACTATGATAAATACAGAATGGTAGGTTCCTACATTGATACTCCGTATGACCCTCGTATTTGCAATTTCTGCAAATACATACATACACACATATACCAAGGCTTTTTCCCTCCTACAAGGGAGGTAGCCAAAAAGGAAAAGGCATAAAATCATTCCCACCCATTCCAATCCCTGAATACACTCCACACCCCTCCACCCTCCCTCTTATCTTAGCAACTCCTTAGTAAAGTTATCTTAGTAAAGTTTCTGCAAATAATTCCATAAAAAAAGTCTTGTGCTTTGTGTCCCCAGGTATTACAATTAAAACATAGAATTCTAGCATCCCTGGATGGACTTCTAACATGCCGTCTATGTCCTACTTCAGCTTTTCTCAACTCTCTAGAGTTCCTATGTTGGCCCACAGTCATTACATATGGGTTTATCGTTCTGGTCTCACTGTATCCATGAAGAAGATAATCTACTTCTCCTAAACTTATATTTGACTTAAGATCTTTATACAGCTTTTCTGCCTTTAAGTCATCAGAATCTTTGGCTAACAATCCAAATGTCATCAATTTGATTACCTGAGAAATTTTCATTTTGTCACTAGATCTTTCTATCCAGTCTGAATCTTTCAAGATAGAATTCATATCTTTTGACCATCTATCTAACCTGGCTAAGTATTCTGTGTCTGATTCACTTGTTCTAACTTCTTTAATAATTTTTACCAAAGACCTGATAGGATCCTGGTCACATTTGGACATAAAATGTTTAATAAAAGCTTTCTTATATACTTCATATTGGTTGATCTCTTCCATTTGCTGGAAATTAATGATAAACCTAGCCCTCCCATTTTCAGGGTCTATATTCTACTATAGAGTTTCTATTTTTCTTTTTTCATCAGTAATGTTTTTACTCACAATAAGAGTGTCTATCAAATTAAGGTATTTGTTGACCCCATAGGTATTTGCTTCCCCCCGTAAATTTCGGAATATTGATATTTGAGGTATGAATCTCATGCCTCAACACGTTCGCGTTCGAATTGTTCATACCTTGCTTTAGCTTGGCTGCCTCCACGTAGTGTTGCTTACGATGTCACTTGACTTCCTTTCGACGTCCCTCTTCAGCCTTGTCGTTCGCCAGCGACGTCGTTCCTCAGCCTCATCACTCACTGCCTAGAAGATCGTCTTGTAGATGATCACCTTGAAGATCGCTTTGTTCCACTCGTAGTAGTTGCTCGTAGTGTTGTAGACCCCTCGTTCCTCTTCTTGTCGTCCTTTGAAACCAACACACGCTTAGTTTTGGTTGCTCTACTCCCGTAGCCTTATCTTGCACCACTTCACGCACCAGTCTTGTCACATCTCTTCGGAGGAAATTGAAGTTCATCCCACCGCTGCCACCACTGTCACCCCCCCCCCCCCCCGTCGTCTCCTCTCAGAGCGTTTCTATTCTCTTTGTTCTAAAGTAGTTCTTGAGGGGTGAATAAAATAGGTGTAGTCGTTCTGATGCTTGTTGGTCTAAATCAGTACACCTCGAGAATCCCACCTGGAACTCTCTACATAACGTCAAGCCACCTTCGTTCTGACATCACTCTTTCATTCATCCAATAGTCTTTTACTTCTCAAACAAGTGCCACACCTTAAGGGCGTGACATTTCCTTTCTGCACCAATTATTTTTCTCCTCCTCCACCTTTTTCTCCAATTAGAGAGGTTGTTATACTCTTCTAAACGATATCACAACGTAAGCATTATGTCGTAACAAAAAATGGCTTGTCCGCTTACAGTTACAATAGTCAAAACAATATTACACACCAGGTGACACTCCACATTTTGTTTCATATACAACATATACAAGGCGCGAGTCTGACTCAGCTATCCTTGACGCCTGTCGTCCGTCGGCCGTTGTTTTCATAAGTATTCATAACAACTGACCCTGGATTAGCATTCGTTCTCCATCTACTTTCTTTCCTACTTTCATCTATACTTCCATCTACCGGCCTCTTACATATAGTTAGTAGGGTCTTCCTTGTTTCTCCCTTTATATATTGGTACTATATTTGCTCTTTTCCAATCTTCTGGAACTTTTCCTTCTTTTAAAAGGCATAAGAGGGTCTAGGAGTTTTCCGACCAGCACCCTAAGATTTGGGTCTTTTAATGTGCGTGGATGTGGTACAGATGAGAGTAAAAGGGAAGAGATAGGTAGTATGTGTCACGAATCTAGGCTCTGTGTTTGAGTTTATACATCGAATCGAGACTTAGGATTCGAGTAGTTCCTTCAATCCAGAATATTAGATTCAAAACGTAGCCTCGTTTTGGATATTCTTTCTCTTCGCGGGGATAAAGAAAAGCAATGGAAAAAGCAACGGGAATAGATTTTCTAGCACAGTATAAAAGTATAAATATATATATCTCTTACCAATGTTGAGCAAGAACAGAGTGTGGTGCAGGAACGGGGTGGGGTAAGGACCACTGCTCCCCTTCTTATATACACAGACCGCACGACACCAGCGTCATAGCACAGGTGCCAACATGTACTTAATTAATTTATCCTAATTCTATTTACCCAACTCCACACTTCCACCATTTCCTTTATTCTTGTGTGGAGAGGGCTCACAAAATAATTTCTACCTGATACCTTAATTCTACAATGTAATGTGACTTTATATGTTGGCTCTACGTCGCCGCCTGGTTTTGGTGTGCATGCCCCTTGACCTGATATCGGCGAGGTCACCGATTTCGTACTCCTCCGCTGACACATTCGCGCGCACTTCTTGTCCATAGAGTCCCTGCGCACAAAGGGGCTCATTGTTTCTCTTGGATCCGGGCTCCTTCGCTACAACATATTGTCATGGTCGGGGTATCGTGAACGTGGCCATGACATATGTATATGAGAAGAAAGATGGATGTGTTGGCTTTGAGTGATACTAAGTTGAAAGAGAAGGGCGAGTGTCAGTTTGGGAGTGTAAGTGGGAGGCTATCACGAGTGAAGAGTGGGCGAGGGAGGGAAGGGGTGGCTATACTAGTAAGTGAAAAGATAGGTAAATGTGTAGTGGAGTGGAAGGAGGTATTTTCAAGGATAATGTGGATGAAGGTGAAACTGGGAAAGGAGATGTGGGTTTTTGTAAGTGCGTATGGGTCTGGCAGTGAGAAGAGTGTAGAAGAATGGGAGGCTTTTTGGATAGATTTAAATGAGTGCATAGAGGGATTAGGGAGAAATGTCCATGTAATAGTACTGGGAGACCTTAATGCTAGGGTAGGAAATGAACCAATTGACAGAGTGGTTGGGAAATGTTTAGTTCCAGGAAAGAATCATAGTGGAGAGTTGATGGTGGAGCTGTGTCTAGAAAGAGAGTTGATGATAGTAAATACAGTGTTTCGGAAGAAAATCAAGCATAAGTACACATGGGAGAGGGTGGTGGATGGAAGGGTGGTAGATATGGACTATGTAGTGGTAGATAGGAGTATAATAGGAAGAGTTAAGGATGTACATGTGCTAAGGGGAGAGGGTGGGGGAATATCAGATCATTTTTTGGTGGAAGGTAAGTTGAGAGTGGAGGATAGATGGAGAAAGAGGAAAAGGACAAAAGGTAGGGAGGTGCTTAGAGTGAACTCTTTAAACCAAATGGAAAAGGAGGAATACAAGAAGCTGAGAGAGGAGTGGGAGGGAGTGAAGGATAGAGTAGAGCTAGGTGTGGAGGAGGAATGGGGATGGTTCAAGGAGGGAGTCACAAATTGTGCAAAGATGATGTGTGGAACAAGAAGGACAGGAGGAAACAGAAGGAAGGATAGTGAGTGGTGGGATGAGAAAACAAAGAAGGTTGTAGAAGAGAAGAAGCGAGCTTTCACAGATTGGTTACAAAATAGGACGAGGGAGTCATATGAGAAGTACAAAGAAAAGAATAGAGAAGTAAAGCACAAGGTAAAGGAGGCAAAGAGGAGAGCAGATGTGAAATTGGGTAAGGGTATGACAGAAATTTTTGAAAGTAATAAAAAGATGTTTTGGAAGGAAATGAAGAGAGGAAGAGGAGGCGAATCAAGTAGAGAAGAAAAGGTAAAAGGTGCAGATGGAGAGTTGATAATGGAAGAAAAGGCAGTAAGGGGAAGATGGGCAGAGTATTTTAGGGAGTTGCTAAATGTGAAGGAGGATAGGGAGGGAAAGATAGTTGCAGTGGGAAATGCTAAGAAAATGACCGTGATGAGTGAGGAAAATGGAGAAGAAATAAGGAAGGATGAAGTGAAGGCAGTTGTTAAGATGATGAGAGGAGGTAAGGCACCTGGTCTGGATGGATGCCATGCAGAATGTCTAAAAAAAAAAAAAAAAAAAAAAAGAGGTACAGTGATGGTGGACTGGCTGGTGAGGTTATTTAATGTTTGCTGGAGAGAGGGTAGAGTGCCGGATGACTGGAGGAGTGCCTGTACAGTTCCACTATAGAAGGAAAAAGGGGACAAGTGTGAGTGTAGTAGTTTCAGAGGGATTAGCTTGTTAATTGTAGTTGGGAAGGCTTATGGGAGGATTGAAAGGATTAGGAGAGGAACAGAGGGAGTAATTGGTGAGGAATAGTGTGGATTTAGGACAGGTAGAGGTTGTGTAGATCAGATTTTTGTGGTAAGACAGATATGTGAGAAAGCTATAGGAAAGGGGAAGGATATTTTTGGGCTTTTATGGATCTGGAAAAGGCTTATGACAGGGTAGACAGAAAGGCACTATGGGAGGTTTTGCGGATATACGGGATAGGAGGTAAGCTTCTAGGAGCTGTCAAGAGTTTTTACGAGAGTAGTAGAGCTTGTGGAGAGAGTTGGTTCAAGGTAAAGGTAGGACTTCGTCAGGGATGGGTTATGTCATCCTGGCTGTTCAAATTATAAATGGATGGGGTAGTGCGAGAGGTAAATGCAAGGGTAGTGGGCAAGGGATTGGAGATGGTTAAAGAAAATGGAGAAAAGTGGGAGGTGAGCCAGCTGTTGTTTGCTGACGACACTGCGCTTGCGGCAGGATTGGAGGAGGGATTGAGGAAGTTGGTGACAGAGTTTGGGAGAATGTGTGATAGAAGAAAGCTAAAGATAAATGTGGGTAAAAGTAAGGTGATGAGATGTACAAGGGGTGAAAGTGGCAGTAGACTGGAAGTGAGCATTAAGGGAGAGCGACTGGAGGAAGTGGATAGTTTTAGATACTTGGGTGCAAATGTGGCAGGAAAAGGTGGAGTGAAGGTGGAGGTAGAATGTAGATTGAGAGAAGCGGGTAAATGCCTTGGTGGATTAAAAAGTGTAATGAGGAATAGACATTTGGGAATGGATGCTAAGAGGAGACTGTATGAATGAGTGATTGTGCCAACAGTACTGTATGGGGCAGAAACATGGAACATAAGAGAGGAAGAGAGAAGGAGTTTGAATGTGTTTGAGATGAGGAGTCTGAGAAGTATGATGGGGGTTACTAGGCTAGATAGAGTGAGAAATGAGGAGGTGAGGAGGAGAACAGGGGTGGAAAAGGAGCTGGGAGATAGGGTTGATGTAAGAGTATTAGGATGGTTTGGACACATGGAAAGAATGAGTGAAGAAAGACTAGTAAAAGAGGTATAGAAGGCAGATGTGAAGGGAGTGAACATGAAGGGACGTCCTAGGATGAGGTGGATGGATGGGGTGAAGGGGGCTTTGGGGAAGAGAGGAATGTCTGTTGAGGAAGGACGGGAGAGGACAGAAGACATGGGTGAATGGAGAATTGTTGTATATGATGATGTTGTGATGCATGAGGTGGAATGGGCGGAGGATGGGGGATGAGGTAGTATGTGTGAGCAAAATTTGACGCAGCCCGAAGGGATTTCTCCCCATCTTCTCCTTTTATGCATGGGGGGATGGAGAGGGTGGGTCGCCGATTTGATGGAGCAGCCTTGCTGTGGAGGTGCTGTGTCTTGTGACACTGCCTCTGACCCAGGGCAGTGGACAAGGTGCAGGGATGACCCGTCATGTAGGAGGTGCTAAGATAAGAGGGAGGGTGGAGGGGTGTGGAGTGTATTCTGGGATGGAATAGGTGGAAATAATTTTATGCCTTTCCCTTTTTGGCTACCTCCTTTGTAAGGGGGGAAAAGCCTTGGTATATGTATGTATGTATGCTTATTACACTATGTATTTTGTCTGTTACTTTTTCCTGCATTCTCTCAAAATCCAGTTTGCCATTTCATCTGGTCCATGTGATTTTCTAACATCGAGATCATTCAAGAGATTCATTATTTCTTTCCTTGTTACTTAAATCTCTTTCATAGGGGGGACTTTCTCCTCCCACTTGACATCTCTTAAGTTGTGTGTTCTCCCTCGTGAATTTCTGCCATTTCTATTTCCTCTGTTTATTCAACTCCTACTTGTCGTAGTTTCACTAATTCTTTTGGTTTTCAGGTTGTTGTTTACAAATCTATAAGATAGTTTTGGTTGATATTTCCATTTTTCTATCACATCCATTTCGTATTTTCTCTTTTCTTCTCTGCACACTTGTACATATTGATTTCTATAATTAGTATATATTTTCCATTTTTCAGGTATTTTGTCTTCCTTTCTTCCATTTTGTCCAAGCTTTATCCATTTTGTCTTTGAACTCCCTACATCTTTTGTTGTACCAACATTTTACATATCCGTTTTCTTGTTTTTGTCTTGGAACATACTTTTCCACTCCTTTATAAAAAAAAATTCAAATTTTTCTATTTCTCTTCTATTGTTGTTTTCTCCTTGTGTATTCTTTTCCACTCTGTTTTTTTTTATTCTCTTATTTTATAAAAAAAAAATACATACATCAATCTTCCCATTCCATATTGTTAATTTTTTCCCATGCATTTTTCCTCATTTAGTTCCAGTTCCAAAAATATATGGTCACTTTTACTTATTGGTGTCTTATATCTTATCCACTATTTTAGGTTCTGATGTCTCCATAGTTCTTCCTCATTTCTATACCTAGTATTATCCTGTATCAATTGTGTCATTGTATGTTTTATAATCATATCAAGTAGTACATATCCCCATAGTCGTCTCCCCCTTGCACTGTCATCTCTTCCCAGCAGATTTCTTTACAATTAAAGTCACCCATTATAACTATTCTTCCTCCATCTTCCATTATCTTATTTAGTGTTATCCTTGTCTTCTAACATATTTTTGTGTTCTCTCTCTTCCCATGAAGCCATTTTAGGAAGCACATAATTTACCACAAACTTCCTGCTCTTGTCCCTGTCCTCTATTTCCATCGTAATCATCTCCACTCTATTTTTTCCATATGTAACATTCCTCACATCATCCTTCTTAGTCAGGAACATAACTCCACCCCCTTGTTATACCTCTCTGTTTCTAATCCAATAATTATATGAACCATGTCCTACACTGTTGGGTGGTAATGGATCTTTCAATTTTGTCTCTATAATTCCCATTATGTCCGGTTCTTTTTTTTCAGGTAATCATTCAGTTCATTCAAGCCTGTTATTAAGCCATCTATATTTATGAGAGACACTTTTAATTTTCTGTTACCTCCATCCTGTTTTCTGTTTCCCTTCCATTCATTCAAGCCTGTTATTAAGCCATCTATATTTATGAGAGACACTTTTAATTTTTTGTTACCTCCATCCTGTTTTCTGTTTCCCTTCCATTTTTCTGTACTATGAACCATTTCCTCACAATAGAATTTCTCTTTGACTCTGTTCTGTTCTCATTATTTTCCTTACCTTCTAGTCTTTTTGTTTTCTCTTCCTCTCCTCCTTATTCATCTCTCTTTTTATCCATACCTGTTTATACTGATCACTTTTTGCTAGTTTCCCTGTTTTTTTATAAGACATTCTCTGCTGTCATTTGTGACCTGAATTTAACCTTAATTGATCTGGTCTTGTCTATATTGTATTACCACTATAATTTCTTTCCCAGTTTCTTGTTCATCTTCTTGAACTATTTTTAATACCTTGTTTACTTTTTCCTTCTTTACTCTTGTAGTCCTATTTGGATTATGCTTCTCTTCCATTCCTTATATAATTATACATTTCTTTTTATCTGCTAAGTCTCTTACTATATTCTCTTTTCTCATCCCTTTAATAACTGTGTCCTTAGTGTGTTCCTTCATCTGTTGTTTCACTGTATCTCTAAATTCAATTTTGTTATTCTTGTGGACTTTTTTCCAACCACTTACCTCTTATGCTATGGACTCTTTATTCTCCTTATTATTCCTCATTCTCATCCTTTACTTCTCTTAACTGTTTTTTTAATTCTATTTCTTTAGTTAGGTTTTGATTCTCCTTTGGTTCTTCCAGTTTATCAACTCTGTGTAACTAGCGCTAGTTGGCCCATGCTTCATTCATTTTTTGATAGTCTCTCCTCTAGACTTACTAGTTGGGGGAGGTTATCTCCCTCATTAAATCCATAGAAGTAAATCTCCTCTTTCCATTGAGCTGCTATTATATATATTCCTACTTTTAATACTTCTGCCCCCCTGTTCAACCTCGTCTGTGTCATCTGCACACCTTTTATTTACACCCCTTCTGACGTCCAAGGCTCATTCCTGTCCTTCCTCATTTTCTTCCATTTTCCTCAATAATGCCTCCCCTTCCCCTTTTTCTTCACCTGCCTACTACACCATAAGCTTTTCCTTTACTAATACAACACAGGTACTCCCTCACAGCTGAAATCCTCAAAACTTGCATTTTTTCCAGAGTTCCAATCTTCGCCGTCAATCCGACTGTTTATTACCTAGTTATATTTTATGGGAAGGAGAGCTATGCTCGTGGTGTCCTGTCTCTATATCTTGTTTTATCTAGATTTTTTAAATTCGTGTATCGTTTATGCACACACCACATTCTCATCTAACCTGTTCCAAACATCTGTTATCCTGTGGGGAAAGCTGTTCTTTTTCAGGTCTCTTCTATAATTGTCTCTTGATTTTCTTTCCATATCCTCTTGTATCTCTGCTATCCCATTTTACTAGATCCTCTCTATCAATAATTTCCATGCCTTTCATGATTCTATAAATAGTTATCAAGTCTCCTCTCTCTCTTCTTTGTTCCAATGTCTGTAGCTCAAGTTTTGCCAGCCTCTCCTCATATGATAGTTCTGAGAGCGTTGGTGCCAATTTCGTAATTGTTCTTTGTATTCTTTCAAGTTTTCTTTTACATTTTTTTGTACTTGGTGACCACGTCATTGCTGCATACTCCAATTTTGGTCTTATCGAAGTGACTAGGATTTTCTTCACCATTTCTTCATCCAGGTATGTAAAAGCCACTTTGTTCTTAATAAATTGTAAATTTCTCCAATAATTTTGTTTATATGTTTCTCAGGGGACATATTCATAATAATGACTCCTAGGTCCTTCTGTTTTTCCACTTTTCTAATTTCTTCCTCTCCCAATGTATGTGATCCCACTATTCTTTTTTGCTTCTTCCAAATTCCATTATACTACACTTCTTAATATTGAATTCCATCTCTCACTTCCTACTCCTTTCCCATACTTTATTGAGATCACCTCTGCAGCGACTCACAATCTTCTTCGGTGTTCAATTTTTTCACCATTTTTGCATTGTCTGCGAAGAAGCTCATATAACTTTCAATTCCTCCATATCATTAATAGCAAACATTATTGAGGCCAGAATTGTTCCTTATGGAACTCCATCAATCACCTCACCCCAATTGGAATGTTTGTCTCTTATCACCACTCTCATTTTCCTGCATATTTTTACATGTACATAGTTCACCACAAACACTCTTTTTCTTGTCATTATCCTCAACTCTTATCATGATCATTTCCATACTTTTCTCTCCATTTGTAACTTTTGTCACATTTAAATCTTTCTTAGACAAGAACATGACTCCTCCACCCAGTTTTTCCTTGCTTTTTCTAAGCCAGTGATTTTATAATCCATTTCCAATACTGTTAGGTGATAGTGGACTCCTTAATTTTGTCTCTACAATTGCCATTATGTCTGGTTTTCCTTCTGAGAAGTAATCATTAAACTCATTTAATTGTGAAATTAAACCATTTATTAGCCACTTTTAATTTTCTGCACTCTCCATCTCTCTTTGTTCCTTTGTTTTTCTTTTCTTGAAGATATCAAATTAACAAAATTGTTGGAGAATCCTATAGGTGTGTGGTTAAAGATGGTTAAAGAAAATGGAGAAAAGTGGGAGGTGAGCCAGCTGTTGTTTGCTGACGACACTGCGCTTGCGGCAGGATTGGAGGAGGGATTGAGGAAGTTGGTGACAGAGTTTGGGAGAATGTGTGATAGAAGAAAGCTGAAGATATATGTGGGTAAACGTAAGGTGATGAGATGTACAAGGGGTGAAAGTGGCAGTAGACTGGAAGTGAGCATTAAGGGAGAGTGACTGGAGGAAGTGGATAGTTTTAGATACTTGGGTGCAAATGTGGCAGGAAAAGGTGGAGTGAAGGTGGAGGTAGAATGTAGATTGAGAGAAGCGAGTAAATGCCTTGGTGGATTAAAAAGTGTAATGAGGAATAGACATTTGGGAATGGATGCTAAGAGGAGACTGTATGAATGAGTGATTGTGCCAACAGCACTGTATGGGCAGAAACATGGAACATAAGAGAGGAAGAGAGAAGGAGTTTGAATGTGTTTGAGATGAGGTGTCTGAGAAGTATGATGGGGGTTACTAGGGTAGATAGAGTGAGAAATGAGGAGGTGAGGAGAGCAGGGGTGGAAAGGGGTTTGGGAGATAGGGTTGATGTAAGAGTATTAGGATGGTTTGGACACATGGAAAGAATGAATGAAGAAAGACTAGTAAAAGAGGTATGGAAGGCAGATGTGGAGGGAGTAAAGGGGGGACATCCTAGGATGAGGTGGATGGATGGGGTGAAGGGGGCTTTGGGGAAGAGAGGAATGTCTGTTGAGGAAGGACGGGAGAGGACAGAAGACATGGGTGAATGGAGAATTGTTGTATATTTACCTAGTTGTATTTACCTAGTTGTATTTTGCGGGAAGGGGAGCTATGCTCGTGATGTCCCGCCTTTGTATCTTGCAGTGTCTAGTTTGTTTTTAAACTCATGAATGGTTTTTGCGCATACTATTCCATTGTCCAGTTTGTTCCAAGTGTCCAAAACTCTATGAGGAAAACTGTTTTTCTTCAGTTCTCTTCTATAGCTATGTTTTTTTATTTTCTTTCCATGTCCTCTTGTGTTTCTTTTGTCCCAGTTAAGTAAGCTCTCACTATCGAGTACCTCTGTGCCTTTCATGATTCTGTAGATGGTCAATAGGTCACCTCTCTCTCTTCCTTGCTCCAGTGTCGGTAACTCCAGTTTAGCCAATCTCTCTTCGTATGATAGGTTTGCAAGTGCAGGTGCCATTTTTGTAGCTGCTCTTTGGATTCTTTCTATTTTCTTTATATTCTTTTTGGTACTGGGGGACCACAATGTCGCTGCATACTCTAATCTAGGCCTTATCAATGTAACCAATATTTTTTTCATCATGTCTTCGTCCAAGTATGTAAACGCCACTTTTATTGATCTTAGCAAGTTGTAAGTCTCCCCGACAATTTTGTTAATCTGTATATCATAGGACAAGTCGTTCGTGATAATTACTCCCAAATCTTTTTCGGATCCTACTTTCTTTACTTCTTTGGTTCCAATTGTATATTTTTCTGATATTCTGTTTTTGCTTTTTCCAAACTCCATTATGCTACACTTCTTAGTATTAAAGTCCACTTCCCATTTCTGACTCCAGTTCCATACCCTATTTAGGTCTTCTTGCAGTGCTTCACAGTCCTCATCAGTTTCTATTTTCCTTAGCAGTTTGGCGTCATCGGCAAAGAAGCTCATGTAGCAGTTCACGTCCTCATCCATGTCATTCATATAGATAGCAAACATTATTGGTGCCAGCACAGATCCTTGCGGTACTCCACTGATCACCTCTTTCCAGTCTGAATATTTTTCTCTGAGCACTACTCTCATCTTTCTACCAGTCAGAAAGTCCTCTATCCATTTTAGTAGGTTTCCCTGTATTCCTCCTATGTGTTCCAGTTTTTTTTAGTAGTTTTCTGTGTGGTACTTTGTCAAAGGCTTTTTGCAAGTCTAGGAATGCACAATCAGCCCATCCATTTCTTTCTTGCACTATGTCTATTAGTCTTGAGTAAAAGCATATTAAGTTTGTGGAGCATGATCTTCCTTGTCTGAATCCGAATTGTCTTGGGTTTAATATGTCATTGTCTTCCAGATGTTTTACCCATCTATTCTTGATTATTTTCTCACAAATTTTGGCTATGGTGCTTGTTAGTGATACTGGCCTATAGTTGGTGGGTTCTTCTTTGTTTCCTCCTTTGTGTATTGGTACAATGTTAGCGTTTTTCCAGTCCTCGGGTATCTTTCCTTCTTTGAGTGAGCTGTTTATTAAGATGTGTATTTTGTCTGTTAGTTCTTCTTTGCACTCCTTTAGAATCCAATTTGCAATACCGTCCGGGCCATGTGATTTTCTGACATCCAGCCTTGATAAATGTTCTGATATTTCCTTTAGTGATGCTGTAAACTCATTCATGAGGGGAGATTTCTTGTTTTTGTCTATGTCACAATTTGGTATTTTCTCTCTGGTGAAAACAGATTTAAAGTGATTGTTCATGACTTCGGCCATCTCTAAATCTTCTGTGTATTCTATGTTTCCTTGGCATAGTTTCACCAATTCCTGTTTGTTTTTAAGTTTACCATTCACATACCGATAGAATAGTTTGGGTTGCTCTTTGCATTTGTCTATAATATCCTTCTCATGGTTCCTTTTCTCCTCTCTTCTCACATTAACATACTCATTTCTATAGTTAACATAAATTTGCCATTTGCTTTGTTTTTTGTCTTTTCTCCACTTTTTCCAAGCTTTGTCCCTTCTGTCTTTTGCCTCACTGCATCTTTTGTTGAACCAACATTTAATGTACTCTCTCTCTCGCTTTTGTCTTGGTACATGCCTGTTTACCCCTTCATTGTAGTTTTCCATCAATATATTCAATTTCTCTTCCACTGCTGTTTCTTCCCTGTAAAATATTTCCCAGTTTGCATTCCGGAAGAATGTCTTTAGTTTTGTAAAGTCTGTTTTGTTGTACCTCAGTCTTCCTTTCCTATGCTTTTCGTTCCTCTCTATGTCTATTTCTTCCTTTAGTATAGTTTCGATGAGTACATGGTCACTCTTTCCAATTGGTGTCTCATACTGGACTTTATGCACTATTTCAGGCTCTGTTGTAAATATTAGATCTAGTTTCGATGGCTCTTCATTATTTCTGTACCTTGTGTTTTCACGGACCCATTGGGTCATTGTGTACTCCATGGTCATATCTAGCAGTACATTGCCCCACGAGTCATCTCCTCCTTGCACTGTCATGCTGTCCCAACAAATTTCTTTGCAATTGAAGTCCCCCATAACTACCAGATTACCCTTACCCATTAGTATCTCATTGAGTGATTTTCTTGTGTCATCTAGCATTTTTGTATGTTCAAAATCTTTCCAAGCGCTTGTTTTTGGAGGCACATAAGTCACCACAAACTTTCTACTTTTCATATTCTTGCCTTCGACTTTTATCATGATCAATTCAGCATTACCTTTGCCCTCTGCAATTTTTGTCACCTTTAGGTCTTTCTTGGCCAAGAACATGATTCCCCCTCCCTGTTTCTTGTCCCTGTTTTTATCCAGTAGTTGTATAAACCTTGTCCGATAACAGTGGATGGTATTTCACCTCTTAGTTTAGTCTCTACAATTCCCATTATGTCTGGTTTTGCTTCTAACAGATAATCATTGAGTTCGTTCAGTCCCGAAATTAGTCCGTCAATGTTGGTATAGGCCACTTTTAATTTTCTTCCTTCTCCCTGGTTTCTTCTTCCCTTGTTTTGTTCGTTTTGAAGCGCCATTGTCTTAATCTCAAGTCTATTACTCTCCACTGGAATTCTTTGCATTCTGTCTCCGATCTTTTCAAGTTTTTTTTCCTTTGCTTCTTCTCTTAGTGCCCTTTCTTTTTCTAATTCCTCAGTACTCATTTCTCTTTTTATCCATATCTTATTGTATTTTTCACTCTTTGCCAAGTTACCTACTTTTTCAAATATGTCTTCTACTACCACTTGTGACCTTAGTTTTATCTTTAGAGGTCGATTCCTATCCTTAGTATAGCGACCAATTCTGTAAGTCTCTTCTAAGTCTGTGCCTGAATCACTGTCTCCCCCCTGAATTTCATTAAGGATTTCTACTGCTGTCTCTTTTTCTTCTTTTTCTCTCATGTACCTCGCCATTCCTTGTTTTTCTTTAAGCCCATAAACCACAATACATTTCTTCCTATCTACTGTGTCCCTGACCCAATTTGCTTTTTCGTTAATCACTTGAATGATTGTGTCTTT
This sequence comes from Oratosquilla oratoria, assembly GCF_046742065.1. Taxonomy (NCBI): domain Eukaryota; kingdom Metazoa; phylum Arthropoda; class Malacostraca; order Stomatopoda; family Squillidae; genus Oratosquilla; species Oratosquilla oratoria. The sequence goes on from NC_134779.1 coordinate 70,969,690, forward strand.
TGCATTATCTTGCATTTGCTGCTTGACTATTTCTTTGAAAGCAATTTCTTTATTTTCAATATTTTCTTTCCACTTCTTAATTTCCTGGATACTGTCCCCACCTAAGTTTTCTTCGATCTTTTGTGTCAATTCTTGTAATTTGTTGTTCACTTCCTGCTTTAGATTTTCGCTATTGTTATTATCATTAGTTTTCTTCTTTTCATTATCATTCTTCAGTTCATTTATGTCTCTTTTCATTTCTTTAATTTCGTTTGTAAGATCCAAGTTAGCTTTTCTCAGGTCAGAAATTTCATGGTTAGTCTTAGATAAACAATCAATTAAACCAATGACCTCTTTTCCATGATTTCATTTTCCCACCGAGTCCTATTTTTGCTCATCTCTCTCTCTATCTCTAATAATCTACTTAAGTTCTTTCTTTCGTACTTACCAAACCCTAAGAAATCATTGTCATAACACGTGCTTTGTTGATTGTTTACATCGCGGTTCAGTGGATTGCCGCCAGATGGCTCTGATTCGCAACTGGCTTTCGAGTCGTTTTCATTCATTTTTGCTAATTTCGAGTTAACACAATTAACTAGCACTGCATAGATACCATTTCGGGCACTCACGTTCACTCCCCACCCCTACAGTACAAACCAGGTTTTCCTTTTTCGTCGTAAATCCTCTTCTTCTTGGTCGCGCGACGACAGCGACGACGGGCTTGATGATGTTGTGATGCATAAGGTGGAATGGGGGGTAATGGGGGGTGAGGAAGTATGTGTGAGTAAATTTTGACGCAGCCTGAAGGGATTGCTCCCTGTCTTCTTTGTTATGCATGGGGGGACGGAGAGTGGGGGTCACCGATTTAATGAAGCGGCCTTGCTGTGGATGTGCTGTGTCTTGCGACACTGCTTCTGACCCAGGGCAGTGGACAAGATGCAGAGATGACCCGTCATCCAGGAGGTGCGAAGATGAGAGGGAGGGTGGAGGGGTGTGGAGTGTATTCAGGGATGGAATGGGTGGGAATGATTTTATGCCTTTTCCTTTTTTAGCTACCTCCCTTGTAAGGGAAAAAAAGCCTTGGTATATGTATGTATGTATGTACATATTTATTTACTCCCTCATTTTACATTTCTTTTAGTATATTCCATTTCTCTTCTATCCCTGTTTTTTCATTTAGGATTTTTTCCCAGTTCATGTTGCGAAAGAATTTTTTGAGTTTCTCAAAATTTGTTTTGTTGTACATTAGTCTTCCTATTCTATGTTTATCATTTCTGCTTTAATCCATTTGCTTTTTCAACTCAAATTCTATTAGTACATGGTCACTCTTTCCTATTGAAGTTTTATTTTAAATTTTATTGACTATTTCAGGAACTATTAAGTTTATTCGCTCACACTGGCCCTCAAAAAATGTATGATAGACAGATTTATTGATTCATTTTTATTTGATTTACTTATTTATTCTATTTTATTCTTTTAATTAACATGGAGTTTTTGGTTGTTATGGACTGTAGTATACCAGTGCTTCTCCCCATGTATCTTGCACCACTGTCATGCAAAATTGTGGGTTTGAAACATGTTTTGAAGAGTACCCATTAATGCTGTTGTATTGCTGCTTTGGGACTTTTCCTTACGCTCGTTACACACTTGGCGTTTTTTTTACCGAGCGTTTTTTTTTTACAGCTGCCGCTCTAAGATAATGTAGCGGGAAAAATACTTGACTTTTTTTCACCCACGCCACACATTTGATCACTGACCACTGTGCAAAACGTCGAATGTAGTGGCAGTGAGCGGCTGCATTGCTGCCGTCGGCGGTAAAAAAAACGCTCGTCCATTTTGGCGCTCAGTGTGTCCCTCGCAATAGCTTCCTACGCGCCACTACTGGTACGGCGGCAGCGGTAAAAAAACGCTCGGTAAAAAAACGCCTAACTGTTTAATTGGTGGAGATGCCTGCATTTTTCTAGATATTGAGAGTTTCTGTTGTACTCCGTATTTGTTTTCCCATCTTTAGAGTCTGTTTTTCCCAGATTTGTTTCTTATTATGTGATGTCAGGACCAATGATGGATAGCTGCATATGATGGTCCTGCAAGATAGTCAACAAAACTCCATTTTCAAAACTAGTCAATTACTTAGCTTTCATCAGAACATGCAGCCCTGGGCCTAAGATCTCTGTCAACTTCAACTATGCTGTATTTCTTACACATTCATACATGTAGAGTTGACAGCTGGTGATTGCTATCCACCCACTAACACTACAAGTGACGTAAGAACAGTCCCACACTAACATAGTGCAGAGAGCAGTTTAAAGTTTCTGTGTAGAGAGATTGGTGAAATGGCCCAAAGACCATTACTAGTCATTGTGGGTAAGCAGGCTTTCTACTTATTAAAACCCAAGGAGAATTAATTAGTTATTTAGTTGTTGAAGTATTTTACTTTTTGTATGGGATTTAGTTTGTTTTTTGTGTTATTTCTCTTTTTTGAGGATGGCTATTTCTAGAGTATAGTTGGGATTGTATTATTTCCTATAGTCACTGGGATACATTTATTGGTGTCATTCTGAGTAATGTTTGTCATCTTTTGTACTTCCTCTAGAAACTGTGTTGTAGTAAAGCTCTTTATGTTCATATCTATTTTGTCTAGCTAATCTTGCCATTATGCATTCTTATAGTGGTAGTGTGTTTTCATGCTAGTGTTACAAAATCTTCCTTTTTAGGACTATGTTTCGCAACTGAGTAAGGGTGAGTCAAAAGTGGGCAAAAATGAAAGCAATAATACAATGAAATATATCATTCTATATACAAACAACTGAACTTACAACAACTTTACAATGAAATATACACTTAATTACAAGACCAAAGGGGGTGGAAACAGGTACTTAACTGGACCTGAGTGATGAGGTGACACTAGGGTGTGTCTGAGAAGAGTGACTATCAACACCTGCTGCCCCCCTTTTAAACAGCCACTGACCCCACACCATGACCCGACATAACCTGCAGTGGTCAATCATTGCTGGCCTCTCTGATGTTCCTGGCCATCAGAGTCAGGTTCACTACCATCCAACTCCTTATGCATACACCTTGCACTTAACATATTAGCATGCCTGTTGTCGTCATCATCGGCATGTACTCGTATCCGAGTATAAGTTTCCAGTCCCAATAGAGGGTTGAATAGAGGAGTGGGTCATAAGAGGTTAGTTATTATTAGGGTGGTGAGCCTTCTTATGGTTTGTAAGACCAATTCGTGCCCTGAAGAATTGAGGACATTGATTGCACTGAATCGTGGGAGGTGGTTGTGTTTGATTTGTTCTTTCTGCCTGTTGCTGTCATTTAGCTATCAGGTTGGCTCTTCTATTCTCTTTAAAGAGGTCTGTGCCCACTTCTGGTCTTGTACCGAGATCTGACCGCATCGACAATGTTCGAAATGTCCGTATAACATTTCATATTCAATTTCAAATAGGTTTTCATATTGTCAAAAATTGCTCTCCTGAAGTCTGGTACTTGGACGTTATTTGTACTTTTTAATTCTTCCCAAATGATATTAGATCTTATTTCTTGATGATTGCTAGAGCCTAGACTATCTCCCACTATCACCTAGTTGTATTATACGGGAAAGGAGCTATGCTCGTGGTGACCCGTCTTTGTATCTTTCAGCAACAAGTTTTTTCTTAAAATCTTGAATAGTATTTGCACACACTGTTTCTTTATCTAAGTTATTCCATACATCTAGCACTCTGTGTGGGAAGCTATTCTTTTTCTGATCTCTTCTGTAGTCCTTTTTTAGTTTCTTTTCATGACCTCTTGTTTTTCCATTGTCATTTATTAATCAATCTTTTCTGTCAAGGATTTCCATTCCTTTCATGATTCTAAATATAGTCAGCAGATCACCTCTTTCTCTTCTTTGCTCTAGTGTTGGTAGTTCTAATTTCAATAATCTTTGTTCGTATGTTAATTTGGAAAGAGCTGGTGCCAACTTTGTTGTTGCTCTCTGTATTCTTTCTAGTTTCCTTATATTCTTTTTAGTAATGGGTGTCCATAGTGTTGCTGCATACCAGTTTTGGTCTAATCAATGTGACTAATATATTTTTTAATAATTTCTTCATCAAAGTATTCAAATGCCACTTTCATTGACCTTAGCATGTTGTAGGTTTCACTGACTATTTTGTTTATATGTCGATCCGGTGTCATGTCTTTGCTGATTATCACTCCAAGGTCCCTTTCCGAGTGCAATTTTTTAATTTCTTTTTCGCTAATTTTGTAATTTTTGAAATTCTGTTTCTGCTTTTTCCAAACTCCATTATGCTATACTTCTTGATACTGAAGTTCACCTCCCATTTTTTAGTCCATTTCCAGATTTTGTCCAGGTCTGATTGTAATGAGTCACAGACCTCTTCTGTTGATACTTTCTTTAATATTTTTGGGTCATCTGTGAAGAAATTCATATAACATTCAACTCCTTCATCCATGTCGTTTATTTATATGGCAAACATGATTGAAGCCAGCACTGACTCTTGTGGAACACCATTTATCATTTCTTCCCATTTCAAGTATTTGTCTCTAATTACTACCCTCATTTTTCTCCCAGTCAGGAAATCTTTCATTCATTCTAACAAATTACCTGTAATGCCACCTATGATTCTAATTTTCCTATTAATTTCTTGTGTGGTACTTTGTCAAATGCCTTTTGTAGATCTAGATAGGCACAGTCTGCCCATTCATCCCTCTAATCTATTATATCTATTAGTCTTGAAAAGAAGCAGATTAGGTTTGTTGTACATGATCTTCCCTGTCTAAATCCAAATTGGCTTGGGTTTAGTATAGATTTTTCTTCCAGATGTTTAATCCATCTACTTATGATCACTTTTTCACATATTTAGCTACTGTGCTTGTTAGGGAGACCGGTACATAGTTGGATTTTCCTTGTTTCCTCCTTTATTTATTGGTACAATGTTAGCATTTTTCCAGTCTTGTGGTACTTTTCCTTCTTTGAGCAAGCATTTGATTATAATGTGTATTCTATCTGTTAATTCCTCTATGCATTCCTTCAGTATCCAATTTGCAATTCCATCTGGACCATGCGATTTTCTAACGTTACTCAATAGGTGCTCATTATTAGTTAAAAGTAAGTCCAGAGTATTTTTTCCCCTCATAGGATCGGTAATCACATGGTTTAGGAAATTATCCTGTACCACATCTAGGAATTTCTTCGTTTTCTGATCTAGTAAAGTTTCCCAGTCAATATCTCTAGAATTAAAATCTCTCATGATCACAAAGTTTTTGTACTGGGACGCTCTGCGAATTTCATGAATCAGGGGATCAGTCTGCTCAATGCTGTTGTTAGGATGTCTATACAAGATGCCAATGATAACTTTCTTATTCTTGCCTATAATCTCTACCCAAATTGATTCTGTACAGTCCTCTTCCTTAATTGAATTGTTGATAATACAGTTTTTTGTATTTTTAACGAAAAGTGCTACACCTCCCCCACTCCTGCCAACCCTATCCTAGTGAAAAAAATTATATTTTTCTATTTCGATTTCCGGAAGGAAATGTTTATCAGCCATGTTGATCCAGGATTCAGTAATAGCTATGATATCGAAATTCTCTACACATGCTTTACCTCACAGCAGATCAATTTTGTTAATTATGCTTCTGCTATTTGTATAGTAAACTTTAAGTTTATCTTCCCTCCACCTGCTTTGGTGATTCTTTTCACAGTCCCTCTCTAAGTTTTTTATACTGCCTAAACTATATTCCGATACTCCCCCCTCCCCTACTCCCACGTAATATACCCGATAAAACCCTGTAGGATGCCTACTTCTCGCTCAAGGGATTCAGCAAGGAGCCGAAAACCTCTGGGTGACACGTGCACCCCGTCTCTTGATGATTCCTACTGTAAAAGTGGTCCCAGTTGTCGACAAATGCCCATCCATTGGTCTTACAATGTTTTGCCAGCCTGCAATTCATTGCAATAGCCCTGGAATGCCACATGCCTCCAACTCTATACCTCAGAAGGATTCCACATACAACAGGAACACCTCCCTTATTTCTAATCTTGTCTAGTGCATCCCAGAACCGCGCAAACAATTCCTCACTCCCTAACTTACCTATATCATTGTCCCCGGCACTTAAGCAAACTACAGGGTCCTTACCTTTCCCTACTAAACACTCTTCAATCCTATCTCTAACATCTATCCCCGCGCCGGGGAAACACACCTGCGTCCTATGTTTCCTATCTTAATCGCAGAAAGCCCTGTCTAAGTACCTCACTTGACTGTCTCCTACAACCAAAATCTTACCTGTGGGCAGGGATCCAGCGTCTGCCCTTCCCTTCTTCTCTTGAGTTTCATTTGTTTCTTCCTACAGATTTGCTAGTGCTTGAAACGAGTTCTTGCAATCGAGCGGGGCTGGTGAGGAATTTTTTCCATTTTTCCATGTCTTATTTTTTGCTGATTTCCATCCAGGCTCATAGCTATTTTTGTCTTCCATATTTTGGGCCTTTGAGCTGAGAACTCAATTCTCCTCTTTAAGGCACTTTACAGCATCCTCCAAGGCTTCAATTCTACCAAGTAGAGATTGTACCTCATCGGCGCTTAACACGGTAACACTACCACTCGCCATATCACTAATTGAAGCAGCTACCCAGTTGACCTGACCTGAGTGACAACTACTGCTCAACTTTAAAGGTCCCTGCTGTCAGCATAACTGTCTTGTGCCATTTGCTGCCACCACTCATTTTGTATTTCCCAAAGCCTGGCTTGACACTGTGACTTTGCTTGTGCATATTTAGCCTTCTTTGGTTGGGAATTAGCATGCCAGTATACAGTATGTATACGTGCATAATTCTCCCCACCCCCAAAAGGCTTTTAAGCTTTTCTCATTGAGGAAGTAAAAATCAGTCACTTCCTATATTAATGGAAGGCAAATAAAAAACCCATTGGTGTATATCAAAAGTATATCCAAAATTCACTATGTACATGGGAGGGCAACCATCCTCGCCTATAACAGTGCACACATACGAATAGGACAGCAGTCTTATTGGAGACAACAGACAGGCATTGATGTTAGATGGGAGTTCATTAATTGAAGCACATTGACTTGGATATCACTAAAGACTCCTTGCTGGGGCATTTGGTCCAATCTCGAGAACATCCTCGTCCTGGTATTTCTGAAGAGAGAGAGGACCACCCCCTCCGTGGTGGAGCTTTTGGGAACCTCTGAAATATTTGGAGGGGATTAACTTTAACTTTATGTCAACCTCCCCACTCCCTGGAAAGGAGGTGGGGAGGTTGACCTTTTAACACAAAGATGAAAAAGCTAGTGATTAACGTAATGGGAAATAATGAAGACTTAACAATGACAATCACTTTGAATTGTTATAAACAAAATCAATAATTATTCTTTCATAATTAAAATCCACAATGACTCACAAAAAGGTGCAAACTAAATGAATAAAAAATGCATGGGATTGGGACAAGTAACACAAATAGATTAACAATGTGAATTGCAGTGTGATGATTTGGCATGTTGTTTTTGATTTACTGTTTCAAGCCTGACCATGATTTGAACAGTCCAATCAATCCAATTACCAGTGTGGTTTTGCCTTTAGTCAAGATATTTTCTTTCTTACACTGGATATGAAATAAAGGCAAAATGCAAAATATAACTACTTTACTTACATATACCAAAGGCTTTTTTCCCCTACAAGGAAGGTAGCCAAAAAACAAAGGCATAAAAAATATTACCACCCATTCCTTCCCTAATACACTCCACTGCCCTCCACCTTCTACCCTCCCTCTTATCATGGCACCTCCTGGATGACGGGTCATCCCTGCATCTTGTCCACTGCCCTGGGTGAGAAGCAGTGTCATAGGACACAGCACATCCTAAGCAAGGCCACTTCATTAAACCGGCGACCCCCTTCTCCGTCCTCTCATACAGAAAGGGAGAAGATGGGGAGAAATCCCTTCAGGCTAAGTCAAATTTTTTCTCACACATACTACCTCACCCATTCCACCTCATGCATCACAATATCATCCATATACAACCATTCTCCATTCACCCCTGTCTTCTGTCCTCTCCTGTCCTTCCTCAACAGACATTCCCCTCTTCCCCAAAACCCATTATACCCACCATCCATCCATCCTAGGTTGACCCCTCATGTTCACTCCCTCCACATCTGCCTTCCATAACTCTTTTACTAGTCTTTCTTCACTCATTCTTTCCATGTGTCCAAACCATCCCAATAGTCTTTCATCCACCCTGTCTCCCAACTCCCTTACCACCCCTGCTCTCCTTGCTTCCTCATTTCTCACTCTATCCAGCCTAGTAACCCCCATCATACTTCTCAGACACCTCATCTCAAACACATTCAAACTCCTTCTCTCTTCCTCTCTTGTGTTCCATGTTTCTGCCCCATACAGTGCTGTTGGCACAATCACTCCTTCATTCATTCATTAGCCTCCATTCCCAAATGTCTATTCCTCATTATACTTTTTAATCTCCCAAGGCATTTACTCGCTTCTCTCAATCTACATTCTACCTCCACCTCCACTCCACCCTAATGTTTGCTATTTATGTGAATGGCATGGACAAGGGTGTGGAATGTTACATGAGCTTCTTTGCAGATGACACAAAACTGTTAAAGAAAGTGAGTACTGAAACAGATTGTGATTTGCTGCAGATTTGAATAGGGTTTGGGAATAGAGTCAGAAGTGGGAAGTGGAAATGTAGCGTAATGGAATTTGAAAAACTAAAAAAAAAAAAAAAAAAAAAAATCGGGAAAATAGGTGAAAAGGAAGTAAAGAAATTGGGATCTGAAATAGACCTGAGATTAATCATCACAAAGGACATGTCCCCTGATAAACAAATAAACAAAATTGTCGGATTAACCTACAACTTGCTTAGATCAAAGGTGGATCATGCCTGTCAAATTCGTAGGCAGAATTCTGATCCATTTTTAAAAGATATATTTGATGTTGTCAAACTTTTTATGAGAGCCCCCATGGTCTCCTACATTTAGATTAATCTCTCTCAATTCAAAACGATGTCATTGTTTGAGAGGAAGCTACATGATTACAGTGTTGTGGTATTCCACAGTCCCATTCCTCAAATGGCTCCCAAATTTGAACTGTAGGATGGATATATTTCACTTCAAACATAAATGAATCTCTTAAATTTTCCGTATTGTCTTTACAGTAATTTGCTGTTTGATTTTGTTAAAAAGGAATGCAGAGTACCCAGGTTTTTGTCTTAATCCAAGATCTTTACCTTGTTTTGCCTCTGTATCGAGTAATATCAGTGAAAGTTTTACTACATTCAAAAGCTCTGCAAGGAGTTAAGCATTATCAATTCAGTCTGGATCAGTGATACAGGAATGCCCCATTACTCATTAATAACAATCACTGGCATCCACAATTCTTCTTTACATCTTGTTCATTCTAGCACTGAAAAGAAGTGGAGAATGGAGCTACCTCAGGGACTGGAGTAAACTTCCCATGGAGGCAGTAACATATAATACACTTTGAAGATTTAAGTTCAGTTGGTTAAAAACCTAATCATGCTTCTTTTACTACATTTTCGTGTACAAATACAGGATGGATATGGGATTGATAATTTCATTAAGTAGTATTCACAGTCTTGGCATCTTTTAGTGTCCTTGTTTAAGCTAAATCAAATGTATTTTTGAAGTTCACAAAAGTTCTGTATAACTTAAATAAAAAATCAAGTCATTATATGATAACATGAAGAGATATATCTGGATTGCCTGGAGATGATCTCACATTTATCCCAAAAGCATAAAGGAAGACTACCATTGTCTTTTCATACTTAGGTGATGACACCTCATCTCCAAACAACAGGGATTATACTTGTGTGCCACATTGCAACAGACACCATTGGCTATGGTATCTTCCCAAATATAGCTCCACACTAATGCTGCAAACAATCATAGATTCTCCCATCCTCAAACTATTATTATCTTAAAAAATCATGGAGTAGGCCATTAATTCCTAACTCTTGATACTTTTTCATGGAGTTAACAAAAAAGTATTAATGTAAGGTTAATCTTGATGGTTTTATTCAGCCTAGTGGCACATACATATACATATACCTGGATAAGGAAATGATCAAGAAAATATTACAAACACTAATAAGGCCAAAACTGGAATATGCAGCGCTGATATGGTCACCCAGTACAAAAAAGAATACAAGAAAATTAGAAAGAATACAAAGAGCAATGACAAAGTTGGTCCCAACACTTGCAAACCTGACATATGAACAAAGACTGGTCTAACTGGAATTGCCAACCCTGGAACAAAAAAGAGAATGAGGGGACCTACTAACCATCTACACTTATTAAAGTGGGACAGAGGAAAAACAAGAGGACATGCAATGAAGCTCAAAAAGGATAACTACAGAAGAGACCTGAAAAAGAACAGCTTCCCACACAGAGTGATAGATATATGGAACAAATTGGATGAAGAAATAGTGTGTGCAAACACAATACAAGAATTTAAGAACAAACTTGATCTTGTGAGATACAGAAACGGGTCACCACGAACATAGCTCCCCTTCCTGTATAATACAACTAGGTAAATACATATACCAATGGCAATTTCCTCCTTCCATTCACCTCCCCTCTCTCCCTCTTTTCTTAGCTCCCCCTGGGTGATAGGTCATCCCAGCATCTTACCCACTGCCTTGGGTTAGAAGCAGTGTAGCAAGACACAGCACATCCACACCAGAGCTGCTTCATGTAATCGGCGACCCCCCACTCCCTCCGTCCCCTCATGCAGAAAAAGAGAAGAGGGGGAGAAATCCCTTCAGGCAGCGTGAAAAAAATAATTCATACATACTCCCTCACCCCCCCATCACCCACCCACTCCTGCCTTAGCTCCCTTTCTCCCTCAGCAGACATCTCCCTCTTTCCCAATGCCCTTTTTACCCCCACCCATCTCATCCTTGGTCACCCCCTTGTGTTCACTCCTTCCACATCTGCCTTCCACATCTCTTTTACTCATCTTTCTTCACTCATTTTTTTCATGTGTCCAAACCATCCCAGTACTCATTCATCAACCCAATCTCCTAACTCCCACTCTCCTCCTCATCTCGTTTCTCACTGTATCCAGCATAGTAACCTCTGTCATACTTCTCAGGTATTTCATCTCAAACACATTCAAACTCTCCTTCTCTTTTATGTTTCATGTTTCTGCCCTATACAGTGCTGTCAGCACAATCATTCCTTGAATCCAAAACAATTTGGCTTTAGACAAGGAAGATCATGTGACACAAACCAGATTGTGCTTTCCTGGATTTACAAAAGGCATTTGATAAAGTGTCACACAAAAAGCTATTAAGAAAACTCGAAATAACAGGTGTACAAGGAAATTTATTGAAATGGAAGATTTCTTGCATGGGAAAAAATGAGTGTGGTACTTAGAGATAAAAACTAGACCTTGGAAGAAATGATAAGTGGAGTCCCACAAGGTTCTTTATTAGCTCCAATGATGTTCGCTATATATATAAATGACATGGATGAAGATGTGGAATGTTATATAAACTTCTATGCAGATGATGCAAAACTACTAAAGAAAGTACAGAAAAAGACTGAATCATTGCAGAGAGACCTGAACAAAGTCTGGGAATGTAGCCAAAAGTGGGAAGTGAGCTTCAAGAAATGTATAATGGAGTTTGGAAAAGGTAAAAAAAGAATATTAGGGCAATATAAAATGGGTACAAAGGAAGTAAAAAATTAGCTCCAAAAAGAACCTAGGAGTAATTATTAGCAAAGACATGTCACCAGACAAGCATATAAACAAAATAGATGGAGAAACCTACAATTTACTAAGATCAATAAAGGTGGCTTTTAATTACTTGGATGAAGTAATAGTAAAAAAAAATATTAGACACACTGATAAAACCAAGATTGGAGTACACTGCAACACCATGGACATCCAGCACAAAAAAGAATATAAAGAAATTGGAAAGAATCCAAAGAGCAATGGCAAAGATGGCACCAACACTCAAAATTGACATATGAACAAAGATTGTCCAAACTGGAACAAATAACCCAGGAACAAAGAAGAGAAAAAGGAGATCTACTGGCCATTTACAGAGTCATGAAAGGCATGGAAGTCCTTGACAGAGAAGTGAGATAAAAGAAAAACAAGAGGACATGAAAAGAAACTCAAAAAGGATAGTTATAGAAGAGATCTGGAAAAAAAATCCACACAGAGTGGAGGATGTCTGGAATAAATTGGAGGAAACAATAGTGTGTACAAAAACCATACAAGAATTTAAGAACAAACTAGATGCTGAGAGATACAAAAACAGGTCACTACGAGCATAGCTCTCCTTCCCATATTATACAACTAGGTAAATACAATCTGATAGCATCCATTCCCAAACGTCTATTTCTCATTACACTTTTTAATCCCTCAAGGCATTTACTTGCTTCTCTCAATCTACATTCTACCGCCACTCCTCCCTTTCCCTCCACATTCACACCCAAATATCTAAAACTAACCACTTCCTCCAGTCTCTCACCCTTAATACTCACTTCCAATTTGCTGCCATCTTCTCCCCTTGTAAATCTCATCACCTTAATTTTACCCACATTTATCTTGAACTTCCTTCTTTCACACACCTTCCCAAACTGTATCACTAACTTCCTTAAAGCCTCCTCTGATCCAGTCACAAGCGTAATGTCAACAGCAAACAACAACTGGCTTATCTCCCATTTTTCTCCCTTTTTTAACCATCTCCAGTCCCCTGCTCATTACCCTTGTGCTTAGCTCTCACACCACCCCATCCATACATACATTGAATAGCCAAGGGAACATAACACATCCTTGGTGAAGTCCCACCTTTACCTTAAACCACTCACTCTCTCAATTTCTAATTCTAACACAGGCTGTACTAATCTCGTTAAAACTCTTGATTGCTCATAATCTCTTCAATACGATGATGTCTACACAGGTTTCATGAGTCATGAGTGCATATATGAGGCTGATGGCATTGGCATCTTTATCATATATATTTTGCAGTTGTAGTTGAGTGACCCCAAATTCTGTGAACTGGTTTGATTACATTTTCTGTGTTTATAGTTACTCAGAGCCAGTGGCAATTCTAGTGGGGGGAGGGGCATGAGAGGGCCATGCCCCCCCCCCCAAGTTTTTCAGCTGGCCCCCAGGTTGGTCCCCCCTGTTTTTTTGCATATCCTATTCTTGGATTATATCACTGGTATGAGTGTTGCTGCCGCCTCAACCACCACCTTCAGGATATATTCTTCTGTAGGAGTATTGCGGACTTGCGGTGTTATGATTGAGAGTAGAGTTGGTGTTATTGATGATACTGGGTTACTCGTTGTGTGGCATTGATAATGATTGAATGGTCATGGTCCCATCTCTCAGCTGGTCTCTTTACCCTACTTCCACTCTTTATTCCAGCAGTACATTGAAAATTCAGTGTTAGTGCTTAATTGTCTGTGTCGTGTATAGCACTAGCAAATATGTGATCCTTATAACAAGAAGGTGAAAATTGACTGTTTAAGTGTGTGTGACTGTGTTGACAGTGTCTTGTATACTATATAGTACTAGCGACTTCTTGATCCTTATAACGAACAGGTGGAAATAGAGTGTTTAACAGTTTGAGTGTCTGTATCGTGTACTGTATAACAACTAGTAAGTGCGTGAACCTTATAATGTACAGTTGAAAAGTGAGTGTCTGTATCGTGTATACTGTATACTGGGGAACCGCCTGTAAGAGTAGCCTCATATGGGTTCCTGTTATTTTGGTGCTGAGCATCATACTAGATCCATGTCAGTCACCCGACCATGTGATGTGAGTCGCCCAGTGCTGCATTTTATCTCACTGCACATGGTTGTTGGGCAATAATATGACTGGCTGCCCGGCTTATGTGTGTTCTAATAGACCGGAGAAGGGATACAAGGTCTTGAATTAATTTCCTCTTAAACCTCTTAAACCAGTGGTGCGAAATGCATCAATCGATTTGTTTCAAAGTGTAGAACACGAAATCAACACTCGGTTGTTGCAATGGGAAAAAAAAAGTGAAATTCCCTAAAAAAATACACACCGAATTTAGGGAATGATTTGCAAAAACACATTGGCTATAATTTCGCAACTTAACTAACAGTAGCGATTCTAGGACTATGTAAGTGGGAGGGCCAGCTGAAAAACTGGGGGGGTGCCATTGCCCTCCCAGGCCCCCCCCCTAGGATTGCCACTGTGTGTGACACCGTGACACAGTCAGTACCACAGTAGTATTTACCAAGGTGTGTGTATAAATATATATATATATATATATATATATATATATATATATATATACAGTAGAAGCCCGATTTAATGGATATCAATTTAGCGGAAGATCAAATTAGCGAACTTCAAATAGCAATAACGAAGATCCTCAACTTAGCGGAAATGGTCCGCTAAATTGACCATTTTCCGCTAGCTGGCCAGACGCGCGTATACGAAAATAGCTCAATTTAGCGGGAACGGTCCGCTAAGTTGAGCATTTTCCGTCAACTGGCCACATGCATGTCTCAGAGTCCAATGTTACCAGATGTTACCAGATTGTGGTGGTGGAGTCAAGGAAAAATTTATAATTTAGTATTTAGGAGGTATATATGTATATATACAGGGTGCGGCAGGTATTTGAGAACAAAGGAGATTGTTTGTAATAAGGTTTATTAACGTTTTAGTATATATTTAAATGAGCATTTATTGTATTCTATACATTAACACAAAGCAAATGCACTGTTTCACTCAATGAAATCTCCATCCTTGTCAATGATATCTTCCAAGCGACGTCTAAATCGTTGGCAAGCACCAATGAGTTGACTCTTGGGGATGTTAGCCATTGCAGCGACAATGGCTTATTGGAGAGATGCTATAGTGTTGTGAGGTTTACGATTAGACTCCCTCTCAACTACGCCCCAAACATAATAGTCTAAAGGATTGACATCAGGGGAGCTAGGGAGCCACATGTTGGGGGTTACGTGGTCATGAAAATTGGTGGCCATCCATTCTTGGGTTGTGTGAGCTGTATGGGATGGAGCAGAGTCTTGCTGGAAGACGTACTGCCTGCCACGTGCTACACCATCCATCCAAGGCTTTACAACAGTCTCCAACACTTCAGTGTAAGAAGCTGCATTGACACGAAGTCCTTGGCGGAAAAAAAAGGGAGGCATCACATCGCCTTCACTGCTCACGACACCCAGAACCATCATTGATGCTGGAAATTTAGTATGCATAACCGTTGGAACTTCACCTGCAGTTTGACACAACCAACAATCGTTCCTCCTATTCACCCTCTGGTCCTGAACAAAGTTCTTCTCATCAGAGAAGAACCAAAGGATTCCTGGTTCTTCACGATGTTTTAACTTGTTCAAAAGACGTCTGGCCCTGATGACTCGGTTCTCACGTGTCTTCTGTGACATGAACTGTCCTCTTCGGATCACATACGACTTATACCGGAGATCTTCGTGAACAACACGTCGAATGGTGGCCTCATCAACTTGAAAATCCTTAGCCAGTGCCCTCATGGACTTCCCAGGGCTTTCATCAATCGCCGATTGAATAGCATTTATGAATTCTGATGTTCTGATGCTGTCCGATCATCGGGAATGTTGTTTACGTTGCGATGTACTTGCCACATTGCCTCTGGCATCCACAAGTTCCCTTCTGACCTTATAAATGAAGGACCGGGCAACATTAAGGAAGGCAGCAATTTCAGAATTAGTATGCCCAGCTGCTATAGAGACGATAACTGCATGCCTTTTCATTTCTTGGGTAATATTTGATTGTGCCATTTTCAGCTGTAAAAGAAAAGGAATGGTTAGCTATGGTGTCTAAACTACTAGACCACTTAGAAGATGCGTTCTCAAATACCTGCCGCACCCTGTATATATATATATATATATGTATATATATATATATATGTATATATATGTGTGTGTGTGTGTGCAATAAAAACACTAGGAGCGTGTGTTCACAAATTCGTAATTCCTTCTTTGTATCTGCACTGAAGATGTAATCATACGAAAGCGCTCTACTTCGTTAGTTTACTTTTCCTAGTGGTTACTTACGCATATATATATATATATATATATATATATATATATATATATATATATATATATGTGTGTGTGTGTGTGTGTGTGTGTGTATTTACCTAGTTGTATTTACCTAGTTGTATTTTACGGGAAGGGGAGCTATGCTCGTGGGGTCCCGTCTTCATATCTCATTTTATCTAAACTATTTTTAAATTCATGTATTGTTTTTGCACACACCACTTTCTCATCTAACTTGTTCCAACTGTCTATTACTCTGTGAGGAAAGCTGTTCTTTTTCAAATCTCTTCTGTAGCGGTCTTTTTTTATTTTCTTTCCGTGTCCTCTTGTATTTCTGTCATCCCATTTTATCAGATTCTCTCTATCAGTAATTTCTATGCCTTTCATGATTCTGTAAATAGCTATCAAATCTCCTCTCTCTATTCTTTGCTCTAGTGTCTGTAGTTCAAGTTTTTCCAGTCTCTCTTCATATGATAGTTTTGAGAGTGTTGGTGCCAATTTTGTAATTGCTCTTTGTATTCTTTCAAGTTTTTTTATACATTTTTTTGTACTTGGTGACCATATCGTTGCTGCATATTCCAATCTTGGTCTTATCAGGGTGCTTAGGATTTTCTTCACCATTTCTTCATCCAGGTATGTGAATGCAACTTTGATTGTTCTTATTAAATTATAAGTTTCTCCAAAAATCTTATTTATATGTTTCTCAGGTGACATATTATTCATAACAATGACTCCCAGGTCCTTCTCATTTTCTACTTTTTTTATTCCTTCTTCTCCCAATTTATATGCTCCTGTTATTCTGTTTTTGCTTTTTCCAAATTCCATTATACTACACTTTTTTGTATTGAACTCCATCTCCCACTTCCTACTCCATTCTTGTACTTTATTTAGATCTCTCTGTAGTGATTCACAATCTTCTTCAGTTTCCACTCTTTTCAATAGTTTTGCATCATCTGCAAAGAAGCTCATATAGCTTTCAATTCCTTCATCCATATCATTAATATATATAGCAAACATTATTGGGGCCAGAACTGTTCCCTGCGGAACACCGCTTATTACTTCATCCCATTTTGAGTGCTGGTTTCTTATCACTACTCTCATTTTTCTTTCTTGCAAAAAGTCCTCCATCCAATTTAGTAGTTTTCCCTGTATTCCTCCTTCAGTTTCTAATTTCTTAAGCAACTTCTTATGTGGTACTTTGTCAAAAGCTTTCTTTAGGTCTAGAAATGCACAGTCCGCCCATCCATCTCTTTCTTGTATTATATCTATTAGCCTTGAATAGAAACATATGACGCATGATCGTCCTTGTCTGAATCCAAATTGCCTTGGATTTAACACTTTGTTTTTTTCTAAATATTTTACCCATCTACTTTTGATAATTCTTTAACAAATGTTTGCTATTGTACTTGTTAGAGAGACTGGTCTATAGTTTGTAGGTTCTTCTTTATTTCCTCCTTTATATATAGGTACTATATTTGCTTTTTTCCAATCTTCTGGAACTTTTCCTTCTTTCAAGGAACTGTTTATTATGCTATGTATTTTGTCTGCCAGTTCATTCCTGCATTCTTTCAGTATCCAGTTTGCTATTTCATCTGGTCCATGCGATTTTCTGACATCAAGATTACTCAAGTGTGTTAATATTTCATTCTTTGTTACTTCTATTTCTTCCATAGGGGGGACTTTCTCTTTCCATTCGTTCTCTTCAGGTTGTATGTTCTCCCTTGTAAACACTGATTTAAAATGTTTGTTCATAATTTTCGCCATTTCCATTTCCTCAGTGTATTCAACTCCCTCTTGTCTTAATTTCTCCAAGTCTTGTTAGTTTTTCAGTTTATTGTTTACAAATCTATAGAATAGTTTTGGTTGATCTTTACACTTTTCTATGATATCTTTTTCATATTTTCTCTTTTCCTCTCTGCACGTTTGTACATATTCATTTCTATAACAGGTATATATTTTCCATTTTTCAGGTCTTCTGTCTTTTTTCCATCTGGTCCAGGCTTTGTCTCTTTTGTCTTTTAACTCCCTACAACCTTTGTTGTACCAGCATTTTACATATTCTTTTTCTTGTTTTTGTCTTGGGACATACTTTTCCACTCCTTTTTTGTACATTTTTGTCAAAATATTCCATTTCTCTTCTACTGTTGATTCTTCTTTGTATATTTCTTCCCAGTTTTCCTTTTGAAAGAATTCTCTTATTTTATCAAAGTTTGTTTTTTCATACATCATTCTTCCTTTTCTATATTGTTCATTTCTTTTCTTATATTTTTCTTCATGAAGTTCCAGTTCAATCAATATGTGGTCACTTTTACTTATTGGTGTTTTATATTCAATCTTGTCCACTATTCTAGGTTCAGATGTAATTATTAAGTCTAGTCTCGATGGTTCTTCTTCATTTCTATACCTAGTGTTCTCCTGTATCCATTGTGTCATTGTATGGTCAGTAACCATCTTAAGTAGAGCGTTTCCCCATGAGCCGTCTCCATCCTTTACTGTCATTTCTTCCCAGCAGATTTCTTTGCAATTAAAGTCGCCCATCATAACTATTTTTCCTCCCTCTTCCATTATCTTGTTTAATGTTATCTTTGTGTCCTCTAACATACTTTTATGTTCACTCTCTTCCCATGAGGCTGTTTTCGGGGGCACATAATTTATCACAAACTTTCTGCTCTTCTTATCTCTGTCTTCTACTTCTATCATTATCATCTCTACTGTATTCTTTCCATATGTGACACACTTCACATTTATATCCTTCTTATTCAGGAACATAACTCCTCCCCCTTCCTTTTTCACTCTGTTTCTAATCCAATTATTATATGCATCATGTCCTACACTGTTGGGTGGTAGTGGACCTTTTAATTTTGTTTCTACAATTCCCATTATGTCCGGTTCTTTTTCCTTCAAATAATCATTCAGCTCATTCAATCCTGTTATTAATCCATCTATATTTGTGTAAGACACTCTTAGTTTTCTGCCACTTCCATTGTCTTCTCTGTTTCCCTTTTGTTTTTCTCTTTTATGTCGAACTGCCTTAGTTTCATATTCACTACTCTCCAATAGAATCTCTCTTTTTCTGTCTCCGTTCTTATCTCATTTTTTTCCCTTAGCTTCAAGTCTTTTCTGTTTTTCTTCCTCTCTTTCCTCTTTATTCATTTCCCTTTATATCCATACCTTTTTATATTGTTCACTTGTTGCTAGTTTCCCTGTTTTGGATAAGATAATCTCAGCCGTAGTTTGTGACCTGAATTTAATCTTAATTGGTCTGGTCTTGTCTGTACTATATTTCCCGAGCCTGAATTTCTCTTCGATTTGTTTCATAATTTCTGGTTCATCTTCCTGAACTAATTCTAGTAAATTTCTTACTTTTAATTTTCCTCTTTGATTCTTGTGGTTCTATCTGGGTTATGTTTCTCTTCCATTCCTAATATGATTATACATTTCTTTCTGTCTGCTAAGTCTCTTACTATATTCTCCTTCTGTCTCATCACTTTAATAACTGAGTTTTCAGTTTGCTCATTCATTTGCTGTCTGATTATGTCAGTGAATGCAACTTTGCTATTCTCTTGGATTTTTTTCCAACCCTCCTTGTTCTCCTTATTATTCTCCTTTAAGACTTTATTCTCTTCCTGTACTTCTTTTAACTGTTTTTTTTAATTCTTCAATTTCCTTAGTTAAGTTTTTGTTCGCCTTCTCTAGTTCTTCCAATTTTTCAACTCTCCGTATAATGTTGTTAACATGACCAAACCTACGCTCCAAGTCCTCGATCATCTGATCGACCTTCTCTTCTAGTCTTGTCAGTCGGGGGGGGGGGGGGGGGGGGTTGTGTCCCCCCAACCCTCTTGAAATCCCTGGAAAATATTCTCATCACTTTCTACTGTATTGCTCTTATCTATACTTCTAATCTTTACATTTTTATTAGACATTTCATCGTCGTCGGGAGGCCTTTTGTTTACCTTTCGCCTGTCTGCCTGGGCCAAGTCCACTCCTTCCTCATTTCCTTCCATTTCCCTCAGTAATCCCTCCCCTTATCCTCTTTCCCTACTTTCCCACTACCCCACGAGCAATTTCCCCCACCCTGTATATACAATAGGCACTTCTCTTTGCGTTGGGATCCATGAAACTTCAATTTTCTTCAGAACGTCTTCTCAGCTGTCCGTTCGTTGAAGTGTGTGTATTTACGTAGTTGTATTTACCTAGTTGTATTTTACGGGAAGGGGAGCTGTGCTCGTGGGGTCCCGTCCTCATATCTCATTTTATCTAAACTATTTTTAAATTCATGTATTGTTTTTGCACACACCACTTTCTCATCTAACTTGTTCCAACTGTTTATTACTCTGTGAGGAAAGCTGTTCTTTTTTAGATCTCTTCTATAGCTGTTTTTTTATTTTCTTTCCGTGTCCTCTTGTATTTCTGTCATCCCATTTTATCAGATTCTCTCTGTCAGTAATTTCTATGCCTTTCATGATTCTGTAAATAGCTATCAAATCTCCTCTCTCTCTCTTCTTTGCTCTAGTGTCTGTAGTTCAAGTTTTTCTAGTCTCTCTTCATATGATAGTTTTGAGAGTGTTGGTGCCAGTTTTGTAATTGCTCTTTGTATTCTTTCAAGTTTTTTATACATTTTTTTGTACTTGGTGACCATATCGTTGCTGCATATTCCAATCTTGGTCTTATCAGGGTGCTTAGGATTTTCTTCACCATTTCTTCATCCAGGTATGTGAATGCAACTTTGATTGTTCTTATTAAATTATAAGTTTCTCCAAAAATCTTATTTATATGTTTCTCAGGTGACATATTATTCATAACCATGACTCCCAGGTCCTTCTCATTTTCTACTTTTTTTATTCCTTCTTCTCCCAGTTTATATGCTCCTGTTATTCTGTTTTTGCTTTTTCCAAATTCCATTATACTACACTTTTTTGTATTGAACTCCATCTCCCACTTCCTACTCCATTCCTCTACTATATTTAGGTCTCTCTGTAGTGATTCACAATCTTCTTCAGTTTTCACTCTTTTCAATAGTTTTGCATCATCTGCAAAGAAGCTCATATAGCTTTCAATTCCTTCATCCATATCATTAATATATATAGCAAACATTATTGGGGCCAGAACTGTTCCCTGCGGAACACCGCTTATTACTTCATCCCATTTTGAGTGCTGGTTTCTTATCACTACTCTCATTTTTCTTTCTTGCAAAAAGTCTTCCATCCAATTTAGTAGTTTTCCCTGTATTCCTCCTTCAGTTTCTAATTTCTTAAGCAACTTCTTATGTGGTACTTTGTCAAAAGCTTTCTTTAGGTCTAGAAATGCACAGTCCACCCATCCATCTCTTTCTTGTATTATATGTATTAGCCTTGAATAAAAACATATTAAATTGGTGACGCATGATCGTCCTTGTCTGAATCCAAATTGCCTTGGATTTAACACTTTGTTTTTTTTTTTGTAAATATTTTACCCATCTACTTTTGATAATTCTTTCACAAATTTTTGCTATTGTACTTGTTAGGGAGACTGGTCTATAGTTTGTAGGTTCTTCTTCATTTCCTCCTTTATATATAGGTACTATATTTGCTTTTTTCCAATCTTCTGGAACTTTTCCTTCTTTCAAGGAACTGTTTAGTATGCTATGTATTTTGTCTGCCAGTTCATTCCTGCATTCTTTCAGAATCCAGTTTGCTATATGATCTGGTCCATGCAATTTTCTGACCTCAAGATTACTCAAGTGTGTCAATATTTCATTCTTTGTTACTTCTATTTCTTCCATAGGGGGGACTTTCTCTTTCCATTCAATCTCTTCCGGTTGTATGTACTCCCTTGTAAACACTGATTTAAAATGTTTGTTCATAATTTCCGCCATTTCCATTTCCTCAGTGTATTCAACTCCCTCTTGTCTTAATTTCTCCAAGTCTTGTTTGTTTTTCAGTTTATTGTTTACAAATCTATAGAATAGTTTTGGTTGATCTTTACACTTTTCTATGACATCTTTTTCATATTTTCTCTTTTCCTCTCTGCACGTTTGTACATATTCATTTCTATAACCGGTATATATTTTCCATTTTTCAGGTCTTCTGTCTTTTTTCCATCTGGTCCAGGCTTTGTCTCTTTTGTCTTTTAGCTCCCTGCAACTTTTGTTGTACCAGCATTTTACATATTCTTTTTCTTGTTTTTGTCTTGGGACATACTTTTCCACTCCTTTTTTTTTTTAATTTTTGTCAAAATATTCCATTTCTCTTCCACTGTTGTTTCTTCTTTGTATATTTCTTCCCAGTTTTCTTGTTGAAAGAATTCTCTTATTTTATCAAAGTTTGTTTTTTCATACATCATTCTTCCTTTTCTATATTGCTCATTTCTTTTCATACATTTTTCTTCATTAAGTTCCAGTTCAATCAATATGTGGTCACTTTTGCTTATTGGTGTTTTATATTCAATCTTGTCCACTATTCTAGGTTCAGATGTAATTATTAAGTCTAGTCTCGATGGTTCTTCTTCATTTCTATACCTGGTGTTCTCCTGTATCCATTGTGTCATTGTATGGTCAGTAATCATCTCAAGTAGAGCGTTTCCCCATGAGCCGTCTCCATCCTTTACTGTCATTTCTTCCCAGCAGATTTCTTTGCAATTAAAGTCACCCATTATAACTATTCTTCCTCCTTCTTCCATTATTTTATTTAATGTTATCTCTGTGTCCTCTGACATACTTTATCTCTGTCTTCCACTTCTATCATAATCATCTCTACTGTATTCTTTCCATATATGACACCCTTCATGTTTATATCCTTCTTAGTCAGGAACATAACTCCACCCCCTGGCTTTTTCTCTCTTTTTTTAATCCAATTATTATATGCATCATGTCCTACACTGTTGGGTGGTAGTGGGCCTTTTAATTTTGTTTCTACAATTTCCATTATGTCCGGTTCTTTTTCAAATAATCATTCAGCTCATTCAATCCTGTTATTAATCCATCTATATTTGTGTAAGACACTCTTAGTTTTCTGCCACTTCCATTGTGTTCTCTGTTTCCCTTTTGTTTTTCTCTTGTATGTCGAACTGCCTTAGTTTCATATTCACTACTCTCCAATAGAATCTCTCTTTCTCTGACTCCGTTCTGCTCTCGTTTTTTTCTTAGCTTCAAGTCTTTTCTGCTTTTCTTCCTCTCTTTCCTCTTTATTCATTTCCCTTTTTATCCATACCTTTTTTATATTGTTCACTTGTTGCTAGTTTCCCTGTTTTTGATAAGATATTCTCTGCTGTTGTTTGTAACCTGAATTTAATCTTAATTGGTCTGGTCTTATCTGTACTATACTTTCCGAGCCTGAATTTTTCCTCAATTTCCTTCATAATTTCTGGTTCATCTTCCTGAACTAATTTTAGTAAACGGCTTACTTTTTCATTTTCCTCATTGTTTCTTGAGGTTCTGTCTGGGTTATGTTTCTCTTCCATTCCTAATATAATTATACATTTCTTTTTGTCAGTTAAGTCTCTTACTATATTCTCCTTCTGTCTCATCACTTTAATAACTGAGTCTTCAGTTTGTTCTCTCATTTGCTGTTTAATTATATCAGTAAATGCAACTTTACTGTTTTCTTTTATCGACTTCCATCCTTCTCTGTTTTCTTTACTATTCCTCTTCAATTCCTCATTCTCCACCTTTACTTCTTTTAACTGTCTTTTCAGGTTTTCTATTTCATCAGTTAAGTTTTTGTTCGCCTTCTCTAGTTCCAATTTTTCAACCCTTTGTAGAATATTGTTAACATGACCGAACCTATGCTCCAAGTCCTCGATCATCTTGTCGACCTTCTCTTCTAGTCTTGTCAGTCGGGGGGGATTTGTGTCCCCCCCACCCTCTTGAAATCCCTGGAAAATATTCTCATCACTTTCTACTGTATTGCTCTTATCTATACTTCTAATCTTTACATTTTTATTAGACATTTCATTGTCGATGGGGGGCCGTTTGTTTACCTTTCGCCTGTCTGCCTGGGCCAAGTCTACTCTTTCCTCATTTCCTTCCATTTCCCTCAGTAATCCCTCCCCTTCTCCTCTTTCCCTACTTTCCCACTACCCCACGAGCAATTTTCCCCCCACCCTGTATATACAATAGGCACTTCTCTTTGCGTTGGGATCTACAAAACTTCAATTTTCTTCAGAACGTCTTCTAAGCCGTCCGTTCGTTGAAGTGTGTGTGTGTATTTACCTAGTTGTATTTACCTAGTTGTATTTTACGGGAAGGGGAGCTATGCTCGTGGGGTCCCGTCTTCATATCTCATTTTATCTAAACTATTTTTAAATTCATGTATTGTTTTTGCACACACCACTTTCTCATCTAACTTGTTCCAACTGTCTATTACTCTGTGAGGAAAGCTGATCTTTTTCAAATCTCTTCTATAGCTGTCTTTTTTTATTTTCTTTCCGTGTCCTCTTGTATTTCTGTCATCCCATTTTATCAGATTCTCTCTATCAGTAATTTCTATGCCTTTCATGATTCTGTAAATAGCTATCAAATCTCCTCTCTCTCTTCTTTGCTCTAGTGTCTGTAGTTCAAGTTTTTCTAGTCTCTCTTCATATGATAGTTTTGAGAGTGTTGGTGCCAATTTTGTAATTGCTCTTTGTATTCTTTCAAGTTTATTTTATACATTTTTTTGTACTTGGTGACCATATTGTTGCTGCATATTCCAATCTTGGTCTTATCAGGGTGCTTAGGATTTTCTTCACCATTTCTTCATCCAGGTATGTAAATGCAACTTTGATTGTTCTTATTAAATTATAAGTTTCTCCAAAAATCTTATTTATATGTTTCTCAGGTGACATATTAGTCATAACAATGACTCCCAGGTCCTTCTCATTTTCTACTTTTTTTATTCCTTCTCCCAATTTATATGCTCCTGTTGTTCTGTTTTTGCTTTTTCCAAATTCCATTATACTACACTTTTTTGTATTGAACTCCATCTCCCACTTCCTACTCCATTCTTGTACTTTATTTAGATCTCTCTGTAGTGATTCACAATCTTCTTCAGTTTTCACTCTTTTCAGTAGTTTTGCATCATCTGCAAAGAAGCTCATATAGCTTTCAATTTCTTCATCCATATCATTAATATATATAGCAAACATTATTGGGGCCAGAACTGTTCCCTGCGGAACACCGCTTATTACTTCATCCCATTTTGAGTGCTGGTTTCTTATCACTACTCTCATTTTTCTTTCTTGCAAAAAGTCCTCCATCCAATTTAGTAGTTTTCCCTGTATTCCTCCTTCAGTTTCTAATTTCTTAAGCAACTTCTTATGTGGTACTTTGTCAAAAGCTTTCTTTAGATCTAAAAATGCACAGTCCGCCCATCCATCTCTTTCTTCTATTATATCTATTAGCCTTGAATACAAACATATTAAATTGGTGACGCATGATCGTCCTTGTCTGAATCCAAATTGCCTTGGATTTAACACTTTGTTTTTTTTTCTAAATATTTTACCCATCTACTTTTGATCATTCTTTCACAAATTTTTGCTATTGTACTTGTTAGAGAGACTGGTCTATAGTTGGTAGGTTCTTTATTTCCTCCTTTATATATAGGTACGATATTTGCTTTTTTCCAATCTTCTGGAACTTTTCCTTCTTTCAAGGAACTATTTAGTATGCTATGTATTTTGTCTGCCAGTTCATTCCTGCATTCTTTCAGTATCCAGTTTGCTATATCATCTGGTCCATGCAATTTTCTGACCTCAAGATTACTCAAGTGTGTTAATATTTCATTCTTTGTTACTTCTATTTCTTCCATAGGGGGGACTTTCTCTTTCCATTCGTTCTCTTCAGGTTGTATGTCCTCCCTTGTAAACA
This sequence comes from Oratosquilla oratoria, assembly GCF_046742065.1. Classification (NCBI taxonomy): domain Eukaryota; kingdom Metazoa; phylum Arthropoda; class Malacostraca; order Stomatopoda; family Squillidae; genus Oratosquilla; species Oratosquilla oratoria. The sequence continues at coordinate 70,995,583 of NC_134779.1, forward strand.
CTGATTTAAAATGTTTGTTCATAATTTCCGCCATTTCCATTTCCTCAGTGTATTCAACTCCCTCTTGTCTTAATTTCTCCAAGTCCTGTTTGTTTTTCAGTTTATTGTTTACAAATCTGTAAAATAGTTTTGGTTGATGTTTACGCTTTTCTATGATATTTTTTTCATATTTTCTCTTTTCCTCTCTGCACATTTGTACATATTCATTTCTATAACTGGTATATATTTTCCATTTTTCAGGTCTTCTGTCTTTTTTCCATCTGGTCCAGGCTTTGTCTCTTTTGTCTTTTAACTCCCTACAGCTTTTGTTGTACCAGCTTTTTACATATTCTTTTTCTTGTTTTTGTCTTGGGACATACTTTTCCACTCTTTTTTTTTAATTTTTGTCAAAATATTCCATTTCTCTTCTACTGTTGATTCTTCTTTGTGTATTTCTTCCCAGTTTTCCTTTTGAAAGAATTCTCTTATTTTATCAAAGTTTGTTTTTTCATACATCATTCTTCCTTTTCTATATTGCTCATTTCTTTTCATATATTTTTCTTCATGAAGTTCTAGTTCAATCAATATGTGGTCACTTTTACTTATTGGTGTTTTATATTCAATTTTGTCCACTATTCTAGGTTCGGATGTAATTACTAGGTCTAGTCTCGATGGTTCTTCTTCATTTCTATACCTAGTGTTCTCCTGTATCCATTGTGTCATTGTATGGTCAGTAACCATCTCGAGTAGAGCGTTTCCCCATGAGTCGTCTCCACCCTTTACTGTCATTTCTTCCCAGCAGATTTCTTTGCAATTAAAGTCGCCCATCATAACTATTTTTCCTCCCTCTTCCATTATCTTGTTTAATGTTATCTTTGTGTCCTCTAACATACTTTTATGTTCACTCTCTTCCCATGAGGCTGTTTTTGGGGGCACATAATTTATCACAAACTTTCTGTTCTTCTTATCTCTGTCTTCTACTTCCATCATTATCATCTCTACTGTATTCTTTCCATATGTGACACACTTCACGTTTATATCCTTCTTAGTCAGGAACATAATTCCACCCCCTTCCTTTTTCACTCTGTTTCTAATCCAATAATTATATGCATCATGTCCTACACTGTTGGGTGGTAGTGGACCTTTTAATTTTGTTTCTACAATTCCCATTATGTCTGGTTCTTTTTCTTTCAAATTATCATTCAGTTCATTCAATCCTGTTATTAATCCATCTATATTTGTGTAAGACACTCTTAGTTTTCTGCCACTTCCATTGTGTTCTCTGTTTCCCTTGTGTTTTTCTCTTGTATGTCGACTTTCTTTAGTTTCATATTCACTACTCTCCAATAGAATCTCTCTTTTTCTGACTCCGTTCTTATCTCGTTTTTTTTCCTTTGCTTCAAGTCTCTTGTTTTTCTTCCTCTCTTTCCTCTTTATTCATTTCCCTTTATATCCATACCTTTTTATATTGTTCACTTGTTGCTAGTTTCCCTGTTTTGGATAAGATATTCTCAGCCATAGTTTGTGACCTGAATTTAATCTTAATTGGTCTGGTCTTGTCTGTACTATATTTCCCGAGCCTGAATTTCTCTTCGATTTGTTTCATAATTTCTGGTTCATCTTCCTGAACTAATTCTAGTAAATTTCTTACCTTTTAATTTTCCTCTTTGATTCTTGTGGTGCTATCTGGGTTATGTTTCTCTTCCATTCCTAATATAATTATACATATCTTTCTGTCTGCTAAGTCTCTTATTATATTCTCCTTCTGTCTCATCACTTTAATAACTGAGTTTTCAGTTTGCTCATTCATTTGCTGTCTGATTATGTCAGTGAATGCAACTTTGCTATTTTCATGAATTTTTTCCAACCCTCCTTGTTCCCCTTATTGTTCTCCTTTAAGACTTTATTCTCATCTTTTACTTCTTTAACTGTTTTTTTTAATTCTTCAATTTCCTTAGTTAAGTTTTTGTTCGCCTTCTCTAGTTCTTCCAATTTTTCAACTCTCCGTATAATGTTGTTAACATGACCGAACCTACGCTCCAAGTCCTCGATCATCTTATCGACCTTCTCTTCTAGTCTTGTCAGTCGGGGGGGGGGGGGGTTGTGTCCCCCCCACTCTCTTTAAATCCCTGGAAATTTTTCTCATCATCTTCTACTGTATTGCTCTTATCTATACTTCTAATCTTTACATTTTTGTTAGACATTTCATCATCGCTAAATTGGTCCGGCCCTCGTTTGTTTAGATTTCGTCTGCCTGCCTGGGCCAAGTCCTCACCTTCCTCATTTCCTTCCATTTCCCTTAGTAATCCCTCCCCTTCTCCTTTTTCCTTACTTTCCCTACACCACGAGCAAATTCCCCCCACCCTGTAAAAACAATAGGTACTTCCTTTGCTTTGGGATCCACGAAATTTCACTTTTTCTTCAGAACGTCGTCTATGCCGTCCGTTCGTTGAAGTGTGTGTGTGTGTGTGTGTGTGTGTGTGTGTGTGTACTATAATATATATACAATAATATATGATTCAGTATATGTATAAAGTATAATTGTAGCAGAAATATATTCAAGTAGAAATAGACGGTATAATAGGAAAACAAAATAATGAAACAGTAAGTTGATGGGAAAATTCAAAATCAGTACGCCACGAAAATCAGAAAAACTTCTATAACAACGAACTACGTTTTCTGCAACAGCACAACAATAACGCTCACTATCCAAAAACCAACTGCCCAGTCCTATTAATTGCTAGAATTATGTACATCGAACCAAACACGAAGCTATGACTAATATTCCCCGAAATTCTCAGACAGCTCATATCATTGTTACACGACACATACACACACACACACTTCAACGAACGGACGGCTTGGAAGACGTTCTGAAGAAAATGGAAGATTGTGGACCCCAACGCAAAGAGAAGTGCCTATTGTATTTGCAGGGTGGGGGGGAAAGTAAACAAACGACCGCAAGCCCAACTGGGAAACGACGAAATGTCTAATAAGAATGTAAAGATTAGAAGTATAGATAGGAACAATACAGTAGAAAGTGATGAGAATATTTTCAAGGGATTTCAAGAGGGTGGGGGGGACACAACCCCCCCCCCCGACTGACAAGACTAGAGGAGAAGGTTGATAAGGTGATCGAGGACTTGCAGCGTAGGTTCGGTCATATGAACACCATTTTACAGAGGGTTGAAAGATTGGAAGAAATAGAGAAGGCGAATAAAAACTTAACTGATGAAATAGAAGACCTAAAAAGACAGTTAAGAGATGTAAAGGTGGAGAATGAGGAATTGAAGAAGAATAGTAAAGAAAACAGAGAGGCAATAGCTAAAGAAGCTAAGAATTGGAAAGCAACCCAAGAAGGAAATAAGGTTTCATTCACTGACATAGTCAAACAGCAATTGAAAGAACATACTGAAGACTCAGTTATTAAAGTGATGAGACAAAAGGAGAATATAGTGAGAGATTTAGCAGACAAGAAGAAATATATAATTATATTAGGAATGGAAGAGAAACACAACCCAGATAGAACCACAAGAATCAAAGAGGAAAATGAAAAAGTAAGCCAATTACTAGAGTCAGTTCAGGAAGATGAACCAGAAATTATGAAACAAATCGAAGAGAAATTTAGACTCAGAAAGTATAGCACAGATAAGACCAGACCAATTAAGATTAAATTCAAGTCACAAATAACGGCAGAGAATATCTTATCCAAAACAGGGAAACTAGCAACAAGTGAACAATATAAAAAGGTATGGATAAAAAGGGAAATGAATAAAGAGGAAAGAGAGGAAGACAAGCAGAAAAGACTTGAAGCTAAGGCAAAAAACGAGAACAGAACGGAGTCAGAGAAAGAGAGATTCTATTGGAGAGTAGTGAATATGAAACTAAGGCAGTTCGACATACAAAAGAAAAACATAAGGGAAACAGAGAACACAATGGAAGTGGCAGAAAACTAAGAGTGTCTTACACAAATATAGATGGATTAATAACAGGATTGAATGAGCTGAATGATTATTTGAAGGAAAAAGAACCGGACATAATGGGAATTGTAGAAACAAAATTAAAAGGCCCACTACCACCCAACAATGTAGGACATGATGCATACAATTATTGGATTAGAAACAGAGAGAAAAAGCAAGGGGGTGGAGATATGTTCCTGACTAAGAAGGATATAAACGTGAAAGGTGTCATATATGGAAAGAATACAGTAGAGATGATTATGATAGAAGTGGAAGACAGAGATAAGAAGAGCAGAAAATTTGTGATAAATTATGTGCCTCCAAAAACAGCCTCATGGGAGGAGAGTGAACATAAAAGTATGTTAGAGGACACAAAGATAACATTAAACAAGATAATGGAAGATGGAGGAAGAATAGTTATGATGGGCGACTTTAATTGCAAAGAAATCTGCTGGGAAGAAATGACAGTAAAGGGTGGAGACGACTCATGGGGAAATCCTCTACTTGAGATGATTATTGACCACACAATGACACAATGGATACAGGAGAACACTAGGTATAGAAATGAAGAAGAACCATCGAGACTAGACTTATTAATTACATCTGAACCTAGAATAGTGGACAAGATTGAATATAAAACACCAATAAGTAAAAGTGACCACATATTGATTGAACTGGAACTTAATGAAGAAAAATATAGGAAAAGAAATGAACAATATAGAAAAGGAAGAATGATGTATGAAAAAACAAACTTTGATAAAATAAGAGAATTCTTTCAACAAGAAAACTGGGAAGAAATATACAAAGAAAAAACATCAGTGGAAGAGAAATGGAATATTTTGACAAAAATTTACAAAAAAGGAGTGGAAAAGTATGTCCCAAGACAAAAACAAGAAAAAGAATATGTAAAATGCTGGTACAACAAAAGTTGTAGGGAGTTAAAAGACAAAAGAGACAAAGCCTGGTCAGATGGAAAAAAGACAAGACCTGAAAAATGGAAAATATATACCTGTTATAGAAATGAATATGTACAAACGTGCAGAGAGGAAAAGAGAAAATATGAAAAAGACGTCATAGAAAAGTGTAAAGATCAACCGAAACTATTCTACAGATTTGTAAACAATAAACTGAAAAACAAACAAGACTTGGAGAAATTAAGACAAGGGGGAGTTGAATACACTGAGGAAATGGAAATGGCGGAAATTATGAACAAACATTTTAAATCAATGTTTACAAGGGAGAACATACAACCTGAAGAGAACGAATGGAAAGAGAAAGTCCCCCCTATAGAAGAAATAGAAGTATCAAAGAATGAAATATTGATACACTTGAGTAATCTTGATGTCAGAAAATCGCATGGACCAGATGAAATAGCAAACTGGATACTAAAAGAATGCAGGAATGAACTGGCAGACAAAATACATAGCATAATAAGCAGTTCTTTGAAAGAAGGAAAAATTCCAGAAGATTGGAAAAAGCAAACATAGTACCTATATATAAAGGAGGAAATAAAGAAGAACCTACCAACTATAGACCAGTCTCTCTAACAAGTACAATAGCAAAAATTTGTGAAAGAATTATCAAAAGTAGACGGGTAAAATACTTGGAAAAAAACAACGTACTAAATCCAAGGCAATTTGGATTCAGACAAGGACGATCATGCGTCACCAATTTAATATGTCTCTATTCAAGGCTAATAGATATAATACAAGAAAGAGATGGATGGGCAGATTGTGCATTTCTAGACCTAAAGAAAGCTTTTGACAAAGTACCACATAAGAAGTTGCTTAAGAAATTAGAATCTGAAGGAGGAATACAAGGTAAATTGCTAAATTGGATGGAGGACTTTTTGCAAGAAAGAAAAATGAGAGTAGTGATAAGAAACCAGCACTCAAAATGGGATGAAGTAATAAGCGGTGTTCCGCAGGGAACAGTTCTGGCCCCAATAATGTTTGTTATATATATTAATGATATGGATGAAGGAATAGAAAGCTATATGAGCTTCTTTGCAGATGATGCAAAACTACTGAAAAGAGTGAAAACTGAAGAAGATTGTGAATCACTATAGAGAGATCTAAATATAGTACAAGAATGGAGTAGGAAGTGGGAGATGGAGTTCAATACAAAAAAGTGTAGTATAATGGAATTTGAAAAAAGCAAAAACAGAATAACAGGAGCATATAAATTGGGAGAAGAAGGAATAAAAAAAGTAGAAAATGAGAAGGACCTGGGAGTCATTGTTATGAATAATATGTCACCTGAGAAACATATAAATAAGATTTTTGGAGAAACTTATAATCTAATAAGAACAAAGTTGCATTTACATACCTGGATGAAGAAATGGTGAAGAAAATCCTAATCACCCTGATAAGACCAAGATTGGAATATGCAGCAACGATATGGTCACCAAGTACAAAAAAATGTATAAAAAAACTTGAAAGAATACAAAGAGCAATTGCAAAACTGGCACCAACACTCTCAAAACTATCATATGAAGAGAGACTAGAAAAACTTGAACTACAGACACTAGAGCAAAGAAGAGAGAGAGGAGATTTGATAGCTATTTACAGAATCATGAAAGGCATAGAAATTACTGACAGAGAGAATCTGATAAAATGGGATGACAGAAACACTAGAGGACACGGAAAAAAAAAGACAGCTATAGAAGAGATTTGAAAAAGAACAGCTTTCCTCACAGAGTAACAGACAGTTGGAACAAGTTAGATGAGAAAGTGGTGTGTGCAAAAACAATACATGAATTTAAAAATAGTTTAGATAAAATGAGATATGAAGACGGGACCCCACGAGCATAGCTCCCCTTCCCGTAAAATACAACTAGGTAAATACAACTAGGTAAATACACACAGACACTTCAACAAACGGACAGATTAGAAGACGTTCTGAAGAAAATTGAAGTATTGTGGATCCCAACGCAAAGAGAAGTGCCTATTGTATTTACAGGGTGGGGGGGGAAATTACTCGTGAGGTAGTAGAAAAGTAGGGAAAGAGGAGAAGGGGAGGGATTACTGAGGGAAATGGAAGGAAATGAGGAAAGAGTAGACTTGGCCCAGACAGACAGGCGAAAGGTAAACAAAAGACCCCCCCCCCCGACGACGATGAAATGTCTAATAAAAATGTAAAGATTAGAAGTATAGATAAGAGCAATACAGTAGAAAGTGATGAGAATATTTTCCAAGGATTTATAGAGAGTGGGGGGGGACACAAACCCCCCCCCCCCCACACCCGACTGACAAGACTAGAAGAGAAGGTCGATAAGATGATTGAGGACTTGGAGCGTAGGTTCGGTCATGTTAACACTATTATAAGGCGGGTTGAAAAATTGGAAGAACTAGAGAAGGCGAACAAAAACTTAACTGATGAAATAGAAAACCTGAAAAGACAGTTGAAAGAAGTAAAGGTGGAGAATGAGGAATTGAAGAAGAATAGTAAAGAAAACAGAGAAGGATGGAAGTCGATAAAAGAAAACAGTAAAGTTGCATTTACTGATATAATTAAACAGCAAATGAGAGAACAAACTGAAGACTCAGTTATTAAAGTAATGAGACAAGGAGAATATAGTAAGAGACTTAGCTGAGAAAAAGAAATGTATAATTATAGTAGGAATGGAAGAGAAACATAACCCAGATAGAACCTCAAGAACCAATGAGGAAAATGAAAAAGTAAGCAGTTTACTAAAATTAGTTCAGGAAGATTAACCAGAAATTATGAAGGAAATTGAGGAAAAATTCAGGCTCGGAAAGTATAGTAAAGATAAGACCAAACCAATTAAGATTATATTCAGGTCACAAACGACGGCAGAGAATATCTTATCCAAAACAGGGAAACTAGCAACAAGTGAACAATATAAAAAAGTATGGATAAAAAGGGAAATGTATAAAGAGGAAAGAGAGGAAGAAAAGCAGAAAAGACTTGAAGCTAAGACAAAAAACGAGAACAGAACAGAGTCAGAGAAAGAGAGATTCTATTGGAGAGTAGTGAATATGAAACTAAGGCAGTTCGACATACAAGAGAAAAACAAAAGGGAAACAGAGAACACAATGGAAGTTACAGAAAACTAAGAGTGTCTTACACAAATATAGATGGATTAATAACAGGATTAAATGAGCTGAATGATTATTTGAAAGAAAAAGAACCAGACATAATGGGAATTGTAGAAACAAAATTAAAAGGCCCAATAGCACCCAACAGTGTGGGACATGATGCATATAATAATTGGATTAAAAACAGAGAGAAAAAGCAAGGAGGTGGAGTTATGTTCCTGACTAAGAAGGATATAAATGTGAAGGGTGTCATATATGGAAAGAATACAGTAGAGATGATTATGATAGAAGTGGAAGACAGAGATAAGAAGAGCAGAAAATTTGTGATAAATTATGTGCCACCGAAAACAGCCTCATGGGAGGAGAGTGAACATAAAAGTATGTTAGAGGACACAAAGATAACATTAAATAAAATAATGGAAGATAGAGGAAGAATAGTTATAATGGGTGACTTTAATTGCAAAGAAATCTGCTGGGAAGAAATGACAGTAAAGGGTGGAGACGGCTCATGGGGAAACGCTCTACTTGAGATGATTACTGACCATACAATGACACAATGGATACAGGAGAACACCAGGTATAGAAATGAAGAAGAACCATCGAGACTAGACTTAATAATTACATCTGAACCTAGAATAGTGGACAAGATTGAATATAAAACACCAATAAGTAAAAGTGACCACATATTGATTGAACTGGAACTTCATGAAGAAAAATATAGGAAAAGAAATGAGCAATATAGAAAAGGAAGAATGATGTATGAAAAAACAAACTTTGATAAAATAAGAGAATTCTTTCAACAAGAAAACTGGGAAGAAATATACAAATAAGAAACAACAGTGGAAGAGAAATGGAATATTTTGACAAAAATAAAAAAAAAGAGTGGAAAAGTATGTCCCAAGACAAAAACAAGAAAAAGAATATGTAAAATGCTGGTACAACAAAAGTTGTAGGGAGCTAAAAGACAAAAGAGACAAAGCCTGGACCAGATGGAAAAAAGACAGAAGACCTGAAAAATGGAAAATATATACCGGTTATAGAAATTAATATGTACAAACGTGCAGAGAGGAAAAGAGAAAATATGAAAAAGATGTCATAGAAAAGTGTAAAGATCAACCAAAACTATTCTATAGATTTGTAAACAATAAACTGAAAAACAAACAAGACTTGGAGAAATTAAGACAAGAGGGAGTTGAATACACTGAGGAAATGGAAATGGCGGAAATTATGAACAAACATTTTAAATCAGTGTTTACAAGGGAGAACATACAACCTGAAGAGAACGAATGGAAAGAGAAAGTCCCCCCTATGGAAGAAATAGAAGTAACAAAGAATGAAATATTGACACACTTGAGTAATCTTGATGTCAGAAAATCGCATGGACCAGATGATATAGCAAACTGGATTCTGAAAGAATGCAGGAATGAACTGGCAGACAAAATACATAGCATACTAAACAGTTCCTTGAAAGAAGGAAAAGTTCCAGAAGATTGGAAAAAAGCAAATATAGTACCTATATATAAAGGAGGAAATAAAGAAGAACCTACAAACTATAGACCAGTCTCCCTAACAAGTACAATAGCAAATATTTGTGAAAGAATTATCAAAAGTAGATGGGTAAAATATTTAGAAAAAAACAGTGTTAAATCCAAGGCAATTTGGATTCAGACAAGGACAATCATGCGTCACCAATTTAATATGTTTGTATTCAAGGCTAATAGATATAATACAAGAAAGAGATGGATGGGCGGACTGTGCATTTTTAGATCTAAAGAAAGCTTTTGACAAAGTACCACATAAGAAGTTGCTTAAGAAATTAGAAACTGAAGGAGGAATACAGGGCAAACTACTAAATTGGATGGAGGACTTTTTGCAAGAAAGAAAAATGAGAGTAGTGATAAGAAACCAGCACTCAAAATGGGATGAAGTAATAAGCGGTGTTCCGCAGGGAACAGTTCTGGCCCCAATAATATTTGCTATATATATTAATGATATGGATGAAGGAATTGAAAGCTATATGAGCTTCTTTGCAGATGATGCAAAACTACTGAAAAGAGTGAAAACTGAAGAAGATTGTGAATCACTACAGAGAGATCTAAATAAGGTACAAGAATGGAGTAGGAAGTGGGAGATGGAGTTCAATACAAAAAAGTGTAGTATAATGGAATTTGAAAAAGCAAAAACAGAATAACAGGAGCATATAAATTGGGAGAAGAAGGAATAAAAAAAGTAGAAAATGAGAAGGACCTGGGAGTCATTGTTATGAATAATATGTCACCTGAGAAACATATAAATAAGATTTTTGGAGAAACTTATAATTTAATAAGAACAATCAAAGTTGCATTTACTTACCTGGATGAAGAAATGGTGAAGAAACTCCTAAGCACCCTGATAAGACCAAGATTGGAATATGCAGCAACGATATGGTCACCAAGTACAAAATAATGTATAAAAAAAACTTGAAAGAATACAAAGAGCAATTACAAAACTGGCACCAACGCTCTCAAAACTATCATATGAAGAGAGACTAGAAAAACTTGAACTACAGACACTAGAGCAAAGAAGAGAGAGAGGAGATTTGATAGCTATTTACAGAATCATGAAAGGCATAGAAATTACTGATAGAGAGAATCTGATAAAATGGGATAACAGAAATACAAGAGGACATGGAAAGAAAATAAAAAAAGATAGCTTTAGAAGAGACTTGAAAAAGAACAGCTTTCCTCAGAGTAATAAACAGTTGGAACAAATTAGATGAGAAAGTGGTGTGTGCAAAAACAATACATGAATTTAAAAATAGTTTAGATAAAATGAGATATGAAGACGGGACCCCACGAGCATAGCTCCCCTTCCCGTAAAATACAACTAGGTAAATACAACTAGGTACAACTAGGTAAATACACACTATACTACAAATTTGTAAACAATAAACTGACAAACAAACAAGACTTGGAGAAATTAAGACAGGAGGGAGTTGAATACACTGAGGAAATGGAAATGGCGGAAATTATGAACAAACATTTTAAATCAGTGTTTACAAGGGAGAACATACAACCTGAAGAGAACGAATGGAAAGAGAAAGTCCCCCCTATGGAAGAAATAGAAGTAACAAAGAATGAAATATTAACACACTTGAGTAATCTTGAGGTCAGAAAATCGCATGGACCAGATGAAATAGCAAACTGGACACTGAAAGAATGCAGGAATGAACTGGCAGACAAAATACATAGCATAATAAGCAGTTCTTTGAAAGAAGGAAAAGTTCCAGAAGATTGGGGAAAAGCAAATATAGTACCTATATATAAAGGAGGAAATAAAGAAGAGCCTACCAACTATAGACCAGTCTCTCTAACAAGTACAATAGCAGAAATTTGTGAAAGAATTATCAAAAGTAGATGGGTAAAATATTTAGAAAAAAACAGTGTTAAATCCAAGGCAATTTGGATTCAGACAAGGACGATCATGTGTCACCCATTTAATATGTTTGTATTCAAGGCTAATAGATATAATACAAGAAAGAGATGGATGGGCAGATTGTGCATTTTTAGATCTAAAGAAAGCTTTTGACAAAGTACCACATAAGAAGTTGCTTAAGAAATTAGAAACTGAAGGAGGAATACAGGGCAAACTACTAAATTGGATGGAGGACTTTTTGCAAGAAAGAAAAATGAGAGTAGTGATAAGAAACCAGTACTCAAAATGGGATGAAGTTATAAGCGGTGTTCCGCAGGGAACAGTTCTGGCCCCAATAATGTTTGCTATATATATTAATGATATGGATGAAGGAATTGAAAGCTATATGAGCTTCTTTGCAGATGATGCAAAACTACTGAAAAGAGTGGAAACTGAAGAAGATTGTGAATCACTACAGAGAGATCTAAATATAGTACAGGAATGGAGTAGGAAGTGGGAGATGGAGTTCAATACAAAAAAGTGTAGTATAATGGAATTTGGAAAAAGCAAAAACAGAATAACAGGAGCATATAAATTGGGAGAAGAAGGAATAAAAAAAGTAGAAAATGAGAAGGACCTGGGAGTCATTGTTATGAATAATATGTCACCTGAGAAACATATAAATAAGATTTTTGGAGAAACTTATAATTTAATAAGAACAATCAAAGTTGCATTTACATACCTGGATGAAGAAATGGTGAAGAAACTCCTAAGCACCCTGATAAGACCAAGATTGGAATATGCAGCAACGATATGGTCACCAAGTACAAAAAAATGTATAAAAAAACTTGAAAGAATACAAAGAGCAATTACAAAACTGGCACCAACACTCTCAAAACTATCATATGAAGAGAGACTAGAAAAACTTGAACTACAGACACTAGAGCAAAGAAGAGAGAGAGGAGATTTGATAGCTATTTACAGAATCATGAAAGGCATAGAAATTACTGACAGAGAGAATCTGATAAAATGGGATGACAGAAATACTAGAGGACACGGAAAGAAAATAAAAAAAGACAGCTATAGAAGAGATTTGAAAAAGAAGAGCTTTCCTCACAGAGTAATAGACAGTTGGAACAAATTAGATGAGAAAGTGGTGTGTGCAAAAACAATACATGAATTTAAAAATAGTTTAGATAAAATGAGATATGAAGACGGGACCCCACGAGCATAGCTCCCCTTCCCGTAAAATACAACTAGGTAAATACACGACTGGCAAGACTAGAGGAAAAACTTGAACAAATGACTGAACATTGGGAGATTAGGTTTGGTAGTATGTCAAAAATTGCGCAAAGGGTTGAAAGATTGGAAGAACTAGAGAAGGCGAACAAAACTGAACTAATGAAGTAGAAGAATTAAAAAGACAGTTAAAAGAAGTAAAAGAGGAGAATGAAGAACCTACAAACTATAGACCAGTCTCCCTAACAAGTACAATAACAAAAATTTGTGAAAGAATTATCAAAAGTAGATGGGTAAAATATTTAGAAAAAAACAGTGTTAAATCCAACGCAATTTGGATTCAGACAAGGACGATCATGCATCACCAATTTAATATGTTTGTATTCAAGGCTAATAGATATAATAGAAGAAAGAGATGGATGGGCGGACTGTGCATTTCTAGACCTAAAGAAAGCTTTTGACAAAGTTCCACATAAGAAGTTGCTTAAGAAACTAGAAACTGAAGGAGGAATACAGGGAAAACTACTAAATTGGATGGAAGACTTTTTGCAAGAAAGAAAAATGAGAGTAGTGATAAGAAACCAGCACTCAAAATGGGATGAAGTAATAAGCGGTGTTCCGCAGGGAACAGTTCTGGCCCCAATAATGTTTGCTATATATATTAATGATATGGATGAAGGAATTGAAAGCTATATGAGCTTCTTTGCAGATGATGCAAAACTACTGAAAAGAGTGAAAACTGAAGAAGATTGTGAATCACTACAGAGAGATCTAAATATAGTACAAGAATGGAGTAGGAAGTGGGAGATGGAGTTCAATACAAAAAAGTGTAGTATAATGGAATTTGGAAAAAGCAAAAACAGAATAACAGGAGCATATAAATTGGGAGAAGAAGGAATAAAAAAAAGTAGAAAATGAGAAGGACCTGGGAGTCATTGTTATGAATAATATGTCACCTGAGAAACATATAAATAAGATTTTTGGAGAAACTTATAATTTAATAAGAACAATCAAAGTTGCATTTACATACCTGGATGAAGAAATGGTGAAGAAAATCCTAATCACCCTGTTGCGGCCTGGGAGACAAATTTGAGTCGATTTGTGTGCGTTTGTGTGTGTGTGTGTGTGTGTGTGTGTGTGTGTATCTTTCTGGTTGCACTCGTGCATGTCGCATGCAGATAGGTTATGTGCTTGGTATGTTTGTGGTAACAGGATGACTGGGCCAAGGGAGGAAGAAGAGGAGGAGGAGGAAGAAGGGGACAAGGAGGAGGAGGAAGAGGGGGAACAAAGAGAAAGAAGAGGATATCATTGAGGAAAAGGAAGAGGAGGTAATGAAGAAAATTTGGAAAATTTCGAGAGCGAGACGATTCTCGACACCCGCGATCAGAAGCCATGGTCCAATTACCCATTCATTCCCATTCCACTTCAGTTGTTGACTGCTCACCGGGTCGGGGGTAGTCCGACGGTCCTGCACTGGACCCTTTGGGCTAACAAAATGAATAGATAACCGGTTCATTTACGATCGGTAGATCGATCAGTCAGATTTGTTGTACGCCTTTGCGTCTATTTATGTGTTGTTGTGTCGTCAAACTGTCATTAAACTTGTTCTACTACAGTGACCTGTCTGTGACGGCTTGTGGCTGTATTTTATGCCTTTTTGTTGTTTATGTGTGTATTTATTATTTGCTTGATTTCCATTTATTATTTATTTGTTAGTTTATTATTATTTACTATTTACCTGTTTATTTATCATTTAACTATACCTATGTATTATTTATTTTATTTATTATCATTTGTTATTATAATTTTTATTTTATTTTATCTATTTTTTTTTCTTATGTATTTTTTCACATCCGACCTAGTTATGGACCAAAAGGTCTCCTGTCGGTATGCTCCGCCTTTGTAATAAGACCAAGATTGGAATATGCAGCAACGATATGGTCACCAAGTACAAAAAAATGTATAAAAAAACTTGAAAGAATACAAAGAGCAATTACAAAACTGGCACCAACGCTCTCAAAACTATCATATGAAGAGAGACTAGAAAAACTTGAACTACAGACACTAGAGCAAAGAAGAGAGAGAGGAGATTTGATAGCTATTTACAGAATCATGAAAGGCATAGAAATTACTGATAGAGAGAATCTGATAAAATGGGATAACAGAAATACAAGAGGACATGGAAAGAAAATAAAAAAAGATAGCTATAGAAGAGACTTGAAAAAGAACAGCTTTCCTCACAGAGTAATAAACAGTTGGAACAAATTAGATGAGAAAGTGGTGTGTGCAAAAACAATACATGAATTTAAAAATAGTTTAGATAAAATGAGATATGAAGACGGGACCCCACGAGCATAGCTCCCCTGCCCGTAAAATACAACTAGGTAAATACAACTAGGTACAACTAGGTAAATACACACTATTCTACAGATTTGTAAACAATAAACTGACAAACAAACAAGACTTGGAGAAATTAAGACAGGAGGGAGTTGAATACACTGAGGAAATGGAAATGGCGGAAATTATGAACAAACATTTTAAATCAGTGTTTACAAGGGAGAACATACAACCTGAAGAGATCGAATGGAAAGAGAAAGTCCCCCCTATGGAAGAAATAGAAGTAACAAAGAATGAAATATTAACACACTTGAGTAATCTTGAGGTCAGAAAATCGCATGGACCAGATGAAATAGCAAACTGGATACTGAAAGAATGCAGGAATGAACTGGCAGACAAAATACATAGCATACTAAATAGTTCCTTGAAAGAAGGAAAAGTTCCAGAAGATTGGGGAAAAGCAAATATAGTACCTATATATAAAGGAGGAAATAAAGAAGAGCCTACCAACTATAGACCAGTCTCTCTAACAAGTACAATAGCAGAAATTTGCGAAAGAATTATCAAAAGTAGATGGGTAAAATATTTAGAAAAAAACAGTGTTAAATCCAAGGCAATTTGGATTCAGACAAGGACGATCATGTGTCACCAATTTAATATGTTTGTATTCAGGGCTAATAGATATAATACAAGAAAGAGATGGATGGGCAGATTGTGCATTTTTAGATCTAAAGAAAGCTTTTGACAAAGTACCACATAAGAAGTTGCTTAAGAAATTAGAAACTGAAGGAGGAATACAGGGCAAACTACTAAATTGGATGGAGGACTTTTTGCAAGAAAGAAAAATGAGAGTAGTGATAAGAAACCAGTACTCAAAATGGGATGAAGTTATAAGCGGTGTTCCGCAGGGAACAGTTCTGGCCCCAATAATGTTTGCTATATATATTAATGATATGGATGAAGGAATAGAAAGCTATATGAGCTTCTTTGCAGATGATGCAAAACTACTGAAAAGAGTGGAAACTGAAGAAGATTGTGAATCACTACAGAGAGATCTAAATATAGTACAGGAATGGAGTAGGAAGTGGGAGATGGAGTTCAATACAAAAAAGTGTAGTATAATGGAATTTGGAAAAAGCAAAAACAGAATAACAGGAGCATATAAATTGGGAGAAGAAGGAATAAAAAAAGTAGAAAATGAGAAGGACCTGGGAGTCATTGTTATGAATAATATGTCACCTGAGAAACATATAAATAAGATTTTTGGAGAAACTTATAATTTAATAAGAACAATCAAAGTTGCATTTACATACCTGGATGAAGAAATGGTGAAGAAACTCCTAAGCACCCTGATAAGACCAAGATTGGAATATGCAGCAACGATATGGTCACCAAGTACAAAAAAATGTATAAAAAAACTTGAAAGAATACAAAGAGCAATTACAAAACTGGCACCAACACTCTCAAAACTATCATATGAAGAGAGACTAGAAAAACTTGAACTACAGACACTAGAGCAAAGAAGAGAGAGAGGAGATTTGATAGCTATTTACAGAATCATGAAAGGCATAGAAATTACTGACAGAGAGAATCTGATAAAATGGGATGACAGAAATACTAGAGGACACGGAAAGAAAATAAAAAAAGACAGCTATAGAAGAGATTTGAAAAAGAAGAGCTTTCCTCACAGAGTAATAGACAGTTGGAACAAATTAGATGAGAAAGTGGTGTGTGCAAAAACAATACATGAATTTAAAAATAGTTTAGATAAAATGAGATATGAAGACGGGACCCCACAAGCATAGCTCCCCTTCCCGTAAAATACAACTAGGTAAATACACGACTGGCAAGACTA